>NW_006783121.1:2086125-2143924 GCF_000442215.2 Lipotes vexillifer | reverse complement strand
TTTCCCTTAGCATGATTTCCCCCCTAAAAGAAGTCTACTCTTCCTCCTGCCTTTCTCATTTTAGGTAATAGAGAGGTATATCTTTGGTTTTCCTCAAGACTTCATTCTTCTTTGTTCCCTGCATCCAATTAATCATCAAGTCTTACAAAAGACTATGAATCTATCCCAGTCTGTCTATCTCCACTGTCTTTATCTTCTCCCAGCAATATAATTCCAACAATTTCCTAATTAGTACCCCAAACTGATACATTCTTCCCCAAAACAGACAAATGTTTTGTACTACTGTCGGTTATCCTTTAAAAATAAATCTGATTCTAACATAGTAGCATTCCTAGAAACCTATCTATGCTCATGACCCATTGCTTGATAAAAGTGAAAAGCCTAAGCATGATGAATGACCTTTCTCAATGTGGTCCCAATCTAACATTCTGGCCTTACAGCCCGTCACACTCCCAAAGGTACCATATGTTTTAGCCATACTAAACCTGGTGTTTCCCAAATATGCTGTAGGCTTTTAAATGCCCTCAAACATTTTATCATGCAGAACACTTTGCTTGGAATAGCAATGCTTCCCCAGCCATGTCCCTTTCCTCTTGGTAAGGTTTAATGAGGACACAAAGGAAGGCAAATTTAGGTATGTCCTGCAAAAGTCAAGGAAGGCTTCAGTGATGAGGTGATGCTTTAACTGAGTCTTGAAGGATCAATAGGAATTTTCCAGAAAATTATCTTTACTGTTAGAAAACCAATACTCTGGTAGGGTGGGAGGCAGGAGAACGGCTTCCAGTAGGTACAAATAGAGGCCAGAGGGCTTCCCTGGTGGCACAGTGGTTGAGTGTTCACCTGCCGATGCAGGGGACAGGGGTCGTGCCCCGGTCTGGGAGGATCCCACGTGCCGCGGAGCGGCTGGGTCCGTGAGCCATGGCTGCTGGGCCTGCATGTCCGGAGCCTGTGCTCCACAACGGGAGAGGCCACAACAGTGAGAGGCCTGCGTACCACACACACACACACACACACACAAAATAGAGGCCAGAGTAGTCTGCCAGTCCCTTCACAAAAGACAGAGTGAGGTAATACCAACATATAGTTGAAACTGATTTCTACGTAGCCCATCAGGAAAAGCTAGGGTACACTGAGCATTAGTAATAGTTGTTTTTTTTCCCCTTTAACTTTCATTTGTATTATTTAAAAAAATTTTTTAAATTGAAGTATGGTTGATTTACAGTGTTGTGTTAGTTTCAGGTGTACAGCACAGTGATTCAGCTATACATATACATATATATGTATGACTGTATACCTATGAATGTGTGTGTATATATATTTTACATTCTCTTCCATTATAGGTTATTACAAGATATTGAGTATAGTTCCCTGTGCTATAACAGTAGGTCTTTGTTGGTAATCTATTTTATATATAGTAGTATGTATATGTTAATCCCAAACTCCTAATTTGTCCCTCCCAATAATAGTTGTTTATGAAAGGAGAAGGTCATAGAGTTAACCTCCAATGATGTATTATAAAAACCAGCCCCAGTCTTCACAGGCTGCTATTAGTCTGAAAGCTGCAATGTCTTAAAGTATTTCAGGAGCTGTGTGCAGAAGTGTTTTTATTTTAGCATGATTTAATACATCTAAAAAATGTTGTCTAACATGCTGAAAATAATTTAAAAAATTGTGCATGTTATACTTAGATATGGTATGCAAAAACATAGAAGTAAATATACAGTTGGTTCACTTATCCAGACCTCACCTATTTGAGAGATTTATCATTTTGGAATATAACTCAGAACCAAAAAAAAAAGAAAAAAATAAAATAATCTGAGTAGCCTACAAAATGTCACCAAATCCATCAAGTAAGCCTCATGATGACAAAGACCTTTTGGCCTTTAATCAGAGCCTATTAACTCTTTCTTCCTATGTTATCTTAATGGGCCCGATTTTCTGTTTTCCATCCATAGCAGACTAGAAGCACAAGTTGGGAGGTTGGAAGATGATTTATTCCAGACTTGTGCACTGAGATGATGAAGAAGCAACAACTGACACAATGAAAGCAAGGGAGAAGGAGATAGAAACATAATAAAAGAGTGGAACTGGAATTCAAAAATTATAACATTTGGTTTCATTTGGCGTCATAGAAAATAGCCCTGTATCTCTCAATAGCTCCTGAGGGCATCTATGTGTTCCATCATCTCTCACTAACTCACATATTTAATCATGCCCCTGAGTCAGCAAAAAAATAAAATAACAAATTATACCTAGGATATTTTAAGAATGTGGGAATTCTGGAATTCTCTTCAGAAAGAGTTCCATGCAAAAACAGATGTTCATGATTAAATAGACAAACCCTCAGGCCTATGGACTGATTCTCTGTAGTGCGATTCTTTCCACAGTGGTTCTCAAATGTTGAGATTTTACTCTAAGCATAATTATAAATTAGCTATTAGTGCACTCGTACCATCATATATGAGAAAGTAGCTTTGGATAAATCGTTTATTATTTGTCAGTAGAGGTACATTTATAATAAAACAAGGCACTGCAGCTATGAATAAGGAGGAAATTTGTGGAAAAGTAAATGAGTGTGTTAAATATTGTGTTGAAGGAATGTCTGATACTACTTAGGAAGCTAAATAACTATTTATTGACAATTTTATACTACTACCATCTTAAAACTAGAATTAGTACAATGGGGGGTTTGTATAGAAATATTTACAACATGTAGTCATGTTTCAAGTACAAAAATAACTTCAGAGTTAAAGAAGGATGTCTTTTATTTTAAATCTGTTTCAAAGTTGAATAATTGCCAAATTGATCATTTTTGGTAATGGGGAATCACTAGTGACCTCTGTAATATAAAAAGCAACAGACACTTTGGAAGTCATCATATTGGTTTCCACAGCACGATTCAACACTATTGGCCACTCTTGAACAAAGCTCTCTTCCCTCAACTTCTATGATACTAAGCTTTCCTCATTTTTATTTTACCTCTTTGTTACATTTAAAATCTCCTGTCTCTATGCTTGGCCTTAAAATATACTTATTCCTAGAGGTTGATCCATAGTCCTTTGATCCTTTGCTCTGGTCCTTTGCTCATTCTGTACATTGTCCTTGGCAGCATTATCCATCCTATGACTTCCATCAGCACTTCTATGTGATGAATCTCTCTGAACTCTTCTATTCCAAATACATCCTGACTCACAGATTCCATATATTCAGCTGCCTTCTGACTGGATTTCAAATTCAGTATTGTCCTTAACTGTACTTTTCTTCCTTATCTTCATCCCCTCCTTCCTACTCCAATCCACTCTCCAACCTTGACCTGCCTTTCTCTCTTTTTTTAACATCTTTATTGGAGTATAATTGCTTTACAATGGTGTGTTACTTTCTGCTTTATAACAAAGTGAATCAGCTATACATATATCCCCATATCTCCTTCTTCTTGTGTCTCCCTCCCACCCTCCCTATCCCACTGCTCTAGGTGGTCACAAAGCACCCAGCTGATCTCCCTGTGCTATGTGGCTGCTTCCCACTAGCTAGCTATTTTATATTTGGTAGTGTATATATGTCCATGCCACTCTCTCACTTCCTCCCAGCTTACACTTCCCCCTCCCTGTGTCCTCAAGTCCATTCTCTACAGTTGCGTCTTTATTCCTGTCCCGCCCCTAGGTTCTTCAGAACCATATTTTTTCAAAGAGATATTCTTTCGTTGTTATTGTATAGTAATGCAACAGGTTTCTGTGCATTAATTTTGTATCCTGCTACTTTACCAAATTCATTGATTAGCTCTAGTAGTTTTCTGGTGACATCTTTAGGATTCTCTATGTATAGTATCATATGCAAACAGTGAAAGTTTTACTTCTTCTTTTCCAATTTATATTCCTTTTATTTCTTTTTCTTCCTTGACTGCTGTGGCTAAAACTTCCAAAACTATGTTCAATAATAGTGGTGAGAGTAGATAACCCTGTCTTGTTCCTGATCTTAGTGGAAATGGTTTCAGTTTTTCACCATTGAGAATGATGTTGGCTGTGGGTTTGTCATATATGGCCTTTATTATGTTGGGGTAAGTTCCCTCTGTGCCTACTTTCTGGAGGGTTTTTATCCTAAATGGGTGTTGAATTTTGCTGAAGGCTTTTTCTGCATCTATTGAGATGATCATACGGGTTTTCTCCTTTAATTTGTTAATATGGTGTATCATGTTGATTGATTTGCATATATTGAAGAATCCTTGCATTCCTGGGATAAACCCCACTTGATCATGGTGTGTGATCCTTTTAATGTGCTGTTGGATTCCATTTCCTAGTATTTTGTTGAGGATTTTTGCATCTATGTTCATCACTGATATTGGCCTATAGTTCTCTTTCTTTGTGACATCGTTGTCTGGTTTTGGTATCCGGGTGATGGTGGCCTCGTAGAATGAGTTAGGGTGTGTTCCTCCCTCTGCTATATATTTTGGAAGAGTTTGAGAAGGATAGGTGTTAGCTCTTCTGTAAATGTTTGATAGAATTCACCTGTGAAGCCATCTGGTCCTAGGCTTTTGTTTGTGGGAAGATTTTTAATCAGAGTTTCAATTTCAGTGCTTGTGATTGGTCTGGTTATAATTTCTGTTTCTTCCTAGTTCAGTCTCAGAAGGTTGTGCTTTTCTAAGAATTTGTCCAATTCTTCCAGGTTGTCCATTTTATTTGCATAGAGTTGTTTGTAGTAATCTCTCATGATCCTTTGTATTTCTGCAGTGTCAGTTGTTACTTCTCCTTTTTCATTTCTAGTTCTGTTGATTTGAGTCTTCCCCCTTTTTTTCTTGATGAATCTGGCTAATGGTTTATCAATTTTGTTTATCTTCTCAAAGAATCAGCTTTTAGTTTTATTCATCTTTGCTATTGTTTCCTTCATTTCTTTTTCACTTATTTCTGATCTGATCTTTATGATTTCTTTCCTTCTGCTAACTTTGGGTTTTTTTTTTGTTCTTCTTTCTCTAATTTCTTTTGGTGTAAGGTTAGGTTGTTTACTTGAGATGTTTCTTTTCTCTTGAGGTAGGACTGTATTGCTATAATTTTCCCTCTTAGAACTTCTCTTGCTGCATCCCATAGGTTTTGGGTCTTTGTGTTTTCATTGTCATTTGTTTCTAGGTATTTTTTGATTTCCTCTTGGATTTCTTCAGTGACCTCTTGGTTATTTAGTAACATATTGTTTAGCCTCCAAGTGTTTGTATTTTTTAGTTTTTTTCTTGTAATTGATATCTAGTCTCATAGCCTTGTGGTCAGAAACAATACTTAATATGATTTCAATTTTCTTAAATTTACCAAGGCTTCATTTGTGACCCAAGATATGATCTATCCTGGAGAATGTTCTGTGAGCACTTGAGAAGAAAGTGTATTCTGTTTTTGGTTGGAATGTCCTATAAATATCAATTAAGTCCATCTTGTTTAATGTGTCATTTAAAGCTTTTTTTCCCTTATTTATTTTCATTTTGGATGATATGTCTATCAGTGAAAGTGGGATGTTAAAGTCCCCTACTATGATTGTGTTACTGTCAATTTCCCCTTTTATGGCTGTTAGCATTTGCCTTATGTATTGAGGTGCTCCTATGTTGGGTGTATGAATATTTACAGTTGTTATATCTTCTTCTTGGATTGATCCCTAGATCATTATGTAGTGTTCTTCTTTGTCTCTTGTAATAGTCTTTAAAGTCTCTCTTGTCTGATATGAGAATTGCTACTCCAGCTTTCTTTTGATTTCCATTTGCATGGAATATCTTTTTCCATCCCCTCACTTCAGTCTGTATGTGTCCCTAGGTCTGAAGTGGGTCTCCTGTAGACAGCATGTATATGGGTCTTGTTTTTGTATCCATTCAGCCAGTCTGTGTCTTTTGTCCATTTACATTTAAGGTAGTTATCCATTTACATTTAAGTAGTTGTCCATTTACATTTAAGGTAGTTATCAATATGTATGTTCGTATTACCATTTTCTTAACTGTTTTGGGTTTGTTATTGTAGGTCTTTTCCTTCATTTGTGTTTCCTGCCTAGAGAAGTTGGATTTGTTGTAAAGCTGGTTTCGTGGTGCTGAAGTCTCTTAGCTTTTGCTTGCCTGTCAAGGTTTTACTTTCTCCACTGAATGTGAATGAGATCCTTGCTGTGTAGAATAATCTTGGTTGTAGGTTTTTCCCTTTCATCACTTTGAATATGTCCTGCCACTCCCTTCTGGCTTGCAGAGTTTCTGCTGAAAGGTCAGCTCTTAACCTTATGAGGATTCCCCTGTATGTTATTTGTTGATTTTCCCTTGCTGCTTTTAATATTTTTTCTTGGTATTTAATTTTTGTTAGTTTGATTAATATGTGTTGGCATGTTTCTCCTTGTATTTATCCTGTATGGGACTCTCTGTGCTTACTGAACTTGATTATTTCCTTTCCCATATTAGGGAAGTTTTCAACTATAATCTGTTCAAATATTTTCTCTGTCCCTTTCTTTTTCTCTTCTTCTCCTGGGACCCCTATAATTCGAATGTTGGTGTGTTTAGTGTTGTCCCAGAGGTCTCTGAGACTGTCCTCAATTCTTTTCATTCCTTTTTCTTTATTCTGCTCTGCAGTAGTTATTTCCACTATTTTATCTTCCAGGTCACTTATCTGTTCTTCTGCCTCAGTTATTCTGCTATTGATTCCTTCTAGAGAATTTTTAATTTCATTTATTTTGTTGTTCATCATTGTTTGCTCTTCAGTTCTTCTAGGTCCTTGTTAAATGTTTCTTGTATTTTCTCATTTCTATTTCCATGATTTTGGATCATCTTTACTATCATTACTCTGAATTCTTTTTCAGGTGGATTGCCTATGTCTTCTTCATTTGTTTGGTCTGGTGGGTTTTTACCTTGCTCCTTCACCTGCTTTGTGTTTCTATGTCTTCTCATTTTGCTTAACTTACTGTGTTTGGTGTCTCCTTTTCACAGGCTGCAGGTTCATATTTCCCGTTGTTTTTGGTATTTGCCCCCAGTGGGTAAGGTTGGTTCAGTGCATTGTGTAGGCTTCCTCATGGCGGGGACTGATGCCTGTGTTCTGGTGGATGAGGCTGGATCTTGTCTTTCTGCTGGGCAGGACTGTGTCCAGTGGTGTGTTCTGGGGTGTCTGTGAACTTATAATGATTTTAGGCAGCCGCTCTGCTAATGGATGCGGTTGTGTTCCTGTCTTGCGAGTTGTTTGGCATAGGATGTCCAGAAATGTAGCTTGCTGGTCATTGAGTGGAGCTGGGTCTTAGTGTTGAGATGGAGATCTCTGGGAGGGCTTTCACCATTTGATATTAGATGGAGCCAGGAGGTCTCTGGTGGACCAGTGTCTGAACTTGGCTCTCCCACCTCAGAGGCACAGGCCTGACACCTGGCCAGGGCACGAAGACCCTGTCAGCCACATGGTTCAGAAGAAAAGGGACAAAAGAAGCATGAAATAAATACATTAATTAAATAAAATAAACTTAAAAAATAAAAAAGCATTATTAAAAATGTAAAAATTAAAAAGTGAAAAAAAGAAGGAAAGAAGAGAGCAACCAAACCAACAAACAAATCCACCAATGATATCAAGCACCAAAAATTATACAAAAAAAAAAAAAAAAACCCGATAGACAGAACCCTAGCACAAATGGTAAAAGCAGAGCTTTACAGACAAAATTATAGAAAGAAGTATACACATACACAATCACAAAAAGAGAAAAAGGAGAAAAAATCTATATATAAAAAAAAGAAATAGGAAGAGAGTAACAAAATCAGTAAACAAATCTACCAATAATAATTAACTGTATATACTAAACTAAGATAAACATAAAGCCAGGAATAAATTAGATGCAGGAAGCAAACCCCAAGTCTATAGTTGCTCCCAAAGTCCAGTGCCTCAATTTTGGGATGATTCATTGTCTATTCATGTATTCCAGAGATGATGGGTATATGAAGTTGATTGGGGGGATTTAATCCGCTGCTCCTGAGTCTGCATGGAGAGATTTCCCTTTCTCTTTGTTCGCACAGCTCCTGGGGTTCCGCTTTGGATTTGGCCTCGCCTCTGTGTGTAGGTTGCCTGAGGCCATCTGTTCCCCACCCAGACAGGACGGGGTTAAAGTAGCAGCCGATTAGGGGGCTCTGGCACACTCAGGCCGGTGGGAGGGAGGGGTACAGAATGCGGGGCAAGCCTGTGGCGGCAGAGGCCTCCGTGACGTTGCACCAGCCTGAGGCGTGCCATGTGTTCTCCCGGGGAAGTTGTCCCTGGATCACGGGACCCTGGCAGTGGCGGGCTGCAGCAGGCTCCCAGGATGGGAGGTGTAGATAGTGACCTGTTCTTGCACACAGGCTTCTTGGTGGCTACAGCAGCAGCCTTAGCACTTCATGTCCGTCCGTGGGGTCTGTGCTGATAGCCTCGGCTCACACCCATCTCTGGAGGTCGTTTAGGCGCTGCTCTGAATCACCTCTCCTTGTTCACCCCGAAACAATGGTCTCTTGCCTCTTCAGCAGGTCCAGACTTTTTCCCGGACTCCCTCCCGGCTAGCTGTGGCGCACTAGCCCCCTTCAGGCTGTGTTCTCGCAGCCAACCCCAGTCCTCTCTCTGAGATCTAAGCTCCGAAGCCTGAGCCTCAGCTCCCAGCCCCCTCCCGCCCCGGCGGGTGAGCAGACAAGCCTCTCGGGCTGGTGAGTGCCGGTCGGCGCCGACCCTCTGTGCGGGAATCTCTCCGCTCTGCCCTCCGCACCCCCGTTGCTGCGCTCTCCCCCGCGGCTCCGAAGCTCCCCGCTCCGCCTCCTGCAATCTCTGCCCGCGAAGGGGCTTCCTAGTGTGTGGAGACCTTTCCTCCTTCACAGCTCCCTCCCACTGGTGCAGGTGCCGTCCCTATTCGTCTCTGTTTTTTCTTTTTTCTTTTGCCCTACCCAGATACGTGGGGAGTTTCTGGCCTTTTGGGAGGTCTGAGGTCTTCTGCCAGCATTCAGTAGGTGTTCTGTAGGAGGTGTTCCACATGTAGATGTATTTCTGATGTATTTGTGGGGAGGAAGGTGATCTCCACGTTTTACTTCTCCGCCATCTTGGTGGTCTTCCAGGCCTGCCTTTCTTGTTTGCCCATTCCTGGTTAACCTTAGCATTGTCCACCAAGTAGCATAAACGAGAAACATGAGTCATTTTCGAATATACTCTTTCTCCATCCACCATTCCTTCAGTCACCAAATCCTACCAGTTATACTGCCTTAGTGCTGTACTTTCCTTCCTTAGTATAATATTATCTACCTCCCGCCCCCACCACTTCTTTGTTTCAGGGCGTTGTCACATATCAATGTTTTATAATTTCCCTGGACTCTTAAATATCTTCTACCCTTCATTCCAGCCCCTTTTAAATCATTTTCTACAGAGTTATACTTCTGAAATGCCATTCTTGTTATATCTCTGCTTAAAATCCTGTTACATCTTCCCATAGCCACTGGGAGTAAAGTCTAATGCTAGTCCACACAAAATATCAATATGTCATCATCTAACTGTGGCTTTGTCTCTAACCTCATATTCTGTCACTCTTCTACATATAGTTTTTGATCCAGTCATACTGTACCCAGTTCCCTGAACATTTTATGCTGTTTCATCTCTCTGCCTCCATACCTTTGTACTTGGCAGTGCCGTCCCTGGAATCTTCCATTTTATGACTTAATAACTTTCTCTGTACGTTTGTATCTTTCTTCGTTGGTACTTCTTTTAACTCAAACCATCTTTTTTCCTAACTCCTGCTGGGCTGGGATAAAGAAAGACCTTGTTAGTGTCAAGAAAGTACTTAATAAGGTCAACGTGTGACAGTGTCAATAACATTTTAAAAGCACAGTTTGTCACAGCTAATGGCAATATGGATAATCTGTCTGAGAATGTCCTAGAGTTGGCAATTATTGTACTATATAGCTCTGTGAATTGTGATTAAACAGATAGATGTTTGTATAGTTTTCAAAGCTGGTGAGTTACAGTAAATAAAAGGTTCTAGCATTTTCCCAGGAATTTTGTGAAGATGTTTTATGTTTAAATATTTTCCCTCTCTATCACTTAAGAAACTGAATGCAGTTTCTTTTTGTAGTAGTATATCTCGTCAATAAAATTTGAAACATTTAATGACTATACACCCATTATATTTTAAACATTTTATTAGCAGCAGTTAGGGGTTACAAAGAAAACCCTAAACAAATACAGAGCCATATCTTGAGGAAGCTTGAAATTTATTTTGTGATATTTCACTCTCTATACCACACCCCACACCCCAGGATGAAGACAGTAGCACCCTGTGACTAAAGAATGTAGGTGATTATTATACAAAGAATGTATCCTATTATGGTAAAAGAAGGATTATAATGTTATAGAAAAATTGATAGTAATTCAGTTTAGTATAGTTATGCATGGCAGAAATTATTGGATGCTTTCTCATATGTGCAAAGTTGGTGGTTTTTATCTACATGTTTATGCATTTGTTAAATGGGTTATATAGATATCATGTAAAAATCTCCATATAATATAGGGAGATCATTTAATAACATTGCAAATACAGAAACTTTTTTTACTGGTTAAAAATCATAATCATAGTTCTAGCCTAGTATGTGTATCAATAATGGAGAAAATTCAGACTTCCTATTATTTTTGAATTTTAGTTCTCATGGAAGCTGAATTTAAATCAAATAAATATGGCAGATCATTTTGAACCTTAGATACATTATAAAGAAACTAAGCAACAGATGAAATCTGGCTAGTGGACTCTGTGATTGCTATTTAAAGGCACTTGTTTTCTTTCCAGTATAGGGAAAAATGCTATTCAGCAATGCCTGATTTGTGCATTATAGTGTGGTAGAAAGATTCTACCTAAAAGATTCTACCTAAAAGGTTCTACCTAAAAGATTCTACCTAAAAGACTAAAAGTCATGAGGCCTGAGTTCAAATCCAATCTTTGTGTTTTATTATTAGCTATACATTCTTGGACAAATCTTCTAATCTTCCTAGGTTTTCAGTTTCCTTATCTTTAAATGAGGATATCGGACCAGAGTATTTTATATTCTTTCTAGCTTTCAAATCCCGTAATCCTTTATTTTCTATCTCTGGAGTTGGAGTTTTGTTTTTTTGAAAGTAGATTGATTTTTCATTGTAAGAGGACAATATCGTTCAGTCATGCTCTTAAAGATTTATATACTTGGAAGTCGAACAATGCCAATTTTGAAAGTTCCACTATTCAGAAATGAGTTTTATACTGCTTTGGAGCTTAGGTTTTAGGTATTAGGCCAGAATCCTTTTTAAAGTGTCCAGTGCAGTGCTGTTGAGTCAAACTTTCTGCAGTCTCCTATATCCGTGCTGTCCAATATGGGAGCCACTAGCCACATGTGGCTGTTGAACACTTGAACTGTAACTAATGAAACTGAGGAACAGCATTTTAAATTTTATTTAATTATAATTAAGCTAAATTTAAATTGTCAGTGGCTCTGTATTGAACAGCATGCTCATGTGTGTGTGTGTGTGTGTGTGTGTGTGTGTGTGTGTGTGTGTATGTGATGTGTGTATTTGTGTGCACATCTATGCTGAATAGGGAGTGAAGGGAGTAGGGTGGCAGGAAGTAAAGGAGAGTGAGAGGCCATTGTTTTGGATGATGGGATGCTGTCCATAGGTAACTGTTCAGGATATATATAAAGTGGAATGTAACACATTCCAGAAACCATTTTCTGTCTCCCTTCCTCCCTTCCCCCCTCCCTCTCTCCCTCTCTCTCTTCCTCTTTCTTCCTTTTCTTTCTTTCTTTCTTTCTTTTTCTTTCTTTCTTTCTTCCTTCCTTCCTTCCTTTCTTTCTTTCACATTCCATTATGTACTTTGATAACCACTTTATTTTTATTCAGGTATACTTGATAACCATAAGATAACCATTTTATATACTAGACAGCATATTAAAATAATTATATGTTTTTCTAATTAACCTATAGTTTCAAAGTTAGGTATTCCCAATATTTTAAACATGATGCACTAGTTAAATTTTATTATCTTACCCATCCTTAAAATATTTTGTTGTGTTAATCTAGGAATGGAGTTTATGAGGCATCTGGAATGTGCTGGAAATTATACTGTATTTGGAGTAAAGTGATATGTTTAGAATCATGAATTTCCTCCTTGCTGTGTCACCTTGTATAAGTTATTTATCTGCTTTGAGCCTCAGCTTCATCATCTGTGAAATAAGGATAATAGTAACACTTATCTCATGGTTTTTGTGAGGGTGAGATTAGATGGTGAATTATGTAAGTTCCTAAATTGTTTGGTAACAAAAACTAATGCAACATATTAATGATGATAATAGTTTGGAGGTTTGTATTTAGCAATGAATTCAGAATCCACACAATGGGTATTTCATATTTATAATTAAATAATAATATACTCTGCCTTATAAACTAATTACATTTTAAAAATTTAACTTTGTAAATAGTGACAATTGGATTGATTTTGTTCCTATCCTCTGAAAAGGGCAGTAATTGTGTAGTAGTATAAAGGAATGGAGATAATTAAGATGAGTTTTTTTGTTCTCCACATTCATACAATGTAAATATTCCTATTAAAGAGCATTGCTTTAGCAGATTATGTTGGAAAATGACATGATAGTATGAATATTCATCTTATGCTATTTGTAAGTAATTAAATATCTTTAAGAATTTGATAAACAATAAATAGTACATTGATAAACCAGTGCTGTTACCTGTTTAAACTACTGACTTCAAAGTGTGTGCTATTTTTTACTATAGTCAATGGATGTAACTTCTTTTTTTAGCATTTAGTTATATATTCATACATTGTATGTTAAGTATTGAAAAGCATTGCAACATTTATATTATTAAATGTAAAATTATTTTGATGTTACATTCATTAATTTTTTTGGCTTTTACTATTTTTATAATTTCCTGATCCAAATACTTTTATTGTATAAAGGTACAATTCCAAGACTCATTAACTTGTTTCTTATGGAAATGTTCTCTTTGCTTGTAGGGTATTAATACAAGCCATTAAGCTAGAATTTCTTCTGGCAAAAGCAATCCTAGCAGATGGCAACTTTTCTCTCTATTAATTTTGGATTGGACATGTATTTTGGCTTGTTCGGTCAGGTCAGAGTTGTAACATAACAAGAATCATTCATGCAAATACAGTCATAATATACCTATGGACTCATATGCTATGCAAACTTATATTCCAGCCTACTGAAACTATATGAAGACTTAAACATTTTCTTACTGTAAACAGGAAGGTTAAGTAACCCATTAAGGCATAAACATCATAATAACTTATCTGATATGACTTTTGAGGTAATGCCAAGTCAATGGCAAATATTTAGTCATATGTCTAAGTGATTTAGCTTGACATCTGAGCATTCATAGGAATTGGACTGAATTGTTCAATTATCATTTAGATAGCTAGTAATGTTAGAGACAACCTCGATAATCCCTTTTAATGCATGCAACTTTTGATTTTAGAACCTGGATGTGAGCTAGATAGGCTAATCTCCCCCAAAACAGCTTAAATGCATAAGATAAAGATATAGCAATAAAAGCAATATAGCTTTTAATATTTGTCTCTACTTGAAAAAAATCACTATCATAATAACAGGTCTGGATGTGATCAAGTCAAAATACATTTGAAATATTTTTCTTTTGCTGATGTGTTTTTCCATACTAACTGTTGATTTATTTGTGCCCCTTTGTATATATACTTAACATATTTACTAAATCTGGTATTTTACAGTGGTCCCCTTGCAGTCAGCTCTTTGAACACTAGACTCATTGCGTACTTTAAAAATAATAAATTTCCAGTGCAGCTCTTAAACTATTAGCCAATTGCCTTAGACATGAGCAGCATTTTCCAAAAATGAGGAATAATCTTTGGAACACTTGGCAGTTAGCATTTGGTTGACACTCTCCTAGCTTGCAATTACCGGAAAATAACTCTCTCCTCTTTTATAATAGGGAACCTCAATAACAGAAGAAAACCAAAACCCATTTTCCAGTGTCAGTCTAAGTAATGAATCACCTTTACTTGAAAACAAGCTCTTATATTTACTTTGCCATGCAATGCACATTAGTATTTGTGTCATAGTGCCTTCTAGTTGATCTTAATTCACTTGCATTCATTTTTTTATATAGTAAATTAATTCATCTTATTCATATAGTTTAATACTCTATATTTTGTGCAAATCTATCCAATAATAGAATAGAGAGAGTGTAACTCAGTGTAATAATATCTCTAAGTTATCACTGTTCCCTGTTTAACATCAGGGTACTTTTATAGCTTTGTTTGATTTATTTTAGAAAAGTGTTTATAACCATATAGAATTGAGGCCAAGCGCCCTCTGAGGACAGCTGGATATGAAAGATACATTTCATGATCTTTTTAAAGGGCCCTATATCCACACTGTTGGAACTTGGAGTTTCTCAGAGAAAGTTTAATATTCCTTCATATTGTTTAGCAAAGCATAGCAGTACTTGACCAACCATCATATCTTCGTTAGAATTTCTCTGGACATTAGAAACTCTATTGTTAATTTTTTTGTTTCTACTGTAAAGTCATAATCATTATACTTATATAAACATTTGCATTTCTTGATGTATTTCATAATATATGTATTATTCCTTTAGTGAATGGAAAAAAGTTATCTGAATGCATTAAGTATTTCTTTAATTTAAAAAAACTTTTTTTTAACAAAGTTTACTTTCTAATTGCAGGTGGCCTGCATGCAGTTTATAAATGCCCTTGTCACATCTCCTTATGAGCTTGATTTTCGAATACATTTAAGGAATGAATTCCTTCGTTCAGGACTAAAAACAATGTTACCAGTAAGTGGAATGTGCACATTTATTATGCTTATGAACTTTAATGCTTTTCTCTCTTTAGACAAAAGTACTTTCAGCAAAGTAAATAAATGTGCCTTGCCGTTTCCTTTTGTAAAGCACTGGACATTTTGTAAGCTTTTTGATATTGCAGTAGTGTTAGTCTCTACATACAACTGATGATTCGGAATTCAGCTAATGATATGTCCAGAAGTGATGGCTTTTTTGGTCTTCTTGAAGTCGAAAGGGAACTTTTCTTTGACTTTGAATACTGAGAACATAAAAGACTGCTATTTTTTTGCCATTTCAATTTTTCATTAAAATTTATTGCTTTCCTCTTTGATAACTTAGATTGATTTCCTTTATATTCAGCATAAGTATGCATAAAATTTTGATTAGTATATTCTAGACACATAACATAAGGATGGTATTCTTGTTATAAATCCATAGCAACTCTTCTAAAGAAAAACAATTTTATTTCTTAAATTGAGTGTGGATATCTGCGCTAATTGTGATACTGTTAAAAACATTTTTGAAATAACTTTATAGGCTTGTTCTAAGATAAATGAGCACACTTATTCTATAAATAGAAATACAACTACCATGACTTTATACGTTACTTAGTATGTTAACTAAAGAAGGATTTTGTTCAAGACCATGGCATTTTTAAAGGAGACAAGTAAAATCTCACTAGTTTCTTTATTTAAGCTACTTAGACCATACCTGATAAACAAGAAGTAAATGTAGGGGTGGGGAATAAAAGGACTGAGGAAAGAAGAAACAAAATAAAACAAATGTCAATGAGCATGTATATAAGGTATTCCTTAGGATATTATATAGGGTATTATATAGGGTATTATAAATACCAAAATCAGGGATATTTCCTGGTGAGGGACTAGTGTGTAGCATGCATCTGTAACTTGTCTTCTGATAGTCTTAACTGAAAGAGGTTGAAACTCATCATCATAAAATATACAATTGGGTCTATTGAAACCCATTTTAATAAGATATATTATTGAGTCTGTGCGGTTTTAGAAATTTCTATGTCATTTCCACTTTGAATGGTTCTTTCATCCATGACTTTAAAAAGCAAGGAATTGGTTGCAGTGAATCAAAACATCATTGTAAATGACCCGAATAGAGGTTCAATATGCAGTTAACTTAGGCACATTCACTAGTTATAGTGTATGTAACACACTTATTCTTTTTTTTGTCACAAATCTCTCCTCATGAAAAGTCTGTGGTCTTATGTAGCTAGAGGTAATATTACAGTCCTCATTCTAGTGTGCTTTTGAATTGCCTACTCAGTGTTTCCATCCTTGTCCTCTCGGAGCTGGTCCTCTGTTTCTGGGAGAGTAATCATGTCTTTGGACACTTGTTGGCCTCAGGGGCTCCTGAAGATCCACTACTCATTTACTAATATGCCATGTTTTTCTGCCTTAGTTGTTGCTGTCTGTTCCAGCTTTCATTTCCCTGTGTCTATTTATAATTAAACATTCATTTTCTGCCTTATGCTACTGAATGGTTGGTCAAGAAAACTGTGACTCTCAATTTATTTAAGTCCTCATCTTTTCAGAAAGGGTATGGACAGTAGCTCTTGTACCTTTTGCACGTTTGCCAGGGTGTGCTCATTTCTGCTGGGTTCAGTGGTCTCATGGTATTTTTCCTTTGGTTATATTGACAGCTAAGATTTTGCATCAGTGTTTCTTAGCTACACTTTCGCATTGGCCCTATAGCTATATATAAAGCCCCTTGCGGTACCCTGTACCTCTTAATTTGTGCTTCCAGTTAGATTTTTCTTTAACTATCACATCTCTTCAGTATGCCCTGATTCTTATATCTCAGGGATCCTTCAGCAAGAGGAAAGTGAGAAATGTCATGTTTCTGCCTCTTAAAGTTTTGGAATAGAACCTACAAGGATTCTCAATTTCTTTTTCTTTCTGTGACAATGGAGTGAAGTATGGCTAAATAGGGCTCTGGTTCTCAAGAAGCTGGGCATGTCCCCCTAAAGAGAGTCTATCAAAATCTCATTGGGGGTATGGCAGAGATGTTTGGTTTGAAAGAAAATAATCCTCCCCAGGTATTTCTGATATACAATATGAGAATCAGAATCTAGGCAGATAGACCCTGAGATTAGAGGTCCTTCCCTTAATACCATACATTTCACTACTGTTGCTGTTGTCCTTGTAGTTTTATTATCACAATTTGGAGCAAAAGTCAGAATGGTCATGCTTTAATGTATACTAGATGTACCTAACATGTCAACTGCTGTCTAGCTACCTAATTTACTAAATATTTACATTTCAACCACTAGAATTTATAGTAATATCAAACATCTTTTACACATGCATGGAAGCCTAATAATATATTCATAGATGAGTCTTTAATATCCTGGCTTTTATCCTATTTACTCTTATTTTATACATTGTTCTAACAGGAGGAGCTTCCTAATTTTCTGGAATATATCATATTCAAAGCAGCAAATTTGACGTGGCTAGGGCTAATATAAATTGTTGGTACATGGATCAAAAATTATAAATATCTGGAATCATTAGGTGTTTGGGAAGAATAGTTCTTGATAGTTATTAGTATTTCAGTAATCCCTGAGACCATCATTGTAGTAGAGTGAAACTTTTGTTTCATATAATTATTAGAATCCTCAAGACAAGGACAGTTACTTTAATTACATTCTGTAGAAATTTATTTTCAAAATTTGCCCTGTCTCTATAGATAAATTATGATGTTGAAAGAGAGTTTATATTTCACTTACATGGAAAATTTACTTTTCATAAATTTGCTTTAGTAATTTGGGACAAATGAGTTATTAAACACTATATAGTGATTTTTAAAATAGTATTTTCTCTGTAGTTAACTTACATTGATTTCTTGTGAAGTTTTCTCCATCTGCATTTTAGTTAGTTAAATAAATTAAGAAAATATTAGATAAGTCAGGTATGTGAAGGAACAAGATAGTAAGAAATTGTGTCTGTAGGCAGCAGGCATTCTTAACCTCTTTTAAAAGACCGACAAACCCTTTCTTACTCTTTTGAAGACTCAATTTTGATTGCTTGACTGGTAATCAGTCATGTACTGGTAATGGACTTTGATTTCTTTTGAAGTACAGCATATTATAAAGAGTTAATTATATGTTTTAGAGAATCTGCTGAAAATATTCCGTATCTGTACAGCAAATCTGTTTAAAAAATAACTGAAACATATTTACAGTATTTCACATAATTATTAGTAGTGTAATTCAGTAATTTTATGCCATTCTTCATTTAAAATATAAACTTCAGTGATGCATTTCCCTTTTTTCAATGGGGTATCTGTCACATTTGTGCTATATGAAACTTTTATTAATTCATTAAATGTTTATTTTATCAAGAATTTTTGAATATACCTTTCAAGGTTTGACATTTGAATGAAAGGAAGTTTTTTATATATGTGTGTGTGTGTGTAGATATGCATATATATTTTAACAGAGCATTATTAATGAACACTATGAGATATTTCATTTATAAATATCTATATTTTTATATTGTGCTGTACATGTTCACATACTATATATCTTATATAAATAATGTGTTGTCCTAATTAAAAACTGAAGTAAACATTTAACCAGTTATTTTCACTGAAAATATTTTAATCATGAAGGTTGAGTCCATGTTTTGTAAAGTTCTGATGCTGATTAAATGACAGTAGTTAATTAATTTGTTTTTTCTATTTTTCAAACATATTTGAATGTGTTAAAGTCTGATAGTGAACATCTAAGAAAGAATATCTTGTGACATAAGAATAAGGAAAAATTCCATATTATAAAATGTATTAAAGGTTTTGTTTTTTTTGAGAGAATGAAAGTGTATTCTTATCAGCTCCTTACGTTACCCATGAAGTTTTTTTTTTAACATCTTTATTGGAGTATAATTGCTTTACAATGGTGTGTTAGTTTCTGCTTTATAACAAAGTGAATCAGCTATACATATACATATGTTCCCATATCTCTTCCCTCCCTCCCACCCTTCTTATCCCATGTATTAAAGGTTTTTTCTGCAATGGCCAGCATATTGGGTGTGTCTGGCTCCTGCTCTTTTCTGAATTGAGTTCAGAAATCGCCTGATAATTAACTCACCAGTGTTAGATAACTTTAATTCCAATAAATTTCTTCATTCCCTTTCAAAGTGGAAAGTTAGACCTAAAACAAATTATTACTCAAGAGGAAACTGAGTTTAAATACATGTATTTGTTATGTATTTTATATGCAATTATATAGAAACATATTAATATTTTCATATGCTCTGTAGGTAAATTATTATGTATGTGAACGTTAGAAAAAGAACACCTAGAAATTGCATAAATTTGTGTTTGGCTTCAGTAATAGCGGTTGCATCTCCATTTAAAATCGTCCTATTGAATAAAAATAGAAACAAAAATATGGATCCGAGTTTGTTTAATCGACCTAATTTGAAGTACACCGTGCTTGCATTTCCTTTTAGAGTTCAAGTTCAGCTCTGAACATCCTAGTCCCTCTTTCGATATCACCCTTGAGCATCCACAGTTGTGATTATCGATTTGGGTTTTGAAAGCGGCAACTTAATGGACACATATTAAAAGATATTCCAGGTGATATATATTAAGCCCAACAATCTCTAGTGTGGCATGCTTCCAAAGATTTTGTTTATACTATGATTTTGAAAATTATCAGAGGTTTGTAATGCATGTGCTTATAATGTATTACAAAAACAGGTCTTTGATGCCCAAGTTGGTATTTTGTGATTCGGCTAAGCAAAAATAAAAGGTGGGGGAGGAGGCTAGTTGTGCATCTTGATTAAAAAGTCCTGACACCTTTTTGCTTTAAAATCACAAAATGTCATTTAAAGTAAATTTGTTTTTACAACTTTCCACGCCATACTTGGGACTGTTGTGCTTGAATATATCCTTGCATTTGTTCTTCATTAATACAATTGATCTATATTCGCATTTTTGGCCAGAGGCATATGTGAATATTCTAACTGCATGAGTTCTTTTGCGATCTTTGATTAGTGTGTTTAGTCAAAACGACAGCATTTAATGTGGGTTTGTAGCAATTAGTTGTTTTCCGTTGCAAAAGTCATCGTTAATTTTTTAAAGTGAATCGTCAAAATTTGGAGCATGAAAAGAAATGCGGTGAATGCAGTGAGGTTCTTTCATTTTAATAGAAAACCAGAGTACGTTTACTTTCTTTCAGGAAACCAAGTGCTTGGGTCAATATTTGAAATTGCTTCTGTGTATGTAGATGAATAATAGTGTCAGGCCTTTATTGCCAAAGTATGGTGTTGTCAAACTGTTATTCGTCTGCTAAGTTTTCTGTTTATATATTAGGATCTGAAAGAAAAAGAGAATGACGAGCTTGATATTCAGTTGAAAGTATTTGATGAGAACAAAGAGGACGACCTAACTGAATTATCACACCGTCTCAATGACATTCGAGCAGAAATGGAATATCCTTTTGACGAACCACAGAAATCATTTTGCATGTACTGTGAAAAAGGGATTTGTGGGTGATTTTGTGAACCATTATTAGAATTCTTGTCTGCCAGCCCAATTAATATCCATTTATTTATATTAGAACTTCACGATGATGCTGTCCTTGAGATTCATGTTGAAGAATTGTCAGACTGTCCTGATAATTTACACAGGCTGTATTGAAATCCGCACAGTGGCTTGCTGCATTATAGGTATACTCTGCTCAATGGTCTTGAATAGACAAGAGCCTAAGGCAGTATTCCTCATGGATAAAGATTTTTGGGGGGAAAAGTTCAGTGAGTTCATATGTGACTATAGGTAATATACTTTTTCAGTTTATTAAATGGTACTCCAGTGATTTAGAGGTATCATTCAATTCAAATAGATGTCTTATTCTCAATCCAAATATCTTGGTTCCTTAGCGGGGGGAAAAAAGTTTAGATGTGATAGGGTCTGACTATAACAAGGATGCTAGAGTAGAAGCATTTGAGTCAAATACAACTAGCATATAATCTTCCTATGGCAGTGATTTTATACAAAATGATTTTAGATCTAAAAGATGGTTGTCATAGCATTGCTGGCCATTTGTTTCACACCCATTAAATTTCTTACTTATGGGTTCTGGGGAAACTGGGAAATACTTCGGAACAAAAATGACCTTTGAGCTGGACTTTTTCTCTATAACGTCTTTTTCCATCTTCCTCCTCACTTTACAGTGCTTTGCTTCCATCTGCCTTATTTATATACACTTCTTTGTGCCTGTGAGATGGAGGGCACAAGTGTTTCAACTTTTTCCTCCAATGTTCCTATCAAAGCATCTTATGCATGAGTACTGGATAAGTGCAGTGAATAACAATTTTGTTATTATGAGAGATAATTTCTAGTAATTTCTTATCCTTCATCAGTGACTCTAGTCTACAGTGGTCTCCATAATATTAAATGCTTTTTATATCAATTAATAAATATCTTGCTTTATATAAATTTCTCTTCATCAGAAAGCTATTTTTGGATTTATTCCATAGCCATCGAAAGGACCTTATGAGACTTTAACACAACACTCTTACATGGGGTCTAAGAAGTAATCCATCATATACTTAATTCTATTTCAGAGAAAACGTTGACATTTCAGGTTATTTTTAAGATGCTGGATTATATCTCCTCTTCTCCTTTTCTTTTACATTGATTTTTCTAGGTCCTCGCTTTTCTTATAAAAGTGAATCCATTTTTTAAATCTGTTTTCTAGTTTACTAAAAGCATTTAAACTTCTACCACTCTTTTTATATCCTAAGAAAAATGTTTCAAGTTCCTTATCAAATACTGACATACAAATGAATGCAAACAGTAGTGATTTCATATGTAGTATTTCATCTGTATAAAATAAAACTGGTCTTTATGAACTTTTAGCAGCCCACACAATGCTTATTTGCCTTACTATCTTATGTGGGCAGTGGAAAGACAGGAGTGTTGGCTGGCATGCATAATATGGGTTCCCATCACAACCACAGGAAGGTCAAGAAAAAAACATTTTCATTAATGGCATTGCTGTTCTAATGGTACCAACTATAAGCTGGAATTTTAAAATATAACGAACAGCTGATCATTTAAACGTTTAATGGTTAAATGGTCTTCGAAATACCTCTTTCACTTGTTAAAAGATTAAAGTGATCCATAGATTAAATTTCTTTATGAAAATGTTTTAAATACTGGAACATGGAATTGAAGGTTTAGAAACAGTAATGCAAACAAAATGATATATCAGTGTTTTCAAAACTGAAGCTGCTTTTGTTATGAATGAAACTGTTATCAAGAATCCTTGATTTTTTTCCTTTACTTACTTTCCACTGATATGAATGAAGTGTACCATCTTCTGTATAATATGTTGAAGGACACTGCTGCTGAAAATTACTTATTATCCATTCTACAACATTTTTTGCTCATCAGAAATGATTATTATATCAGGTAAGAGGCTATGAGAGTACAATTTGTATAATTTGCATTGGATTTTAAAGGAAAATTAACAATATAGTGGGGTCTAGACAGTATATGCATATATATATATATATATATATATATATACATACGCGGGCCTCACTGTTGTGGCCTCTCCCGTTGCGGAGCACAGGCTCCGGACGCGCAGGCTCAGCGGCCATGGCTCACGGGCCCAGCCGCTCCGCGGCATGTGAGATCTTCCCGGACCGGGGCACGAACCCGTGTCCCCTGCATCGGCAGGCGGACTCTCAACCACTGCGCCACCAGGGAAGCCCTAGATAACATTTTTTAAAAGGTGTCAATCTATTTTTAATTGGGCCAGAAGAATATACTTATAAAATCGGGGTATGCTATTTCAGTAGCAATGAACCCAACAGATTTTACTGACCGTATGATGAATTTTTTTTGTGGCACAGAGTAAGCTCTGAAGAGTCTATGGTAGAACTTTTAAGTCCTCGTACTTTTTTTTTTTTTTTATGTTCAGTCTACCCTATTCTTCTAGGTCTCTCTCTAGCTGTCTGAAGCCATGTGTAAGATCTGAGCCAATGGACTTGATTGGCTCCTCCTGAATTTCTTACCCACAAAAATGTGAGGGATGATAAGATTATGTTATTGTTTTGAACCACTAAGTTCTGAGATGATTTTATGAAGCAATAAGTGAAAGGAAATGGGAAATATTATTCTGGCAAGCAATATACACAGGTAAACATAAAGTTCAAATAGTAAAGGAAAAAGAGAAGAGTGGACATCATAGGGCATCTAGCAGTATCTGCCACACTTCCCATGAATTTATATAATGTGGTGGTAGGGACAATAGAATATAGAGATAGTATCACTATATTGTAATGTGGTAAAAGTGCTTTAATTTTAGTGTGCACAGGGTGTGTGGATGTGGATATTTTTTTGAACCTGGTAGCTGAAGGAAGCCCTCCTTCAGAAGTTTAATAATAATAAAAACAGCAATGATAACATTTGCTATTTAGTAAGCATTTTAAGTCCTTGTATATTTTAATAAGACTATTGTTATTCCTCCAGTATAGTATTATCTAGAAATAGGTGTGATCTTATCTAAGAAAATAATAATACTAATATTTCAGCTTTACACACAGTAATGTAATTCTTCTAAATAAACGAATATAATAATCCGTAAAGTCAGAAATTTCAGAGTGTAGTTCTGGGAATATATCTGAAAACCAGAAAATTAGAGAAGGGTTTCTGAATGACTGAAATTATCCATAAGTTGGTGACCATGATCTTATATTTAACTGTTTAAGAGACTCTTAGTTGTTCTTCATACTCTAATATGCATGAAATTCTAGCAACCTAGATTCTCTGATTTCTCAAACCTTGCTTGATTAAAGGGCAGAGGAAGGCTACCATGGGGTTGGGTACAGTCACAACAAAAATGACAATTCTAAAGTCCATAGAGAACTATTATAATTCTCTTTATAGTTCAGGCTAGTTGCAATAACTGATGGGCATCATGATGTTACAGAGACATAGGAAAATATTTAAAATATGCTGGGTTTTTTTAAGCCGGAAAGATAGTAATCCAACCAAAATGATTGTTGTTTCCTCAAATAAGTGCTTGCAACTAAAGGGGTACTGTGCCCATGGGTACACAGTTACCTGGGGAAATAATTTGTGTGAAACCATCCATTTCTCAGTAACTTTGAATAAATGAGAAGTTGTTCTAACATGACGTCCTTTTCATCCTGAGAACATCCATGTGAGGTAGATGTGCGACTAGCACTTTTATTCTACTTATGGATAATTAATTTGTCCTGAAAGAGAACCATTGTGTTTTCCCTGTTTACCCAGAGTCATTGACTAGATTGATTATAATCCAATATTGTTTACCCTAGATCTGATGATGACTTGAAAAAGCCTCAGATGTGTAATACTTATTACTATTTATTCTTATCCTTGAGATCAGCCCCATGACAAAAGACATATAAGAGCAATTAGAATATGTTTGGCTTTATTTGCAAACTTTTAGTAGGTTGGCTAGTTAGCAGCACACTGATTTTAGGGATGTTTATGTCATAGTTTGTCCATAATAGTATTTCTTTCTGATTTTTCTCTGTTGAATTTATTAGCTACTGATAAATATTAAATTTTCCCCGAATTTTAATGCAAAAAGTGCCTTTTAAAAATTTTTGAAGTATGTAAGTGGTCATTTTTAAGGTCAAAATTACCTTGATAGATTACAGAATTAGGAAATGTTTCAAAACCTTTGACACTTTGAACAAATTGAAGCTATCACCATGCATATTTAGTGTGTATGCTTCTATAAAATGGATCTTTTAAAATACGTGTATAAATAGATCTTTGGAGTAGTCTGTAACATAAGTGGCTGAGTCCAGTTTTGTAAAAGCTGTTATAGCTATCTTGAGTAAAAGTGTGGCAGTAAATTCAATACATTGTTTGCCATGTAATGCCAGGGTACTCATTCCTTATTGAAATTGAGAACTTGGAGAGGCTTAGAACCATTTCTGTATCCATAGATGTAGAACTAAAGAGTCATTTGTTTTTATTAACTTTAGGAACAATAGCTTAAGTAAGTAGATAAGGTTGATAAGTATCTTTGAACACAAGCATGAATCCCTGCAAACTAGAGTATTAAGTCACTAAGTGTTCACAGCTGATTATATTACAATGGGTTTTGCACTATAACGTCCAGCCCATCTTTAAGCTTAGGCATATTCCTCTGGAGTGAGTGTAATGGCTAGAAAAGAGTTTTTTAGCCTGCTAGAAAATGACCTAGTTTTCTTTATCATGTAGAATCACTTCTTAAGAAAATTGATTTGTATAGGTAGAAAAGGTATTCAAGATTACTACTTCTCTTTTGCAGGCCACAGTATTACAAAATAGTTGAGGAGTGTGTTTCACAGATAGTGCTGCACTGCAGTGGTATGGACCCAGATTTCAAGTACAGACAAAGATTAGACATTGATTTCACTCATCTGATAGGTATGTGATATAATCCTCAATGTCATTTGATTGTGTTTTACTCTCTTCTGTCTAATAGACACTTTTAAAGTGTAGCTCTCTCACTAAACTTCCTCTCTTAATATCTGGTAAGTCATTGTATCTGTGGGTACTCATTTGCTATAATTATTAATTATGATGATCACGAGAGTTCTGCCTCTGTGATTGGAGATACTAATCTATTTGTTAAGTTTCAACACTCTTGAATTCAGTTTAAAGTCAATGCTGCACCAAAAACATTATATTAGGGGTGAATGCCTTGCTTTTTAGAAACATGACTCTGAAATGCATTGATTCAATTTATGCTGGTACATTTGTGGTTTTGTAGAGATCACGTGAACAACAGGGTCTAATTAGTAATGCTATGTTATTAGTGTTCAGGTCTGAGAAAGGAAATACAGGTTGGTTTCAGTAACTTACGACCTTTTAATTCTATTAAAGTAGATCATTTTATATTTTCATAGAGCTTAGAGCTGGGAAAGAATTTGAGATGCTCATGTTCATCTACTTGGATTGTTGTGGAAATGACCTTATATTATCTGAGACTTGTAGCTAGCTACACTTTCTGGAAAAGTCTCTGAAGGATGATGTGAAACCTCTCTTGTGAAATATACTATGCCATATGACCTTATAGTTAAGCAGTTTTATTTATACCTAATCGAAATCACTATTGCTACAATTCAAGCATGAACTCATTTGTCTTTGTCTTTAAAGGTAGGAAACAACAGCTGTTGAATGCCAGTTATATGTTATTCTTCACTCCATAGCCCAGGGAAGACTCACAGTAATATTCTAAGATGAATTCCTTGTTATTTATCATGTATTATTCTCATCTGATTGTGAAACTAATGCTCACTTATCATAGGCAATCTGGAGACTTATGTAAGTGACAAAATAAACCACCAATTACACTTTTCAAGCTTAGTACATTTCACCATTACTCACTGTTCAGCTCAGTATGTCTTGTTATCTCCATCTTCATCTCTCTCTCTCTTGCTCTCACTTTATCTCCCTCCCTCCTGTATTCCTCTTCTATATATCTATATGCTGATTTTTCATGGAGCATTATATTATTAGAATTTTTCAATATTAATCTTCAAAATGTGACTTTGAATGTCTATATAATATTCCATTTTATACAATGTCATAATCATCTTGACCAGTCCTTTCTTATTGTACATACAGATTATTTTCAGGTTTTTATAATTATAAATGAATTTACTGTGAACATCCTTTATATAAATATTTGGCTTCTTCTCAATATTTCCTTAGGATTGATTCCCCTGAGGGTGTGAACTTTGAAAGGCCAAATGCTTTTCAGAAAGCTTGTGCCAGTGTACCCTGCCCCTGCAATTAATGTGAATGTTGGCCTCATTGCATATTTTTCCCTGAGCTTAATAAAGTCAGTAGCTATTTCATATTTGTTGAGAGAGTTATAAGAGACTGTTTCCAAATACTTGTATTGGCTTATAATCTATTGTGGACCATAGTTGGTGCATATATGCTACTGTTGATTTTGGCTAGCTCGTTCAGTGTTCAGTGGATATTTGTTTTGGGTACTGTATGCCAGGTACTTAGGATTGTGTACCGTTAATCAAGAGCATTGGGGTGGGAAGACATGAAGGGATCAGGTGAGAGAGGGTAGGCAGTATCAAAAACCCATTAGACCTCATCCACGTATCATCTCTGTGATTGTGAACAAATCATTTAACTTGCCTAGGCTTCAGTTTAGAGTTGAGAACTCTAAATTCAGATAAGTCAAATATATGTGTGGTCCTTAATATTTTATGCTCAGATGTCTTGAGTAGATGATGAAGGCTATGAACCTTTCGTTAGAACACACACACACACACACACACACACACACACACACACACACAGATATTAGCTGGTGCTTGAAGAACTTCTAGGAAATCAATGGATCTCTTAAAATAAAGATCATCTGGACTTGAGGAGCATAGAGTCTCTTCTGATTTCACAGGTCTGTGAGTCTAGCACTTTTTTAAAATAAATCAGATCATATCCTGACCTAAATTTCTTCAATGCCTTCCCATTGAAATTTTTCTTTTTTTTAACATTTTTATTGGAGTGTAATTACTTTACAATGTTGTGTTAGTTTCAGCTGTATAACAAAGTGAATCAGCTATACATATACATATATCCCCATATCCTCTCCCTCTTGCGCCTCCCTCCCACACTCCCTATCCCACCTCTCTAGGTGGTCACAAAGCACCGAGCTGATCTCCCTGTGCGATGCGGCTGATTCCTACCATCTATTTTATATTTGGTAGTGTGTATATGTCAATGCTGCTCTCTCACTTCGTCCCAGCTTAACCTTCCCCCTCCCCATGTCCTCAACTGATTCTCCACCTCTGGGTCTTTATTCCTATCCTGCCCCTAGGATCGTCAGAACCTTTTTTTTTTTAGATTCCATATATATGTGTTAGCATACGGTATTTATTTTTCTCTTTCTGACTTACTTCACTCTGTATGACAAACTCTAGGTCCATCCACCTCACTACAAATAACTCAATTTCGTTTCTTTTTATGGTTGAGTAATATTCCATTGTATATATGTTTCACATCTTCTTTATCCATTCATCTGTTGATGGACACTTAGGTTGCTTCCATGATCTGGCTATTGTAAATAGTGCTGCAATGAACACTGTGGTACATGACTCTTTTTGAATTATGGTTTTCTCAGGGCATATGCCCAGTAATAGGATTGCTGGGTCATATGGTAGTTTTATTTTTTGTTTTTTAAGGAACCTCCATACTCTTCTCCACAGTGGCTGTATCAATTCACATTCCCACCAACAGTGCAAGATGGTTCCCTTTTCTCCACACCCTCTCCAGCATTTATTGTTTGTAGATTTTTTGAGGATGGCCATTCTGACTGGTGTGAGGTGATATCTCATTGTAGTTTTGATTTGCATTTCTCTAATGATTAGTGATGTTGAGCATCCTTTCATGTGTTTGTTGGCAATCTGTATATCTTCTTTGGAGAAATGTCTGTTTAGGTCTTCTGCCCATTTTTGGATTGGGTTGTTTGTTTTTTTTGATATTGAGCTGCATGAGGTGCTTGTATACTTTGGAGATTAATCCTTTGTCAGTTGCTTCATTTACAAATATTTTCTCCCATTCTGAAGGTTGTCTTGTGGTCTTGTTTATGGTTTCCTTTGCTGTGCAAAAGCTTTTAAGTTTCATTAGGTCCCATTTGTTTTTATTTCCATTCCTCTAGGAGGTGGGTCAAAAAGGGTCTTACTGTGATTTATGTCATAGAGTGTTCGGCCTATGTTTTCCTCTAAGAGTCGTATAGTGTCTGGCCTTATATTTAAGTCTTTAATCTATTTTAAGTTTATTTTGGTATATGGTGTTAGGGAGTGTTCTAGTATCATTCTTTTACATGTAGCTGTCCAGTTTTCCCAGCACCACTTATTGAAGAGGCTGTCTTTTCTCCATTGTACGTTCTTGCCTCTTCTATCAACGATACGGTGATCATATATGTATGGGTTTATCTCTGGGCTTTCTATCCTGTTCCATTGAGCTATATTTCTCTTTTTGTGCCAATATCATACTGCCTTGATTACTGTAGCTTTGTAGTATAGTCTGAAGTCAGGGAGCCTAATTTCTTCAGCTCCATTTTTCTTTTGCAAAATTCCTTGGGCTATTCAGGGTCTTTTGTGTTTCCATACAAATTGTGAAATTTTTGGTTCTAGTTCTGTGAAAAATGCCATTGGTAGTTTGATACGGATTGCATTGAATCACTGGATTGCTTTGGGTAGTATAGTCATTTTCACAATGTTGATTCTTCCAATCCAAGATCATGGTGTATCTCTCCATCTGTTTGTATTCTCTTTAATTTCTTTCATCAGTGTCTTATAGTTTTCTGCCTACAGGTCTTTTGTCTCCTTAGGTAGGTTTATTCCTAGGTATGTTATTCTTTTTGTTGCAGTGGTAAATGGGAGTGTTTCCTTAAATTCTCTTTCAGATTTTTCATCATTAGTGTATAGGAATGCAAGAGATTTCTGTGCATTAATTTTGTATCCTGCTACTTTAGCAGATTCATTGATTATCTCTAGTAGTTTTCTGGTAGCATCTTTAGGATTCTCTATGTATAGTATCATGTCACTTGCAAACAGTGACAGTTTTACTTCTTTTCCAATTTGAATTCCTTTTACTTCTTTGTCTTCTTTAATTGCTGTGGCTAAAACTTCCAAAGCCATGTTGAATAATAGTGGTGAGTGTGGGCAACCTTGTCTTATTCGTGATCTTAGAGGAAATGGTTTCAGTTTTTCACCATTGAGAATGATGTTAGCTGTGAGTATGTCATATATGGCCTTTATTATGTTGAAGTAGGTTCCCTCTATGCCTACTTTCAGGAGAGTTTTTGTCATAAATGGGTGTTGAATTTTCTCAAAAGCTTTTTCTTCATCTGTTGAGATTATCATATCCTTTTTATCCAGTTTGTTAATATGGTATATCACATTGAATGATTTGTGTATGTTCAAGAATCCTTGCACTCCTGGGTTAAACCCCAGTTGATCATGCTGTATGATCCTTTTAATGTGCTGTTGGATTCTGTTTGCTAGTATTTTGTTGAGGATTCTTGCATCTATGTTCATCAGTGATACTGGCCTGCAGTTTTCTTTCTTTGTGACATCTTTGTCTGGTTTTGGTATCAGAGTGATGGTGGCCTCATAGAATGAATTTGGGAGTGTTCCTCCCTCTGCTATATTTTGGAAGAGTTTGAGAAGGATAGGTGTGAGCTCTTCTCTAAATGTTTGATAGAATTCGCCTGTGAAGCCATCTGGTCCTGTGCTTTTATTTTTGGAAGATTTTTAATCATAGTTTCAATTTCAATGCTTGTGATTGGCCCGATTGTAATTTCTATTTCTTCCTTGTTAAGTATTGGAAGGTTGTGCTCTTCTAAGAATTTGTCCATTTCTTCCAGGTTGTGCATTTTATTCACATATCATTGCTTGTAGCAATCTCTCATGATCCTTTGTATTTCTGCAGTGTCAGTTGTTACTTCTCCCTTTTCATTTCTAGTTCTGTTGATTTGAGTCTTCTCTCTTTTTTTCTTGACAAGTCTGGCTAATGGTTTTTCAATTTTGTTTATCTTTTCAAAGAACCAGCTTTTAGTTTTATTGATCTTTGCTATTGTTTCCTTCATTTCTTTTTCATTTATTTCTGATCTGATCTTTATGATTTCTTTCCTTCTGCTAACTTTAGAGTTTTTTTGTTCTTCCTTCTCTAATTGCTTTAAGTGTAAGGTTATGTTGTTTATTTAAGATTTTATTTGTTTCTTGATGTAGGCTTGTATTGGGATATACTTCCCTCTTAGAACAGCTTTTGCTGCATCCCATAGGTTTGGGGTCATCATGTTTTAATTGTCATTTGTTTCTAGGTATTTTTTGATTTCCTCTTTGATTTCTTCAGTGATCTCTTGGTTATTTAGTAGTGTATTGTTTAGCATCCAGGTCTTTGTATTTTTTACAATTTTTTTCCTGTAATTGATATTTAGTCTCATGATGTTGTGGTCGGGAAAGATAATTCATATGATTTCAATTTTCTTAAATTTACCAACGCTTGATCTGTGACCCAAGGTATGATGTATCTTGGGGAATGTTCCATGAGCACTTGAGATGAAAGTGTATTCTGTTGTTTTTGGATGGAATGTCCTATAAATATTAAGTCCATCTTGTTTAATGTGTCATTTAAAGCTTGTGTTTCCTTATTTATTTTCGTTTTGGATGATCAGTCCCTAGGTGAAAGTGGAGTGTTAAAGTTCCCTACTATGATTGTGTTACTGTCGATTTCCCCTTTTATGGCTGTTAGCATTTGCTTTATGTATTGAGGTGCTCCTATGTTGGGTGCATAAATATTTACAACTGTTATCTCGTCTTCTTGGATTGATCCCTTGATCATTTATGTAGTGTCTTGCTTTTCTTTTGTAATAATCTTTATTTTAAAGTCTATTTTGTCTAATATGAGAATTGTTACTCTAGCTTTGTTTTGATTTCCATTTGCATGGAATATCTTTTTCGATCCCGTCACTTTCTGTCTGTATGTGTCCCTAGGTCTGAAGTGGGTCTCTTGTAGACAGCATACATACGGGTCTTGTTTTTGTATCCATTCAGACAGTCTGTGTCTTTTGGTTGGAGCATTTAATCCATTTACATTTAATGTAATTATCGATATGTATGTTCCTGTTACCGTTTTCTTTTTTGTTTTGCATTTGTTATTGTAGGTCTTTTTGTTCTCTTGTGTTCCTGCCTAGAGAAGTTCCTTTCGCATTTGTTGTACAGTTAGTTTGGTGGTGCTGAATTCTCTTAACTTTTGCTTGTCTGTAATGGTTTTACCTTCTCTGTCAAATCTGAATGATATCCTTTCTGGGTAGAATAATCTTTCTTGTAGGTTTTTCCCTTTCATCACTTTAAATATGTCCTGCCACTCCCTTCTGGGTTACAGAGTTTCTGATGAAAGGTCAGCTCTTAACCTTATGGGGATTCCCTTGTATGTTATTTGTTGTTTTTCCCTCGCTGCTTTTAATATTTTTTCTTTGTGTTTAATTTTTGATAGTTTCATTAATATGTATCTTGGCATGTTTCTTCTTGGATTTACCCTGTATGGGACTCTCTGTGCTTCCTGGACTTGATTAACTATTTCCTTTCCCATATTAGGGAAGTTTTCAACTATAATCTCTTCAAATATTTCTCAGTCCCTTTCTTTTTCTCTTCTTCTTCTGGGACCCCTGTAATTTGAATGTTGGTGCGTTTAATGTTGTCCCAGAAGTCTCTGAGACTGTCCTCAATTCTTGTCATTCTTTTTTCTTTACTCTGCTGTGTGGTAGTTATTTCCACTGGTTTATCATCCAGATCATTTATCTGTCCTTCTGACTCAGGTATTCTGCTATTGATTACTTATAGAGAATTTTTAATATTATTTATTGTGTTCGTCATTGTTTGTTTGTTCTTTAGTTCTTCTAGGTCCTTGTTAAACGTTTCTTGTATTTCCAGGATTTTGGATCATCTTTACTATACTTGCTGTGAATTCTTTTTCAGCTAGACTGTCTATTTCCTCTTCATTTGTTTCGTCTGGTGGGTTTTTACCTTGGTCATTCATCTGCTTCGTATTTCTTTGTCTTCTCATTTTGGTTAACTTACTGTGTTTGGGGTCTCCTTTTCACAGGCTGCAGGTTTGTAGTTCCCATTGTTCTTGGTGCCTGACCCCAGTGAGTGAGGTTGGTTCAGTGGTTTGTGTAGGTTTTCTCGTGCAGGGGACTGTTGCCTGTGTTTTGGTGGGTGGGGCTGGATTTTGTCTTTCTGGGGGCAGGGCAGCATCTCGTGGTGTGTTTTGGGGTGTCTGTGAATTTATTATGATTTTAGGGGGTCTCTCTGCTAATGGATGGGGTTGTGTTCCTGTCTTGCTAGTTATTTGGCATGGGGCTCCAGCCCTGGAGCTTGCTGGCCTTTGAGTGGAGCTGGGTCTTAGCATTGAGATGGAGGTCCCTGGGAGAGCTCTCGCCAGTTGATACTACATTGGGCTGGGAGGTCTCTGGTCTTCCACTGTCCTGAACTCTGCTCTCCCACCTCAGAGTCTCAGGCCTGACCCCAGGCCGGAGCACCAAGACCCTGTCAGCCACATGGCTCAGAAGAAAAGGAAGAAAAAAAGAAAGAAAAAAAACCCATAATACTAAAAGAAAAAAGAAGAGAGCAGCCAAACCAATAAAGAAATCCACCAATGATAAAAAGTGCTAACAGCTAAACTAAGATAAACATAAAAATCAGAAACAAATCGGTCACAACAGCAAACCCCAAGCTCCAGTTGTTCGCAAAGTCCACGGCCTCAATTTTGGGAAGGTTCGTTTTCTATGCAGGTATTCCACAGATGCAGGGTATATCAAGTTGATGGTGGGGATTTAATCTGCTGCTCCTGAGGCTGCACTGAGAAATTTCCCTTTCTCTTCTTTATTCTCAGATTTCCTGGTGTTCAGCTTTGCTTTTGGCCCTACTTGTCTGTGTAGGTCACCCTCAGGCATCTGTTTCCACCCAGGCAGGCCGGGGTAAAGCATCAGCTGATTAGGTGCCTCTTTCTCATTCAGGCCAGGGGGGAGGCAGCAGTACAGTAGTTTTAATTGGAATGTGGGGCGAACCTGTGGCCGCAGAAGCCAGTGTGACATTGCAGGAGCCTGAGGCGCACCTTGTGTTCTCCTGGGGAACTTGTCCTGAATCACGGGACCCTGGCGGTGGAGTGCTGCACAGGCTCCTGGGGGGCTATGGATAACGACCTGTGCTTGCACACAGGATTCTTGGTGACTGCAGCAGCAGTGTTAGTGTTTCATGCCCATCTCTCGTGTCTGATCTGATAGCTGCGGTTCGCTCCTGTCTCTGGAGCTCGTTTAGGCAGTGCTCTGCCTTCTGTGGGCAGACAGGGAGGGAATCCCCTCTCCTTGTGAAACAGTGGTCTCTTGTCTCTTAGGCAGGTCCAGACTTTTATCCGGATTCCCTCCCAGCTCGCTGTGGTGCACTAGCCCCCTTTAAGCTGTGTTCACGAAGCCAACCCCAGTCCTCTCCCTGGGATCTGACCTCTGAAGCCAGAGCCTCAGCTCCCCGCCCACACCTGCCCCAGCAGGTGATCAGACAAGCCTCTCAGGCTGGTGAGTGCTGGTCGGCACTGATCCTCTGTGCAGGAATCTCTCCACTTTGCCCTCTGCACGCCTGTTGCTGCACTCTGCTCTGTGGCTCTGAAGTTTCCCTCCACCACCCCCCATCTCCACCAGTGAAGGGGCTTCGTAGTGGGTGGAAACTTTCTCATTCACAGCTTCCTCCCAGAGGTGCATGTCCTGTCCCTATTGTCTGTGTTTTTTTCTTTTTTCTTTTACCCTATCCAGTTACCTGGGGATTTTCTTGCCTTTTGGGAAGTCTGAGGCTTTCTGCCCATGTTCAGTAGGTGTTCTGTAGGAGTTGTTCCACATGTAGATATATTTTTGATGTATTTATCGGGAGGAAGGTGACCTCCACATCTTACTCCTCAGCCATCTCCAAGGTCCCTCTCCCAATGAAATTTCATCAAAATCATTACCAACCAGTGCCAGTACTGCACAGATCTGGCGCCACTTTGATCTCATCATTTCCCACTTTCTTCCTTAGTTACCTTATTTCAGCCACAAAGTTCTTTACAGCAAACAAAAAACTTGCTGTATATGTGATATAAGAAAAATGACCTATATTTAAAGTATAAAATTTGATAAATTTTGATATTTGTGTCTACGTTTAAAACCATCATCACAGTCAAGATAATAAACATTTCAAGATGGCGGAGTAGAAGGACGTGCTTTCACTCCCTCTTGTGAGAGCACTGGAATCACAACTAACTGCTGAACAATCATCGACAGGAAGACACTGCAACTCACCAGAAAAGATATCCCACATCCAAAGACAAAGGAGAAGCCATAATAAGACAGTAGGATGGGAGCAATCACAATAAAATCAAATCCCATAACTGCTTGGTGGGTCGCTCACAAACTGTAGAACACTTATATCGCAGAAATCCACCCACTGGAGTGAAGATTCTGAGCCCCACGTCAGGCTTCCCAACCTGGGGGTCCAGCAACAGGAGGAGGAATTCCTAGAGAATCAGACTTTGAAGTCTGGTGGGATTTGATTGCAGGACTTCAATATGACTGGGGGAAACAGAGACTCCACTCTTGGAGGGCATACACAAAGTAGTGTGTGCATCGGGAACCAGGGGAAGGAGCAATGACCCCATAGGAAACTGAACCAGAGCTACCTGCTAGTGTTGGAGGCTCTTCTGCAGAGGCAGGGCGTGGCTGTGTCTCACCCTGAGGACAAGGACACTGACAGCAGAAGTTCTGGGAAGTACTCCTTGGTGTGAGCCCTCCCAGAGTCTGTTGTTAGCCCCACCAAAGAGCCAAAGTACACTCCAGTGTTGGGTCACCTCAGGCCAAACAACGAACAGGGAGGGAATGCAGCCCCATCCATCAGCAGACAAGCGGATTACAGTTTTACTGAGATCTGCCCACCAGAGCAACCCCCAGTTCTACCCACCACCAGTCCCTCCCATCAGGCAACTTGCACCAGCCCCTTAGATAGCCTCATCCACCAGAGGGCAGACAGCAGAAGCAAGAAAATCTACAGTCCTGCAGCCTGTGGAACAAGAAGCACATTCACAAAAAGATAGACAAGATGAAAAGGCAGAGGGCTATATACCAAATGAAGGAACAATATAAAACCCCAGAAGAACAACTAGATGAAGTTGAGATAGGCAACCTTCCAGAAATATAATTCAGAATAATGATAGGGAATATGATTCAGGACCTCAGAAAAAGAATGGAGGCAAAGATCTAGAAGATGCAAGAAATGTTTAACAAAGACCTAGAAGAATTAAAGAAGAAACACCTAGAAGAATTAAAGAACAAACAAACAGAGATGAACAATACAATAACTGAAATGAAAAATACACTAGAAGCAATCAGTAGCAGAATAACTGAGGCAGAAGAACGGTTAAGTGACCTGGAAGACAGAATGGTGGAATTCACTGCCACGGAACAGAATAAAGAAAAAAGAATGAAAAGAAATGAAGACAGCCTAAGAGACCTCTGGGACAACATTAACTGCAGCAACATTGGCATTATAGGGGTCCCAGAAGGAGAAGAGAGAGAGAAAGGACTCAAGAAAATATTTGAAGCGATTATGGTCAAAAACTTCCCTAACAAGGAAAGGAAATAGCCACCCAAACCCAGAAAGTGCAGAGAGTCCAGGGCATGGTAAACCCAAGGAGAAACACGCCGAGACACATAGTAATCAAATTGACAAAAATTAAAGACAAGGAAAAATTATTGAAAGCAACAAGGGAAAAATAACATACAAGGGAACTCCCATAAGAATAACAGCTGATTTCTCAGCAGAAATTCTACAAGCCAGAAGAGAATAGCATGACATATTGAAAGTGATGAAAGGGAAGACCTACAACCAAGATTACTCTAAGCAGCAAGGATCTCATTCATATTCGACGGAGAAATCAAAAGCTTTACAGATAAGCAAAAGCTAAGAGAATTCAGCACCACCAAACTATCTCTACAACAAATACTAAAAGGAACTTCTCTAAGTGGGAAACACAAGAGAAGAAAAGAACCTACAAAAACAAGCCCGAAACAATTAAGAAAATTGTAATAGGAACATACATATCGATAATTACCTTAAACATGAATGGATTAAATGCTCCAACCAAATGACCGAGGCTCACTGAATGGATACAAACACAAGACCCATATGTATGCTGTCGACAGAAGACCCACTGCAGACCTAGGGGCATATACAGACTGAAAGTGAGGGGATGGAAAAAGATATTCCATGCAAATGGAAATCAAAAGAAAGCTGGAGTAGCAATACTCATATCAGATAAAATAGACTTTAAAGCATGTTACAAGAAACAAGGAAGGACATTACATAATAATCAAGGGATCAATCCAAGAAGAAGATATAACAATTATAAATATGTATGCACCCAACATGGGAGCATCTCAATGCATAAGGCAACTGCTAACAGCTATAAAAGAGGAAATCGACAGTTACACAAGAATTGTGGGGAACTTTAACACCTCACACCAATGGACAGATCATCCAAACAGAAAATTAATAAGGAAACACAAGTTTTAAATGACACAGTAGATCAGATAGATTTAATTAATATTTATAAGAAAGTCCAACCAAAAACAGCAGTTACACTGTCTTCTCAAGTGTGCACGGAACATTTTCCAGGATAGATCACATCCTGGGTCACACATCAAGCCTCAGTAAATTTAAGAAAATTGAAATCATGTCAAGCATCTTTTCTGACCACAATGCTACGAGATTAGAAATCAGTCACTGGGAAAAAAACGTCAAAAACACAAACACATGGAGGATAAACAGTATGTTACTAAATAACGAAGAGTTCACTGAAGAAATCAAAGAGCAAATTAAAAAATACCTAGAAACAAATGACAACCAAAACACGATGGTCCAAAACCTATGGGATGTAGCAAAATCAGTTATGTGAGGGAAGTTTATAGCAATACAAGCCTACCACTAGAAACAAGTAAAATCTCAAATAAATAATCTAACCTTACACCTAAAGGAACTAGAGAAAGAAGAACAAAGAAAACCCAAAGTTAGTAGAAGGAAAGAAATCATAAAGATCAGAGCAGAAATAAATGAAACAGAAACAAAGAAAATAATAGCAAAGATCAATAAAACTAAAAGCTGGTTCTTTGAGAAGATAAACAAAATTCATAAAGCATTAGCCAGACTTATCAAGAAAAAGAGGGAGAGGACTCAAATCAATAAAATTAAAAATGAAAAAGGGGAAGTTACAACAGACACCACAGAAATACAGAGCATCCTAAGAGACTACTACAAGCAACTTTATTCCTATAAAATGGACAATCTGGAAGAAATGGACAAATTCTTATAAAGGTATAACTTTCCAAGACTGAACCAGAAAGAAATAGAAAATATGAACAGACCAATCACAAGTAATGAAATTGAAACTGTGATTAAAAATCTTCCAACAAACTGAAGTCCAGGACCAGATGGCTTCACAGGTGAATTCTATCAAACATTTAGAGAAGAGCTAACTCCCATCCTTTTCAAACTCCTCCACACATTTGCAGAGGAAAGAACACTCCCAAACTCATTCTACGAGGCCACTATCACCCTGATACCAAAACCAGACAAAAATACTACAAATAAAGAAAATTACAGACCAATATCACTGATGAATATAGATGCTAAAATCCTCAACAGAATGCTAGCAAACAAAATCCAGCACGACTTTAAAAGGATCATATAGCATGATCAAGTGGCATTTATCCCAGGGATGCAAGGATTCTTCAATATATGCAGATCAATCAGTGTGATACACTATATTAACAAATTGAAGAATAAAACCATATAATCATCTCAGTAGATGCAGAAAATGCTTTTGACAAAATTCAACACCGATTTTTGATAAAAACTCTCCAGAAAGTGGGTGTAGAGGGAACCTACCTCAACATAATAAAGGCCATATATGACAAACCCACAGCTAACATCATTCTCGTGAAAAACTGAAAGCATTTCCTCTAAGGTCAGGAACAAGACAAGGATGACCACTCTTGCCACTATTATTCAACATAGTTTTGGAAGTCCTAGCCATGGTAATCAGAGAAAAAAAGAAATAAAAGGAATACAAATTGGAAAAGAAGAAGTAAAACTGTCACTGTTTGCAGATGACCTGATACTATACATAGAGTATCCTAAAGATGCAACCAGAAAACTATTAGAGCTAATCAATGAATTTGGTAAAGTTGCAGGATACAAAATTAATGCACAGAGATGTCTTGCATTCTTATACACTAATGATGAAAAATCTGAAAGAGAATTTAAGGATACAGTCCCATTTCCCATTGCAACAAAAAGAATAAAATACCTAGGAATAAACCTACTTAGGGAGACAAAAGACCTGTATGCAGAAAACTGTAAGGCACTGATGAAAGATATTAAAATGATATCAACAGATGAAGAGATATACCATGTTCTTGGATTAGAAGAATCAATATTGTGAAAATGACTATACTACCCACAGCAATGTACAGAGGCAATGCAATCCCTATCAAATTACCAATGGCATTTTTTTACAGAACTAGAAGAAAAAATCTTAAAATTTGTATGGAGACACAAAGGACCCCAAATAGCCAAAGCAGTGTTGAGGGAAAAAAATGGAGCTGGAGGAATCAGACTCCCTGACTTCAGACTGACTATACTACAGAGCTACAGTAATCAAGAGATTATGGTACTGGCACAAAAACAGAAATATAGATCAATGGAACAGGATAGAAAGCCCAGAGAAAAACCCACGCACCTATGGTTTACTGATCTATGACAAAGGAGGCAAGGATATACAATGGAGAAAACACAGTCTCTTCAATAAGTGGTGCTGGGAAAACTGGACAGCTACATGTAAAAGAATGAAATTAGGACACTCCGTTACACCATACACAGAAATAAACTCAAAATTGATTAGAGACCTAAATGTAAGAGTGGACACTATAAAACTCTTAGAGGAAAACATAGGAAGAACACTCTTTGACATAAATCACAGCAAGATCTTTTTTGATCCACCTCCTAGAGTAATGGAAATAAAAACAAATGGGACCTGATGAAACTTAAAAGCTTTTGCAAAATAATAGAAACTACAAACAAGATGAAAAGTCAACCCTTAGAATGCGAGAAAATATTTGCAAACAAATCAGTGGACAATGGAGTAATCTCCAAGATACATATACAGCTCATGCAGCTCAATATTAAAAAAACAAACAGGCCAATCAAAAAATGGGCAGAAGGGCTTCCCTGGTGGCGCAGTGGTTGAGAGTCCAACAAAACAAAAGACAACCTATAGACTGAGAGAAAATATTTGCAAACAATGCTACTGACAAGTAGCATTAACTTCCAAAATATAAAAATAGTTTATACAGCTCAATATCAAAAAACAAACAACCTAATCAAAAAAAAAAAAAAATGGGCAGAAGACTTAAATACTCATTTCTCCAAAGGAGACATACAGATGGCCAAGAACCACATGAAAAGCTGCTCAACCTCACTAACTATTAGAGAAATGCAAATCAAAACTACAGTGAGGTGTCACCTCACACCAGTTAGAATGGGCATCATCAGAAAATGTACAAACAACAAATGCTGGAGAGGGTGTGGAGAAAAGGGAACACTCTTGCAGTGTTGGTGGGAATGTAAATTGATACAGCCACTATGGAGAACAGTATGGAGGTTCCTTAAAAAACTAAAAATAGAATAATCATATGACCCGGCGATGCCACTACTGGGCATATACGCAGAGAATACCATAATTCAAAAATACACATGCACTCCAGTGTTCGCTGAAGCCCTATTTACAATAGCCAGGTCATGGAAGCAACCTAAATGCCCACTGACAGACGAAAGGATAAAGAAATGTGGTATATGTATATATACAATGAAATATTACTCTGCCATAAAAAAGAATGAAATTGGGTCATTTGTAGAGACGTGGATGGATCTAGAGACTGTCATACAGAGTGAAGTAAGTCAGAAAGAGAAAAACAAATATCGTATGTTAACGCATATATGTGGAACCTAGAAAAATGGTACAGACAAACTGGTTTGCAGGGCAGAAATTGAGACACAGATATAGAGGAGAAACGTATGGACACCAGCTGGGGAAAGTGGTGGGGGGTGGGGGTGGTGTGATGAATTGGGAGATTGGGATTGACATGTATACTCTAATATGTATAAAATGGATAACTGATAAGCACCTGCTGTATAAGAAAATAAAATTTAAAAAAAAGATAATAAGCATCTCTGTCACCCCCTAAAATTTCTGCATTTTCATTTGTAGTCTTTTTCCCATGCTTCCCCCTTCTCCCCATCGTGAGACAATCACTGATCTTCTCGTGGTATAGATTAGTTTTGTTTTGTAAAATTTTATGTAAATGTAAACATACAGCACGTACTTTCTTTGCTGGCTTTTTCATTCAGCGTAATTATTTTGAGGTTCATTTGTGTTGTGGTAGTGGCATGTATCATTTGGTTTCATAACTGAGTACTTTTACAGTATATCGATACAGCACAACCTGTTTATACATTTACTTGTTGATGGACATTTGGATTATTTCTTGGTTTTAGCTATTATAAATAAAGCTGCTATCAGCATTCACATACAATTCTGGTTATAGACGTATGCTTTCATTTCTTTTAGGTAAATAAATAGGTATAGGATGGCTAGGTATAGGTATACAGAATAAACTGTGTATACAGTATTGAGAATATTTCCCAAACGAGGTTTTTCACTTATTTATATTTTGGAATGTTTGATTAGACCTGAGAAGTTTGATGTTTGTTTTCTTATTTACGTAATACTATAGTCTGCCCCTGTTCAGAAGTAGTTCAAGTGAAATCTTTCTTTAGGAAGCCTGAATTTTTAAATGTTATTGTATCTTCCCCTGTAGCCTTATTTTAAGGGCCATTTTGAGCCTTAATAATCTTATTTTTTAATATGATATTTTAAGATGAGCTTGTTGATTTTTTTTAAAAAATTATTTTAGTTTTAAAAATTTTTGGCTGCATCGGGTCTTTGTTGTGGCATGTGGGATCTTCGTTGAGGCATGTGGGATCTTTTGTTGTGGCACAAGCTCTTCGTTGCATCGCGTGGGCTTCTCTCAGGTTGTGGCGTGCAGGTTTTCTTTTCTCTCGTTGTGGTGTGCAGACTCCAGGGTGTGTTGGCTCTTTAGTTGTGGCGCATGGGTTCCAGAGCACGTGGGCTCTGTCGTTTGCAGCACGCAGGCTCTAGCTGAGGCGTAGGAGCTCAGTAGTTGTGGTACGTGGGCTTAGTTGCCCTGCAGCATGTGGGATCTTAGTTCCCTGAGGAGGGATTGGACCCGAGTCCCCTGCTTTGTAAGGCGGATTCTTTACCACTGGACCACCAGGGAAGTCCCTGATCTTTAATAATCTTAAGAATAGCATAGATTCTTTGGCACTTCTCCTCCCATAATAAACTACAAAAAAAATTTTAAAGAGTTTTATAATTGTTAAAGTTGGTAAATAATGGAATACCTTTATAATGATGGTGATTGAGTCAAATATATTCTTGGATGCTTGGTTTTGTGCCTCAACAATACTATCATTGAATTCAGTTAGTATACAAAAGAAACCTGGTAGTTTATGTTTTACATGCAGTATAGGTCAATTTCCCTCTAACAGCAATTGACATAAAAATGATAGTTTACGTAGTAGAATTATAGGCTGGCAGCCATCATTTGCCTAGTGATCCAATGCAATAATTTCTAATCATTTTTCATCAATCTTAATAGATTCTTGTGTGAACAAGGCAAAAGTTGAAGAAAGTGAACAAAAAGCAGCAGAATTTTCAAAGAAGGTAAGACATCAAATATTAGCCGTAATTATGAAATGTAAAATGTAATCACAATACATATTCTACCTTGTTTCCTTATGCGAGGTCTTATAAATGCTGTTTAGTGATATAGTTCTTTATGTTTCTGGATTCAGACACCACCCCAGAATACTGATTTCTTTCCCAATAAGATAAAGTTGCTTCTGTTCCTTGCTCATCACCTTTAATCCATTATGGAAGAAAAACACTGACCATATTCTACTAAAGTGATAAATGAAATCAAATTAGGTTGCTGGAAGCATATAGTTTGAAATGGTCAACCAAAACACATTCCGCCATTTCTTTCCTGCAGCTTTCACTTAACAGTAGTTAGCTCCTTGGAGAACTGTGGAGATGTTTAGCTAGTCTTATCTGTTATGTTCTTTAAATCAGTGCTATTGATAGAAACAGAATGATGCAATATTTTCTTTCTCTTTGTCTCTCTCTGCTTAGATTATCTTCTTTGAATTTTGTAATTACCATTTTTAAAGTGATGCTGCTACTCCATGTATGTAGTCTTGGTGGAATTTGAGGTTCCCCTTTCTTTGTGTAATGCTTTATGTAAATGCCAACTTTATGAATATCTGAATTTTATTTAGATCTCAGATGGTCTTTTCCTTATTTCATGAAAGCATAGCTACAATTTTATGAGCTTCTACCGAAAGTTGCATTGTTTGGTTTTAGACCCTGTAAAGCATTAGTATAGTATTTCTCTCCTGTTGGTGGAAGGAGAAGGATTGAAGCCCAAGTCTAAAATCTCTACAGTTTTGAGTCTTTTGACAGCAAGATAAAGTGCTTACATATTGCTGTCTCTTCAAAGTTATGACTTACCTTGGAGATTAGATAATCACTTTTGCTATCACTCTAGAAATTATAGAGTATTACTGAAGTTACTTCAGGGCATCTGAAGAAATGTTTTTGCTCTTTCAGTTACTAGAATAGATTTTAAGAGCTTGAGCATAAAATGTTTGTGTGAAGCTGTCATTTTTATTGGTGAAAGAAACTGTACACTTCAATTAGTAGACCTTTATATTTCTAATGTTCTTGTTTTAAGTAGCACATTTAAAATTCCCTTTGAAAATCTCAGGATCTCTTTTTCTCTGGCACTGTGATTAGATACCACAAGACTGGAGCAAATTGTGATGATCTATCTGGTAAAAATTTCTGTAAGCATCTATTATTGGAAAAGGAGTCCTGAAATAATAAAAAAGAAGTTTCAGTGTTTGATGCTTTATTCTCCTCGCCAACATTTAGAATGAAAACATGTATGGTCTCCTAGTGATTATCTGCATACCTTCTCTTATTCTGGGTGATTCTAAGAGGCAGTATAAAGTAGTAAAAAAAAAAAAAAAAAGAAAAAAAAGAAAAATGAAGGGGGACAGCTAGAATGAGAAGCGGTAGTTGTAAGATCTGATCTCAGTGTTTCTGCTAATTAGCTGTGACTTTAAGCCACTTACTCTTCTTGGATCTTAATTTTTTCATCCTTAAAAGGAGGGAATAAAGTTAGTGGACTTGTAAGAAGTCTTCCAGCTCACATATCTCAGGCTTCTCTGATTCCTACTCCATGGGTTTACAGATTAAGATCATTTTAAATTACAAGCAGAAGCCTTGTGTGCCTCTCCACAAGTGTACTAATAAACCATTTGTAGAGCAAAATTGTAGTGTGCTTGTGTGGACAGCATGCTTGAGAAGCACACAGGAGAAGATAACACTGGCAAGGAGGCTGGGAGTATAGAATCAGATCAATTTTTTAAATATTTATTTATTTATTTGGTTGCTCTGGGTCTTAGTTGCGGTAGGTGGGCTCCTTAGTTGTGGCAGGGGGGCTTCTTTGTTGCGGCAGGCAGGCTCCTTAATTGCGGCTCATGGGCTCCTTGGTTGTGGCATGTGAACTCTTAGTTGCAACATGCATGTGGGATCTAGTTACCTGACCAGGGATCGAACCCAGGCCCCCTGCATTGGGAGCACAGGGTCTTAACCACTGCACCACCAGGGAAGTCACAGAATCAGATCAGTCTTAACATGGATACTAGTGAAGTCAAAAAAGCTCCATCTTCTCAGTGACCTAGGAAACAAGGTCATTTGCTGATACTGAAGGATCAGGGTAAGTTTGAAATGTAAAGATTAGAAACGATTTGGACCAACCTCTGTGGGACATTTTCCCAGGACTCAAGTAGAGATGAATAAAAGAATTAATTAAGTAGTATTGCAGGTTTGACTCAAACCCTATTATCCACTTTGCTCACCCACTGTTTCTTCAGACTGGATCTGAATGGCATTTTATAATTTCCAAAGGCCAAGTCAACTATGAGGAGGAATATTTATTAACAGTAAACACACTTTTTCCTTGTTCCACAAACTCTAAAGGCAGTTTTTGGCAGTAAGATATTTCACTTTTAAAAACATAAATAACATTGTTGGAATAATGTATAGACTTCTAAAATAACTTGAAGTGACAGTGACAATAAAGGGCAAATGTTCTATAGCTGGACATGAGCGGTATTCACCTGACTGAGGTAAGTGCTGGGCAGGATGCAGTAAATGGATAGTCACCATTCTGATGGTCTCTTTGGCTTAGCACACTGTAATTTAACCTCTCATTTTCCCTCTTATGACATTTTATACAAGTGTTTTGGTTAACCAGCTGAATGAGAATGCCATTAGAGCATATATCATTCTACTGTCAGATTTTGTGGAGCATCACTTTTTGAATGCTAGACAATTAAGATTGTAATAAAAATAGTCTGATTTGTATTACTGTACATCCGTTTGAGCGTTCTAAAAGTACAGTCTCTTTTCAAGATTAAATATAATTTTAAAGAGTTGAACTGCTTGATTCCTAATTTTTAGGTTTCATTTTCTAATTAAATAAACTTAAAAGTATGGGATGAAACATTAAAAAAAAACATGATTAATTCTAAAACCTAACTTTCAATAACAAAACACAAAAATGTCCATTATATATGAAGAGAGCCTTCTTAGTCCACCCTTTTAAAATTTTGTTTAGTATGTTTTTTTCAGAAGTGAAAACGGGTTTTTTTACCTTGGGCTGGGGACATCGTTCTTCTTTACTACCACCCCATCCCCACGAAGGTGCTCAATTGCCATAAAATAATCAAGAGCTCCGATTTTCTGAGTGGCCTGGGAAATTTAAGAAGCAAAAGACACTCCACTTATTTAATGCATATTGTTGTTTAAAGCTTTCTCAAAACTGTATTATTAAGTGTACATTTATGGTGGTGATCATTGCAGTTCGATGAAGAATTCACAGCTCGACAGGAAGCTCAAGCTGAGCTTCAAAAAAGAGAAGAAAAAATCAAAGAGCTTGAAACAGAAATCCAACAACTTCGAACCCAGGTAATGAAACAAGATACAGACTTTGTGTCATGTCACATTGAGTTCGAAGGTAGAAAACTATCTTGTTAGGTGAAGGGAAAAATGTGACCAGAAGCAGACTTTCTGGTAGTTTCCCATTTTACTTGAAATAACTACAGATTTGATTTTCCAGGACAATAAATCATTTTAATGTTTGGATAAAAATATGGCATTCATTGCATAAAGTGCCCTGAATATTTTTTTTTTTTTTTTTGCTGTACGCGGGCCTCTCACTGTTGTGGCCTCTCCCGTTGCGGAGCACAGGCTCCGGACGCGCAGGCCCAGCGGCCATGGCTCACGGGCCCAGCCGCTCTGCAGCATATGGGATCTTCCCGGACCCGGGCACGAACTCGTGTTCCCTGCATCGGCAGGCGGACTCTCAACCACTGCGCCACCAGGGAAGCCCTGCCCTGAGTATTTTTAACGGAATGTATTACACAAGCAAAACTCTTTCTTGAGATGAAATTTTCATGATGATTTGAAAAATTGGATGCATAGTATTTTCTTTCAAAAGAAATGTGGAAATGCTCATTAAAGCTTTTTGAGATCTCTTTAAATCTCGACTACCATAATTTCAAAATCTGTAAACTTTATATTTCCACCTACATTCCCTATGATGAAAACCTCCCATATACACTTAAAATCTTAATTATGGTGTCTAAATTTTAGAGCTTATAACATACTCTCAACACAACATATTTTTTAAATGAATATAAAGAAACATAAGATTAGTTCTTAGCCTCATAGATGCCCAGTAGGGTGTTTGTTGATTGACTAGGTCTGTTTCTGTCAATCTACTGAAAAGTGACTTCAGAAGTCAACAGTGAACTCCACATTACTCAATGCAGTGGCCTTTTCCTACCCTTAGCCTCTTTCACTTATCTGTAATATTTGATAATTTCTTTTCACTCAGTCTCTCTTTTTTGTGTCATCTGACTTTGTTTTCTACATGTCTCAGAACTCAGTTTCTTTGTTTTCATCCTCCAAATGATGACATTCTCCAGTGTTCTGTCCTCTGCTCTTTTTTCTCTGTATGTCCTTGCACTAATATCCCATCCAATATCATAAATTCAAATATCACCTTTTAGTAGGTGTCAAGTCTCCTGGGTTTGTTGTCTATTTCCAGCTCTTGATTAGATCTCCGCGTGGGCAGGTCCTGCTGCATGTTGAAATCAAACCCATTAGTTGTGGTCACTTCTCTGTCCTCAAACCAGCTTGGTCTCCATTCTTATTTGTTTAAATTTTACCACCAATTTTTTTTTTTATTGTGAAGCTGGAGTTGTCCTGGCCTTTTCCCCGCCCTGCCTCCTGACAGATTATTAAGTTGGTCACTGTTTTATGTCAGTTCCTTCTCTTTTTTTCGCTTTGCATCAAAACCCTGAACCCCCCAGGGCCACTCTCTCATTCCATCCTGCCTGGAATATTACAATAGTTTCCGAACTTTCTGCCATGCCTATAGCCTCTTCCTCTTCAGATTCATGCTTTTTGTCAGTTGCAAATTAATCTTCTTAAAACACTGCCCTGATTATTGTCACTCCAGGCTTTAATATGTTCAATGGTTGCCTGTTGCATTCAGGATTAAAGAAAAAATCTCCTTACCGGGAATTTGAAGGCCTTCTATCCGGGGCTCCCTTATCTCCCCTTTGCAGCCTCGTCTCTGCTTCCCTAACTCCAGCCTCTGTTGCAGCTAAGTCACCTTTCCTCCTCCCTTCACATGTAGAATTTACTGTCTCCACACTTTTTCTTCAGCCAGCATTTCCCAGACATTAGTTACAGAGATGCTAATAGGTTTTTCATGAGGAAAGCATTCCATAGTCCAATAAATTTGGTACGCTTGAAATTCTCCCCTTGGAGATTCATCATTTTCATTAGCATACTAAAGGGTCTGAGATGGCCTACATTAAAGAAACCTGTCGAACTCTTTTTCCTATAGCTTTCTCAAACTCATTTAGCCACAGAACCCTTTATCTCAGACCACCTATTAACATCTCCTGCAGAAGAGTTTGTTCATGGAACTTAGTTGAGAAATGCTGACTTAGGTTGTTCTCTCTCAGAAACGCCCTCCCTTGCTCCTCTGTGCCAATGAAACATCTCCTTTAAGGATCAGCTCAGTATAACATCCTTTGGAAAGCGTCACCCAAAACTCTGGGAATTTCTTTGAACTTTTATATCACTTTTGTAGACCACTCCTATCATATTTGGTTGTGTGCCTGCTTTATCCCTTCCCCTGCAGCATAAACACTTTGAGGACAATGTTTTTACTTCCTGTGCTTACTCTTATTAAAGTCCCTACTGCACCTAGCACAGGGCCTTACCATTTAATTGTGTAGTTACTTATTTATTATCAACGGATCTGGAAAAGTGCAGAGTCACACAGTACTTTCTAGTGTACCCCAAATTGTGTCAAATAGTAAATGGTCCATTTGCTGTATTCAATTCTCAATACTCTATTGTGGTCTCATTTAATTGTTCCATTCCTAATTGTTCATAGGAGGGAAGAAAATGGCTGATATGATTTGATTTTAAGGCTGGTGGCATTTGAGACTTTTATTCAATTTGTAAAATATCTATTTAACTTGAGTAAAAAGTCCTATTTTAAAGTAATAGCATTTTTGTGGTTACACAAATTTTATATCATAAACATGATCTCATAGAGGCAAAATGTTGTTTACAAACAAGTATTACTTTCATTTTGCTGTCAATTAATACAAAATATGGAATACACATTTTACCTTTCAAATTATTAAACAAATCCATTTATATACAAAATTTATAGGGTAAATTACTAATTTACTGAACTTTTCAGAAAAATTATTTTAATTTTCCTCAGAATTTCTTTGCTATCTCAATCAAGATTGGAAAAATTAGACTGTTTTCTATAGTTTTGCTGCATTAAAAATAAAATAGAAAGAATTTGCATATTTTAATCCTATCCTTCTTCCTAATCTCAGGAGGGGATTGCATTCCAGGAGAGGATTGTCATTTAAGTGTATAAACACTTTAGTTGTATATATGTATATACACACATAAACATTCATATGTGTGAATAAAATATTTGTGGTCAATGTGCACTGAATATTAGGAGAAACATTTCTGTGATGCTGTTTACCTGTGATTGTTAATTTTTAGCATTCTTGTAAATGGGTCAGTCCTTTAAGTTGATTGTTTCAAAAATAGGCTTCCACTTATTTATTATGTAAAGATAATTCTAAGTTTGTTTAGTTCAATTAAGTAGTCTGTGGAGGAAATTCTTATTAGTAAAGATTAGAAGAGTTTCTCCCCAAATAAAAATAACACTATACCAAGACATGTTAATAGTTTTAAACTTTTCATTCAGTTAGTCTAATGTCATATCTCAATTACAGAAGATGCGTGTTCATTTGTAGGACTTCCTTAGGAATGTTTATAATTAACAAACTCACTTTTATATTCATTTTCATTTCGGAAAGTAAACTGTTGTCATCAGTAATGGTTTAAAGAAACAGGTCCAGATTAATAATCAAAAAGTGGGCAATATGGAATGTAGTGATCTCCGTCAGCTATCATCCATCATTATTAGAGAATGAGCTTGAAGTTCTTTTCTGATGGGATAAATAAGTTATGATCTGCTCATACTGCAAGCTGTAATTAATTCCACTCAAGGCAACTGACACCCATTCGTTAGGAGCTAGTCTGTTGTAGTTGAAAGAGGACTGCCTTAGATATGAGAAGAAACACATGTAAATCTTAATCATATTTCAGACTGTGCAACCTTTGGTTAGTCATTGAACCTCTTTGCAGTTACAGTTTCCTCATCTATAAGCGGTGAGATAAACCCTACATTATAGGGTTATAATAAGGATGAAAAGAAATAATAGATGTAAAAACATTGATAAACCTGTATTATTATGCAATGGATGTTACTTAGCATTAATTCTTGGTATTAGAAAATACCTAAGCTACTGGTGCTATGAGACAGACTCTTCGTGTAAAGCTAATCGGCCCCAAGGGAGTTAAATCAGTTATTTTGTATTAATCATCCCGTATTCATACCAACTAGTCTTAACAGGCCCAAGCCATATACAGTACTTCTTCTTTGCATATACTTATAATGAAAGGTAAGTTTTCATTATTTTGGAGGAGTGTTTCACAAAATCTTTGAGCATGCCAACTTTCCTAGCCTTAGTATATGAACAGTTAGTCATTATCCAGGGTTTAGAATGCTTATCAAAAAACTATGCAAGTCTTTTTCATGTATTCTTAAGCCCTTAGACGTTGCTAAATTAAATAAATCTTAAACAACCCAACCACAAATGTCTACTGATAAGTTATCTTTGCTACTATACTTTACTGTAAGCATTTAAATAAGCATTGGGTTATTTTATATTTCAGGGACATGGACTCTCAGGTTCATCAGGAATTCCAGGCCCTCCTCTACCTTCTCCATTGCCAGGTGCTGGGCCACCCCCGCCCCCACCTCCACCAGCGCCACCTCTACCCAGAGGAGGTCCCCCTCCTCCTCCACCTCCTTTACCTGGGGTACATGGAATAGCATCACCACTGCCTTTGTTTGGGGGACCTCCTCCACCACCTCCCCTTGGAGGAGCTCCTCCTCCTCCTCTGGGAACACTTGATCTGCCATATGGAATGAAGCATAAAAAAATATATAAACCTGAGGTGTCCATGAAGAGGATCAATTGGTCAAAGGTAATACTATGACTATAGCTTTATGGCTTTGTCTAGTCATAGTTGCTCATTAATGTGTGAATGACGGTATTGCTACTTATAGGTATGATATAATAATTGAGAACATGACCACTGATTCTTTTGCTTTTGCTTGTGAGTTCACCGTCTTATGTTCATCTTTCATAGCTGGAGAATTGGAAACTCCACAGACAACTTGAAATTAACATAGAAAACAAAAGGAAAATCAAAGTGAAAGTGGTTTTAGAGAATAGTATATGAAAAGTAATTTTGATTCTTTTACCAATGTTAACTTTAATTGCTATAACATTCTTAAATATAATCTTTGTATTAATGGGCCTTTTTATCTTATTTTTTTCTTAGAAAATTATTCGTTTTCTTTTAGTTTTAAACTTTCAGATAGTGTGGAATCGCTGACAGTATTCAGTAGAGACATAAACTGTTCTTTTATATGATGTGTGAAAGATTTTTCTTTTGAATGTTATTTTGCTTTATTATTATCAAATAACATGTCTTATAAAAAGCTTATTATCAAGATTGACACAGTCCGCATTCACTGGGAACTAATCTAATGAAAATACAATTACCCAGGCCACCATTTGGGGAAATGTCTATTCCAAGAACATAGTTACAGTGATATCTGACAGTATCTACATATTAAATTGGTTTGACCAGAATAATGGTTAAATCATTTTTAAAATTAAGCATATACTTATGCTTTGCTCATAAGAGTAAATGAGGTATAAATGTTTTTGGAATGTAGTTATTTTTTGTTAGGCACAATCGACCAAACTCTAGGACCTAGAAGCTGCTGGCCCAGTTATCTGTGTGTGTAAATGTAATGATATGTTAATTTAGCAATTAGGCATATAGTGTAATGGCACTTACATATCACAAAGCATCATGATATATACTGGAAAATGCACAATTCTAATATTGGGTTTCAGTGTAGTGGCTGAGAGCACAATTCTGTGGAGCTACACTGCCTGGGTGTGAAAGCCATCTTCGCCATTTACTAGCTTGGGCAGCCACTCAGACTTCCGGGAGCTCGGTTTCCTCATCTTTAAGATGGAGATAATAACAGGTCCTACTTCAAAGGATTATTGTGAGGATTAGGTGAGATGAGTTAATGTGTGAAATCACTTAAAAGAGTACCTGACACATTTTAGGAGGTATGTAAGTGTCAGCTATTATGGTTATTTTCTGTAACCATGGGGAATTTACTTTTCTGAATCTCAGTTTCCCCATCGTTAAAAATCCAGGAGCAAGAAGAAGGTATGTAAGTTGGGGGGAGGGATTTACTAAATTATTTTTAAGATTCCTTCCAGTAGAAGATTCTTTAAAATGTAATTTGCTACATGGCCTGTTGCTGTTGTGTATTTTTCTGTACACTAGTAGAAGTCTGTGACTTTCCCAATGAATGTTTACTTAAAAAGTGTTGTTTTGATAGATCCTAAAATTGATTTAGTAGGTAGATGAATGAAGGTAATATCATTCAACCTTGGTGAAAGTAAATTCTTTGAAAAATTAAATATGAAGTAATAATTTAGAAACTTATCTTTGTTATTTTTGTTTCAGATTGAACCCAAAGAATTGTCTGAGAACTGTTTCTGGTTGAAAGTTAAGGAGGAGAAGTTTGAAAATCCAGATCTCTTTGCAAAATTGGCACTGAATTTCGCTACACAGATAAAAGGTATATTTTATTTTTTAATATAGAGTTCTTGTTTCAGATATATTGAATTCAGTGCTTTGCTAAAAATTTCTAGTAACATGTACATGTATAATTTTTGGGGCAGAGTCAAACATAATTAGATTTACATATTAACTGTATTTTACCTAGCAACGAAAGAAGGATAGCTTTTTTCCTGTTAAATTTATTTTGCATAAATGTTATTATTCACCTGAAAATATGGGTTTTATTTTTATTGTTTAATATGTAACTTATACTCCTCTATTGTAAAGTTGTCATTTTTACTGAGAAGCAGAGGGGATGAATCTGTTGATTCACCATGTAAGAGAAAATAATGTAATTAGAGTAAGTTTGGTGCCATCATGCTTATGTAGTCTTACATTTGTAGTAATCCATTTGGTTTTTTTTGGAAATTTGATAGTTTTTTTCTATAAGCAGATTGTCTGGAATAATATCAAAATCTGGTACCTAATAAGTATATTTTACTGATTTGATAATTGAGTGCCTTCTTTATGATTAGATCCTTAACCACTTATGAATTTCACACATAATTTTGGTACTGTATAGGTAACTTCTCAGTCTCATAATTAATCATTGTGGTTTGTGAATTTTTGGTATTTCATTTTAACATTACTAATTTACTAATCATCACAGAATTGATAGCTTACTTAAGCATAGGAGCTTTTTCAGCCTGAGTGAGTCTTTACAACTAAGAAATTGATATACTCCACATGCCCATGCCCTTGGAATTAGCTCCTTTACCATTCATTTGTCTGATTTGTCACAACATGCCTTAGAATGTGAGAATGTGAATTTTGGAAGCTTCAGAGAGAGAGAGAGGGAGAGAGAGAGAGAGGTGAAAATTATTCCTTTTCAGCCCTTCTAGCTTATCTTGCGCACCGGAGGTACTTGTACTATATTTGTTGTTCCTTGTAGATCGAAGCTCACACACATACAGAAATCTGGGGTGATTAGAGTATTCTGAAGAATTTTGACATTTATGAAAATTCCTGCCATTAAAGTCTTTGGCTTCCCTTATTTGCTCTACTAGACTTCACATTTAAAGGATTCTTCAAGGACTCCAGACATTACTATTTACTATAACCACTTTTTTAAAATTGAAAAAGTAAAACATGCTTACACATCAAGGTATTAATAATAATAATAATCAAAAGATGCGTGGTAAGCATATCCCTTCAATCGCAGACTTACAGCTTCTTCCCTAGAGAAACCACTCTTACTGATTTCCCACATTGCCTCCTAGAAATAGTCTATGCCTCTAGAAGCATATGTGTGTATATCATTTTTTGTTTTTTACTTCTTTCTGTTTTTACTTTATATACTTGGATATTATTCCATAGTAGTTTATGTTTATCTACTTTGTTCTTTTTACACATTGCATGGAATTCTGTGGTATGGGCCTATCTGAATTTATTTAACCTGTCCCCTATTGATGGATATTTAGATTATTTCCAGCCTTTTGCTATTTCAAGCAATGCTGTGGCAAATGTGTATCTACGTATACGTTTGTGCACATAGGATCTATCTGTAGGATAAATTTTAGAAGTGAAATTCCTGGATAAAATGCTGTCTGCATTTATAATTTTGATAGATATTACCAAATTTCCTTCCAAAGAATTTGTGTCCATTTATAGTGTTACATCTAAAATACATATGAGCATCTGTTTCCTGACAAACTTTGCCTATCTCAGAGGTGAAATGGTAAATCATCCATGTTATAATTTTTACTCCTTAAATTAGGAGTGAAGTTGAGTAGCTTTCCTTCTCTTCAAAGGCAATTTTAACCTCTTTTTCTGTGAACAACTTCCTCCAGTTATTTGCACATTTCGTGTTGAGCATTTGTTCTTTTACTTATTGATGTATTTGTGTTGAGTACCATAAGAATTATAGGTTTCATAAAATTTCAGAGTCTGTCTGGACCTTAGAAGTGATTAAGCCAAACTCTATTTTACAAATGAAGAAAGTGGAGTTTGAAACATGGAGGTTAGTATAAAATCCATTAGAGTTTCTCAAGGTAGTGTGGTATAGTGGGAAAAGCCCAGAGGAAATGAAGTCATACATTCTTGTATTTCAGCTGTGATACTAGTAACCTCTGTGACTGAATTTTCTCATCTATAAAATGAGAAAGACTAATGTTTAACTAGAAGTCTGAGAATTAAATACAGTTATATATTTAAAGCACCCAGCATGGTACTTGATATAGCAGGCACTCAATAAATATCAGTTCCCCTTTCCCTTTCATTTAACATGATGCTGTGTGTGTTTGTGTGTATTTTGTTTTAGTTATTGACGCTTATTACAACTGTTAATTCAGTAAGAGACTTCCATGCTCTTTTGAGCAGCACTTGGCAAAGCTAGTCAGTTAGAGTAGAAGCCATTCTTAACTCTAGCTGCTAAAACATAATCAAAGCAAAGTAAAACCAAAGTCATGTAAAGGCTCTCACGTACTCACTACTGAGAATTCTGCATTTCCATTCCTCTTAACTCTGATTCTCTGAATTTTCTATGTGACACTAGTACCTCTTCTACTTTCCTAATTTTGAATATTTGAGTCCAAATTAGGTCAGGAGCACCTTTCAGTACCATTACTTTTACTAAAACTTATTTCTGAAGGGACATTTAAAGGAACAGTTAAGCATCATAGCATATTCCATAACATAGCCAAAACAAATTTGAATGATACAAACTTCTCTTTGTTTTGATAAGTATTGATTGATCTTAACTCTAACAGCTGAAGTTCCTTGTCACTTGCAGTGCCTTGATTCATAATTTGGTCAATAGGTGGCAGGATCAGTAAGAAATCAGCTGGAGGCTCTGGCTCCAGGCAACTCAAAACACACTGCCCTGGCTTTCCTAGCTTCAGGGCACCACTTTTTTCCCTATTCTGCTGCTGTTTGCCACTCACTCAGCTGTGTTCTGGAAGGAGCAACATACTCGTTTCTAAGACCTATTTCCAAAGCTCTTAGACCCAGTGTTCCAAAACCTCTGAGAATTTCCTCCTCCTGCAAGGGGTTTGGAAAGCTCATGTCTCTCTTCTCGCTAAATGCATTGTGAAGCATTACTGGTCTGTGTTTCAAGAAAATGTTTCACTTAGGAGTTTATAGTTGCTTCAGATTGCTAAATAGAAAGAAGTTTTAAAGTAGGCTAGTTCTGATACCTATAATATTTAAATGTGTAAATGTTTAATATGGGAAAGTACCATCAAATTATACTTTCTATTTGAATCACTTATTCTTAGAGTTGTAGAGAAAATTATTCTAAATTTCCTATAATAATCCAAAATATTTCTGTCTTAGGAGAGAATGGATCTCTCATTTCATTTAATTTGTATTTGTTGGGTACCCACTATGTGCAAGGTCTTATACTAAATAGGAGGGAGATAAATGAATAAGGTCTTCTCTTTGTACCAGGGAACTCATCTAGTCAGGGAGAAAGAAAGAGGTATACTTCACTTAGTCAATTTTTATTAAATGTTAGCCTAGATATTTTTAAGAAGCCAAAGGAGCACAAAAGGGAAACAGTTAATTTTGACTAGGGCAAATGGAGATCCCAGAGGCGGTATAATTTGTTCTGGGCCTTGAAATTTAAACAAAATTTCAATAGGGGGAGAAGGAAAGAAGGCATTCTAGGCAGAGAACACCATTAGCAAAATATGGAGAGGGTGAAGTGCACTCTGTGTTGAAAGCATAGCCTGTTGGGCTGGGACTTGGAGTGAAGGTGGTGAGGTGAATTTCACACTGAGGAAATGGGGTTTTGTTCTTTAAGCCTAGGGGCCCAATAATTTGATAATTAGCCATTGAGTGGGCCTTTGGAGGATAGGTAATGGGAATTCACAGGTAGATGATGGACCATTGATTGTGAATCAATACGAGTAGGCTAGACAAGATGTGACAATATCCTGATCAGTGTGAGTTCTTAATCTCTACAGTTTCTTCTAGTTCCCAAATCCTGTGTCCTCATGCTTATAATATTTAGGGTCTTCTTACAAGCCATAATGATGCTGTATGACAAACTAGATCTCAAAATGCTCTCTGGATTAATGGCAAAAAGTGTATATATTAGAGGCAGTTGGAAAAGACTTAGTATTGGGTTGGCCAAAAAGTTTGTTGTCCGTAAGATCTTACGGAAAACCCAAACACACCTGATACTTTGGACTGTACATCATACATGTAACTGTTGGAATTTGCATATGTGTTCTAGTTTTATTTATTATTCAAATTGATGATATTTGGGGACATATGAACAACAAGGCTATAATAATAATGTCATTTTCCTTAAAAATCTATAGTAATTATAGATAATAGTGATATTATATAAGAATTAATGATGGTTAATATTAACTAAACTTGAAATTAATAAAATATGTAGGTTATAACTGCTAATTCTAATTAGAATTTCTAGGGTTCTCTAGAGGCTTCAGGAAGAACAAAGACTGTGTGCAAGTTGTAAGCAATTTCTTTGGTTTTAATGTTGCTTGGAGGAAATTTAAGAAATAAACATAGAAGGCTAATAAAGTTCAGCTTCTTCAATAATATATTTCTGTAGTGCAATTTAGTTTTAATAACAGAAAACTGAGGTGTTATAAATATTTCAAATGCATATAAAGATCATTTTTCAATGCTTGAAATATTGGGCTAGCTTCAAAATTATGGTGGAACTGAGTCTGAAGATATATTTATGTAAAAGAACTTTTCCTCTAGGATCATATTTTAAATTATGTTTCTTAGTCTTAGAATCAGCTGGTTGCTTTTGAAGATACCCACCCTTGTTTGGTTGCTTAACACAGTCTTATATATTTAGTAAATCAATGAAAAAAAACAAAAAAGTGTTAAAATCTAATTTATCTCTGTCTTTATAATATAGGAAGTCTTGGAATTGACTTGAAAATAATGAGATGTCAGTCTCAGCACACACTCCTTATAAATGGTGCTAAAGTGTCCTGAGAGACCTGGTGTCTTAACAAATAATTTGTCATCTTAATGACATAATATACATGCTTCTTAGTGTAAGCATTAATATGTTAGGGAACAAACCGAGAAGGCTTTAATTATTTCAGGCAGCCAGCTAAAAACCATATATAATTTCATCATTCTTATTATATCTAAATTCTTTGAATATGTATATTATCACCTTATCAAAGATTTTTTCATTATGAACATTTTAAGTGTTTTAACTTAATGATGACTCATGTTTTCATTTCCAGTTGGCTTGTGGAAGAGGAAACAAAGAATTCATGAGCCAGAGGTCCATGCCATTACTTAATTATCAGAGTCACTAATTGTAAAGAGAAATTGAGGCAGTGTATCTTCAGCCTTCTGAATGAGTAGGCTTCAAAATAGCTCTTTCTTTACATATTGGTGATGGTATGGTGACTGTACTACTACCTACACCATCACTACTACTACTACTAATAGCAATCATAATAATAACAATAATAGCAGTAATAGCATATATATTAAGCATTTACTATGTCCCAAGAGCTGTGATAAGCATTTTAAATTCATATCTCATTTAGTCCTCACACCAGCCCTAGATAACCTATATCATTGTTTTATAGGTGAGGAAACAGACTATGGGAATTAAGAATTATGTCTTGTTTACGTAGCTAGTAAGTGGCAAAGCTGAGGTTTGAACCTGGGTTTGTTCTTAATCACTTCCCCATGTTGTAACAATGGCTTTTATGCCCTTAGTAATTTGTGCATTTTGTTGCATAGTTAACTGATACCTTTTTTTTTTTTTTTTTTTTTTTTTTTTT
>NW_006783121.1:2026002-2085673 GCF_000442215.2 Lipotes vexillifer | reverse complement strand
GCTCTGGACGCGCAGGCTCAGCGGCCATGGCTCACGGGCCCAGCCGCTCCGCAGCATGTGGGATCTTCCTGGACTGGGGCACCAACCCGTGTCCCTTGCATCGGCAGGCGGACTCCCAACCACTGCGCCGCCAGGGAAGCCCCAACTGATCCCTTTTTAAAGTTATAGTTTCACATATATTATCTTGTGAAATGTGTAATCCTATTATTCTGGCACTGAAGACAGTTCTTTAGAACTTAAACCAAAGCTAGGAAGTTGTATATTTGGAAGGGAATAAGGTTATTTTTTTTTTATGACTAAAATTTTTAAGGCATTTTTTGAATGGAATCTATCAGTTGTAAAGCACTGCTATGACTTAAGGTCTGTCTCTTCTAATAATGAATGAAGGAATGCGGTCTTCATGTCATTAGGCATTTGGTAAGGATATATTAATATACATGGAGTACATAAAGTAATGAAATCAGTTTTTCATGGGGCTCCTTTGAGGTTAGCTTTATAACATTATAGACACCTTGTGTTATTTTAATATGACACTTTTTAGCTATGAGTTAGTGAGACTGTCTCTCCCCATTTCAGTAATTTTTGCTTATATACATTGTATGGATTAGGCACAATAACAGGTGTTCAGTTGATAGCATTTACAATTCACACAGATAATCATTCTCATTTAGAATTATTGTTCTAGCTAAATTAGTTTTATTTTGGCAAATAGAAATTATTTACATTTGAAATCCCGTGGAATTTTTTCACACAGCTATATAAAACTATAATGGGGTGTGTTTGGGTCCAATTGTATATTGATGGCAGTTATACCAGTTCCAGACTATATATTTTACGTGATATAAGAAGTAAGGGCAAGAGGTTTCTCTAATTTCTTTAAGAGAAATATATTTAATTTAGGGACATGCAAATCTGGTAGCTTTTCTGAGGCATTATATATAAGTAATTCTTCGGCCAATTAGTCCTTGTTGGTAAGAGTAAATTTAATTATTTTTAATAGGTTATTCAGCAATATCTTGGTGTTATCTTGTTTTCACTAATTTTAAAGTATGTTTTTTGGGATCATTATTATAATTTTCATTCATATCATTGTTTTTTGGTTTTTGATTTGCTTATGTTTTTATTTTTTCCAGTTTTATTGCAATATAATTGACATATAACATTGGGTAAGTTTAGGGTGTACCACATAATGATTTGATATATGTATATATTGCAAAATTATTACCACAATAAGTTTAGTTAACATCCCTCAACTCACATAGTTAGAAACTTTTTTCCTTGTGATGGGAACTTTTAAGATTCACTCTTAGCAACTTTCAAATATACAGTACAGTATATTGTTCACTATAATCACCATGCTGTACATTACATCACCGAAGCTTATTTTATAACTGGAAATTTGTACCTTTTGTCCATCTTCACCCAATTCCCCTTCCCCCTATCCCCTGCCTCTGGCAACCACAATACTCATCTCAGTTTCTATGAGCATATCATTATTTTAAAACAACGTTTAACATCTTGTAGGTGTGTTGATTGAGTAAGCTAAATTTTGTTATTTAGTGCCCTCCAGATACTGTATGGGAGATGACTCAAGAAATTAAAAATTATAACTTAAAAATATCAGTTCCATTTTAACACAGGTTCCTAGGAATACAGTTACACTTGAAAACAGCTTCACATTTTTGTGGAAGTTGGAAGAATTTTAACTTTTTATTTTATTGTTGTGGATAATGTTAGTTGCCTATAGCTATTGATACATAACGAATTATCCCCAAATTTAGCAACTTAAATGAACACACATTTATTTTCTCACAGTTTCTGGAATTGTGGCAGAGCTCAGCTGAGTCCTCTGTCTCAAGGTCTGTCACAAGGCTGCATGTGAGGTGTTGTCAGGGCATTCCGTTCCTCTAGGACTATTGGACTGAGGGCCGCCATTCGTCTTTGCTGGCTTTTATCCAGAGGCTGCCCTCAGTTCCTTGCCTCATGGGCCTCTCAGTAATGCAGCTGACAAAAGGCAGTTTGCTTCATCAAATTGTGCACACCCAGAAGAAGTGAATAGAGAATAGAAGCAAAAGGGAAGTCACAGTCTTTGGTAGCCTGATTTCATCATTGGAAGCAATTAACTAGGTCCAGGCTTCACACACGGGGAGGAAATTTACTCAAGGGCATGAATACCAGGAGGCAGGAAGCATTTGGGAACCATTTCAGAAGCTGCCTACCATATGGATATATACAATTTAATTTCTCAGTAATTACAAATGCTATGACATCTCTCTTCTCGATGACTTCAGCAAAATCCTAAGTGGTCTCTCTGCCTTCGGTCCTCTTTCCTTGTGATCAGTTTTCTACAGCCTAATCAGAATTGTCTTTCTAAAGTATAAATTATCATGGCACTCCTATACTTGGAACATTTCACTGACCACCCATTGTCTCCTAGGGAACATCTAAACTCATACATTTCAAGGTCATTTGCCTCTTTACTCTGCCTAAAACATAAGCAGGCTGGACTCTTTTGTACCTGGAACAGAGACACTTACAAGGCTTTGCAACTTCTCTCTGAACCTTCACCAATTCTTCATTTAGCTTCTGTTTATATGACACTTCTGTCAGAATGCAGTCTTCATAATATAATTGTCTTCATTCATTTGACTCCCCATCAGACATTGAACTTCTTGCAGGCAGGAAGAAGTGTTTCCATTTTTTTTACTGTTTTTTCCCGTTATGTAGTATAGCTTCTGGCAAGTATAAGTGTGTTTGATGAACACACAAGAGAATTACAGTTATGTGTACTTAGTTTCATAGTACCAAGCAAATAAAATAAAGTATGAGTGCTAACCCAAAATTTAGGCATATAGTAAGAAGTGTGTGTGTATTTAATGATTCATTCGGTGATATATATAATAGAACCTGTTTTTTGAAAATCCTTCTTGTAACTGATTAAATACCAGAGATCTACATAATTGAATCTGGCTGTGGTAGTTTGTTAAAGTTATTTTGCCATTTAAGTTCCTATGATTTAGTAATTCACTTCATTTAAGGGTGTGTGTGTGTGTGTGTGTGTGTGTGTGTGTGTATACTACCACAGATTTTTGTTGAAATTTTCAAAAATGAAAGCCAGATTTTTTTCATAGAGGCCTGTGGTTGATTTAGTCAATAAATTTTTAAAATGTATGGTTGGCCCACTTAAACAGAAGTTTAGTGTGCTAAAGTGAATGTCTATTTCATGATTTGTTGTTTGATTCTAAGGAAACTACTTAGTTTCTTATTGTCTCTAAACAACTATAAAGTAGAAAAATGATCAGTAAAATAGAAAAACCATCAATCGGAGCCTTGTGAGAATGAAGATAAATACATATCACAGACTCAACAAAACTGACAATTTTAACAATTACAAATGTTAATATCTGTTGTGCACTTACTATATGCCAGATTCTTTGTTAAGTGTTTTCTGTGGATTATTTCATTTAATTTTTTCATCTATCCTATGCTGTAGGTACTATGATTGTAGCCATTTTACAGATGAACAAAGTGGAGGTAGAAATCAAGCTCAAGCAGGATGATTCCGCAGCCCATGTGCTTCACCACTTTGCTTTGCTTACTCTGTGGGCAAAGTCATGGAGATAGGGTGCATTAGAACGAGACTGAATCCACAGCCTGTGCTTTTGAACACCACTGCATCTCTCTGTAGTATGATTGTGCCGATTAAAGCTCTATTATCAAAAACCTCAATTCAATATCCCCTTGTCTGTCCCACAGGACAAGGATAGACTATTTATGTGATCTTGCCCTTTTAAGTACTTTATTCTTGTGTACTCAATGCTACCTAGCTTATGTAGAGTATTAATGTATTTCTATTAATACGACCCAGTAAAATTATACTCATAAAGTGACAGAACTGAATGAATCAATTTGCCCACTAAACAAACAAGCAAAATGTACATATGGTGTGTTGAAAAACGTGTGTTGAAAAACACAGCTCCCAATATAAAACCAATCTAGAAAGAGTGACAATATATTGAAGTTCCTAGCCACTCTTGGCTAAGTTCTCCACATATGTGTGGTGTGCCTTTAATTTATCCAGTGGGCCAGTACTAATATTAGTCTGATGTTTCCCTGCTTCCCCAGCACCATTACCTCATGCTCTTTGTCATGTGTTGACACTGGCCTAAGGATCATATTTTTAATTTAAATTAATTTTATAGGAGCCTAAGCAAACTATGTGATGCACTCAAGTGGCAGATAAAACTCTTGTGAATTATCAGTGTTCCCTCCATGCGAATGGCTTACTGAGAGTTGACTGTGTCTGGCTTCACGTGATAAGAATAGACTGATAACATGCTCCTGGCAATGTGTGAGCAGTGTTGTTTCCTAGCATGTAATTGCTTTTAATAGAAGGCAGCAAAAGTAACTTCTCTTTGACATGTGATGCTATTTGTAGTTGTCTTTGAAAAGAGAAGCTAGTGTGATTAGGTACCTTTTGTTCCATTAACAGCAATAATAAAGATGCTATCACTCCTCTCCTAGGTTTTACTATTTGCTCTTTCAGTACCAATCAGATCACATTCTTGTTAATTATTGGCATTTCTGTTCTATTTCACATGCTTTAGTTTTCTCAATGCTGACAATTTAAGTATTTTAATAATTTATTGTATCATCAAATGTTAATATATCTGTATGATGGATCAGAATGTGGTTCTAAAATCCTTGTATCGTAGTTTTATAGACATTCATTGTATAAATAATATCATTTGGCATTACACAGCTTCTTAATCCATTTTAGGGCATAAACTGAACACATATAAAGGTGAAATGATAGGAAATTAATTTCATAGACTTGAAGCAGGATTTGGGGACACATCTAGCCCTTTTAAAATTATTTCCAACAGAGATATAGTTTAGCTAAGGGATTCCTTTAAAATTTAAAATTCCTTAAAAATTTAAAATTTTTTATCCTTTCCTGAGATGACTTCTAATTAGCCATAGTGTTTGTTAGGTTCACTTATATATAACCTATGAAAGCAGTGAGATTTTTCATATTATTTTCTGCTTGTTATTTGGTTTAATAATGTTGTCTGTCATCCATATAAAAAGATGATGCTAACTACCATAATTAATAGGGCATGATACTATTTTGATTTCCAGTGGTAAGAATGTTTTTAAACTGATCATTTCACCTATTTTTGCCTAATGTTTCTTGTGACCAGTGATACTCATTTATGATGACAGTAGGTTAGGGGTAGAGTTTGTGCCCATGGTGCACAAACAAGGTAACTGACTCAGTAAGCCTTGAACTCATGATCTTGGTGTGGTGTTATAACCAATTTAAACAGTATGATGACAAAGATAACTGTCAACTATTTTAAACAGCTTTTTCTATAGTAGATATGAACTTGATAGCGTTTGCTTTCTGCAGTAGCAGTACCTGACAACAGCTTCATACTGTAGGGTTCTTGAATTGTTTAATGTTGAAGACTTACAAAAGTGCTTTTTAAATTTAGTACCTTACCAGATAAGGATATAACCATATATTATTAATCTTGTAGAAAAAAGAGGCAAGCCAATTAATTCTTAATTTTGCTATTTTCAGGGACATAACTGAATATATTTTAACTAAGTTTTTTTTGAGAGAGATAGTAACTTGTACAAAGCCTTTTCATCATTATCCTAATATTATGGTATCATTTTCACTTTGTTTCATTGATAGTCTACATTTCTTCATATGTTCAGAGACATCGAGGCAATTGTTTATTGTTATCAGCTATTATTATCATTCTCTTAAATTTAATAATTTTTTCAAAATACCATTATCAGTTTCCTTGGTGGGCAGATTATATTTGTTCCTTGATGTTTATGTATTGCATAATATTTTCTTGGGAGTTATTACCAATAAATAAGTTTATTAATTTAGACTAGACCTTAGTTAGGATCTAATAAAGTAGTAGTCTTAAGAGTTTTCTCTGATTTTTATGAATATTACAAGTGACTACAAATGGCTAATCTTTTTTTTTTATAATTTAGTATTTATGAGATGTATGTGACAGCTCTCAGTTATCTGCTTTAATAAAGTAGAATGAATGTATGGAACTGTTGGGTGTATAATTGGAAGGTAAAGGCAATTAAATGTTTTTATAGTGGTCTTTTTCTTGCATTTCAGTATCTTTAGCTCAGGCCTATTTGTGTTTTTTTGGATTAGGAGTAAGAAACAAAAGAAGCTGTGAAAACAACTGTCCTTTGGCAAGATCTACTAGGGCTTGTTTAAAGACTTTTCAAAGATAATTTTTAAACCCTTGTTAGCAGAGAGAAAAATGTGCTCTTGGCCTTTGGAAAACCCATATTGGTCCTGTCTCATACCTTAAGTTTCTTCTACAGTGCACATTACAGAAGACTGTGTATCTACTATTGAATTTCTTTATGGTCATGAGGATTACAATGGATTTGTCCTGTTTGGGGTGCTATTTTAAGTTGTAAGACTCTCTTTCTGTAGATTGTCTTAATTCCCCCATCTCCATTTTTTGTCTCTTGTAGAAACAGTGATGTTGTTGGTAAGGGTCCAACAAACACCTCAGGATTGATATGGTTAGAATTGCAATAAATACATGTAAAACAAATTCATTCATGAACTGTGGTAGATTCAGTTTGGTCTGTGAGTGTTCTGTTGGCTGGTTACCAAGGGTACTCTGCATTTCTTAGCCACTCAGCAGTTGACAACCAGGAACATACATATGAACTAGAACTTCAGTGTTTATCTAATGGGAGAATATGGATATAGTGACAGAGAAGAGTTGATTCAAAAAGTGTTTGTTACATACCATACATTCTTCTGAACTTTTTATATATATGAAATCATTTCATTAATCCTCAGGAAAGAGGTGATGTTCTTATCTCCAGTTCTATAGATGAAATAACTGAGTCACAGGAAGATTAAGTGACTTGCCCAAAGGTGACAAGGGTAGAAGATAGCAAAGTTGAGTTTGAACCCAGTGCCCTTACTTATGCTACAAACTGCAAGGTTCCAGTTCATTTATGTAAGTGGTTCAGTCAGTCATATAACCGGTAATCTAGGTTCCTTTTATTCATCTATGAAGTATATATCATAGAAACCACATTCCACTTCCACTGGCCCGATACATGCCTATGCAGGTCTGGGGTTTATCTGGAAGCCGGAATGGGTGTGACAGCAGGAAAGAGTTAGTCTGGTTCAGTGATAGACGCTAGCTGTGGGAGAATTTCCAGACTGTCCACATTTCTGAGTTGCTTCTGTGTCTGAACAATATTATTCATTCTCGGCATCTGAGTGTCCTTGTTTTAGAATCAAATCTTGAAGTGGCATTTGCAACTTGAGAAGGACATGAAAAGCTCTTAACAGCAGTTTCTGCTGTTGTTTTAAGCCCTCCAACTGTGTATTAATTCTTACCAAAAAGTCTTTCCTACTGTAACTGCTCTGTAGGAAGGGTTTCAGAATTCCTTTACTAGGAATTACTCTAAAATGTTTTTCAAGTTTATTTCACTGTTCTCTTAAAAGTGAGAATTCTTAACAGATATCGCTATGTCTTATATTTGATATAGTATTTATATATTGATCATTATCCCTTACTAAAAATGAGGGGGTTAGAGTCTGTCAGTAATGTTCTCTCTTCCTGGAGGCCTCCAGTTCATCTGACTCGTAGAAATACTGTAATATAGGTACCTAAATTACATTTCACATGTATAATGTAAATGTTAATGCTTTCCAAATAGTCTTTTGAAGTTTGGGGTTTTGAGTTTCAAGGTCATTTCCAAATGTCTCCTAGGAGGTGACTGTGTGTAGCAGTTGCAGGCATGACATGTTTCTTTGACCGAAAGAAATCAATATTTCAACTTATCAACAAACATTTTTTATACTGTTTCAAATAGATTGCTTTAGCCAAGTTACTGAAAATGTGTAAGCCATCTGAAAGATTGTGGAAAGTTTAATTTTATAACAGCTTTTGTCAAATTAGTTATTAAATTGAAATCATGCTATGTCATTTTTATTTTTTGTATGAAAAGCACCTGATCATTTATAAGAATCATCTATTGAATGCACATCAGTACTGGCTTGCTAAAATGTTTGGTGTCCAATGGGCATTCCCTTCACATTTTCTGCACTTTCCAATTTTGAATTAAGGTCGGATTAGAGGGTTTACAAAAAATATTTGAAATTTGAATCAGCAAAAGAGGTTATATAAATGGTATTTGATATGTTAGTGATATTAATATGTGCATTTGTAACATATCAATAGTTACACATTATGAATAATGAAACCTATTAGTTTACCTAGAATAAGGTTGCTTTGAGAATTTCTGAACAAATTTTAGCCTGAACACTGCCATTGAGGAAATTCACCTTGGAACCAAGCAACTTCCCATGCAGAAACTAACAGAGTTGCCAGGACATTGGAGTCTGTGGAATGGCTGCTTGTAGAACATCAGTATTTTACTTATAATATTAAAATTCATCATTGTGATCTTTGGAGAGGAAATGAAAGTATACCCTACTTTATTATTTATATTATGTATATCTGAATAATAGAAATACAAAACTTAAGCAATTAATGTTTTTTAAATTTAATTTAATTTTTTATACAGCAGGTTCTTATTAATTATCTATTTTACACATATTTGTATATTTGTATATATGTCAATCCCAATCTCCCAATTCATCCCACACCCCCCCCCCCCCCCCCGCCGCTTTCCCCCCTTGGTGTCCATACGCTTGTTCTCTACATCTGTGTCTCTATTTCTACCTAAGCAATTAATATTTTAATAATGCCTTCACTCTTTAGGATGTGTGCCCTGAAATCTATAGAATTAAAGCAACCTATTTCCTTTACCATATAGAGGTGGACAACTGGGGCACATTAATATTAGACAGCTCTTTGCCAGTCAGAATAGACAATATTTTGATGTACTAATAACTTTTAGTGAAGGCACCAGCTATGAGTTAAATATACCATCTAATAGGCTTAATATATTAATATGCTAACCACTGTACAGAATTTGCTGGCTGTGGACAATACATTTCCCAAGAGATATTCTCTGCTAATCTCCATTACTGAGCAGTGATTGAAGATTCTTTTTGAGACTAAATTTTAGTGAAAGATGAAATAGTTTTTTATAAACCGTGCATATAATAATGTGTCTAAATTCAGTATAACTAAACTTTGTAAAATAGTCCTCTTTTCACCTATTTCCCTCAGGCGTGCACATCTCCCCTCTCCCAGTGGACCCAGATACCTGCATAATCAAAATAGTGACAAATTTATGTTTCACAAATCTTGGATCCACTGATCCACTGATGCTTGGGAGCTATATTTCCGTGTGTAGGTATTAATAAGTAATGATGGTCTACATGGAGACTAATTTACTGTAGAAATGAGATAACAGCATTATTCTAGCAATTCCTCCAAGCTGCCATTGAGACTGTGTCTTCCTTGTCTTATTTGCGCATTCAACAAATATGTATTGAATTTCTATTATATGCTATACACTACTAGTTTTCTCAGAATGTTTATTGCTCCATTAGGCCTGTGACCCACAGAATGAGTAACTGAGTTCCCAGTGGTGAAAAAGGATTTTGTTTGTCTTGTTTTGTCATGACAGAATGCCTGTATTTCTGCACTTGCGGCCTTGCTTGCTTACTTAAAGTCAAGATAACTATTTCTACTACCTTCAAGAATTTCCTAGGATTTAAATTATTTCATTGTTGTTGGTTAGACATGCTTAACCTGTTACATGTTAATTGAGCCACTGTATTCAATGACAGACAGTATTTTCCAGAAAGTTTCTGCTTAGTTATTCTCATTGCCCTATTTTTATCTGAGTCCTCTCATTGCTTCCTAAAACACAATACGACCAAAAAGTTCCAGTGGACTTTGGGGTCAACCTATATTTTGAGGTTTGGAAATGGGAGTGAAAACGACAGCAGTTAGAATATGCAATAAGAGGAAAACTAAATTCATGATAAAGACTGTTAGGGGTGATATGATATGCTTGTCACTTCACTATGGCATTTGTTTTACAGAATTAATACAGTAATATGATTTTCTTTTGTTGAGGGAACTGCTTATATTTTCTCAGAAATGTACTTTTTATTTTCAAGAAGTATATAGTAAACAATCTTTCTAGAAATTCTGAGTCCCTTAATAGTTATCAGTAAGTTTATTTTTCTATACAGTCTTATATTAACAAATAAAATTATTGAGCACCTACTCTGTACCAAATGCTATCCTTGGGTGGGGGGGAGGGGATATAGCTGTAATTAAAGTAGATGTGATCTTGATTGTCTTAGAACTTACAGTCTAACAGAAACAGTAATAAACATGCCATTAAATTAATATGAATTTCAGTTGGTGTTAGGTATCCTAAAGATGATATAATATAGTGATGTGATAGAGAATCCCCTAGGTGGACAAGTAAGTGTGGCAGTTAATTAAGGGAAGTCATTTTAAAAGCATATAAATTAGGGAATTTAAAACACATATCTTCAGATGCAGAAGGCAACAGGATTTGTTGATGGGTTGGGTACCGGCGGGTAAGGAAAACACAAGGAATCTGATTACTCAGAGGTTGGGGGCTTGAGCCAAATAAAGTATTGTACAATAAATATTCTATTCTAGCCACACTAGAATCAGAAAAGGCTGAGAGGGATGGTGTTGACAGAAAAAGTTGTCAGAGGATTAAAACAATGTAATAATCAAGAGAAAACCATCTTTGGATATACTATACTAGTATTTCCAAAGGTAGGAAATACAGTGCAGCTTGAATTAGTTCAGTGTTGATGCATGGAAATAAGATGTATCTCTTTGGCATTAACCTTTGCTTCAACTCTAGGGGTTTGTGCCTCTTTTGTTTTGACTGTAAAGACAACCTTTACTTTTTCCTCTGTGTTTAACTATTTGGTCAAATGAACATTGCACTTTTAAGTGTTTCTTTTGATTTACGCTAGGCTGAGGTCACATTGTGCACTAAGTATGAATTAATTACAAAATGAACAGTTTTGCTCTGGTGAAAAGATAATTTTATTCTCATTCCAACTAAATCTGTGATCTAAGGAAGATCTTTACTTTCTTTGTGTGCCTGAGAGGCACCAAAAGTGTACTGATAAATACCCTATTCAGAAAGGTAGGTCATTTCTTTCGGATCTTTTACTAAATGGCCTGAAGCACCAGATTCCAAAGTCCACTTTCCAGATAGAAATAGCACCCTCTATCTAGGAAATTTTAAAAGGTTTTGCATCGTCTTGTTCTACGAGTTGAGAGTAAATTTATCGTTTATTAATTATTGGGAAATTGCCAAAATGGATTATACCTATGTGACACAAATGTTCATGTTAACTTTTAAAGTGTTCTTCCTGTGGTTGTATTATTTATGATAGATACTAAAGGGCCTTCTCACTCATTTCTTGGTGCTTCGCGCTTAAGCAGCTCTTTCTCTGATAACTTAGTCCTACAGAATAAGCAGAATTAGTAAAGCAACTGTGATTGTTAATTATTATTTCCTTGTCTTTATAACCCAGGAAACTTAGCACCAAGTCTTTATCTTCAGTGGGTTGGTTGAGCTTTCCAACTTTATTCATGACCATTGATATATATGATTTGTGATATTTTACTTCATTTCATGTAAGCAGAGAGGTGTTTTAGCACCAGTATGACAGGTACGTGTGTGAAAGCATGGGAGAATTGAACTCAGGAAGATAATGTAAATTCTCTGTATGATAATCTTTTCAAACAGCATTCTAGCACATGTGGAAAGCATATTGCAATTGAGATATGCTAACCTGCATCTAATATAGCTTAGTTTATTTGATTAGTGAACTCCAGAGAAATTTTTTTGGAAGGTCTCTGGAAGGTATATAAGAAAGTTTCAAAGCAACTCTTTTAGGTTACTGGTCTCTCTTCTGTTTCCAGTGTTTGTTTATCACTTGACATTTTGAAATAGTAATGTATAAAAGGGATCACACAATTCTAGTCATAGGTTTTTTGTCTTCTAAAAATGTTATCACAATGGGGATTTTAAAACGTGTGTAGTCATGCATGTGCATATGTATGTAGAAGGGTAACCAACGTATTTTAGTGTCTTATATAAATTGCACACATAAGCCTATCTTTAAATTTATATAACTTGTCTACATTTCTACATAAAATCTCAGTCATTTGTGCATGCCCTAGACTAAAGTGGATTCTGGCCTGCTCAGGAATTCTTCCCTCATACTGGGACTTTAACAAAGGGAAAAGGCCAGCTTCAACCTAGAGACAGTAGAAAGCTAAGCAGTAGAAAAAGTGATTGGTGCCAGGCTTGGAAAACCCCAGTTTTTCCATTTCGATATTCCAGAGAGGCTCTTTCTAGGGGCATGGTACCATAGGGCCAGGACTTCTGTTATGGTTGTTTATTGCACAGGGATGCCCTACTGCAGGTCTCACTAGGGCTGCAGTTTGGTGCAAGCTCTACTTGCCAAGCTGTGTATCCGCAGGTCTGCATCCAGTTTCTTTGATTTGCGCAGTAGTGTTGTAGCCCTCCAGAGGCAGCCCAGCCCATGCTGCTCATACGCCAGGCAGCACTGAGCATGACTACTGGCCTTCATTCCTCATGCTCCCCTTGGAGTGTTTCCTGCCGTGCTTCCTGCCCTGTGCTGCTTCATTCTCTCCTCTTCTTTACTTTTCCTTTGCTAGCAGGAAGCTAATTCCACTAAAGGTGCTTAATTATTTGTCTTTTTTGGGAATAAGGCAAATGTTGACCTGGAGAGTTAATATTTGCTATAATTATTATGTCTATATCACTGGCATCTGGAATGTATCTCAGCATTTTCTCTCTTTTCTCAGCACCCTCTTACTTCAAAATGCAGCATCCTTAATTGCAATTTTCATACTTTCCTGACCTCTGGGTGAATGATTGAAGTCTTGTGCATTAAAAAGGAAATCCAATTTAAATAAACTCACAAATGGAGGCTGGGAAGGAAATGATAATAATAACAGCTCACACTTCCATAGTTTTCCTCTGTGCTGAGCATTGTTATAATTGTCTTACATGCATTAACTCATTATATCTTCTCAATAAACTCCTTGACTTTACTATTATTAGTCCCATTTTATATATGAAGAAAATAAGGAACAGAAAAGTTGCATAACTTGCCCAAGATAACACAGATACTAATAAATGAGGGGGATGATGATTCAAACCTAGGCATTCTGTTTCATGGCAGTTTTTAATGCTGTAATTTATGAATTTGCTAATTGCCTTGATATTATTTTCCCTTTAACATTTCATCAAGCTCTGCAATAAATCATCACTTATTTTTTTTTGCTATTCACTGGGGATATAGTAGCATCGTATCAGTAGCTATCAGAGGTTTTCTGTTTAATCAGTGTAGTGTTTTGAGAAGTTAGTATATTATAAAAGCACCATTTCCATAATGGATGGCTGGAAGAACCAGCTTATTGTATATATGTGAACACATATATAACCAACAGTTTGTTTTCTCTGTCTCTAAGATAGTGGTGTAAACTTCAGTGTGCCTTAAGTGTGGTTACTGTGCCTCAACTTATCAATGTTTCTTTAGAAAGAAGAAATACTCCAAAATACCTACAGTATAGCAAAGAAGTAATGAAAATATTGGTCTGTAACATCTTTTCAAAGAGTTGCCCTCATCATCTTTTTCCCCTGGAATATATATATTTGCCTCTCCAGGTGGTCAAGCACATGAAGACCTACACCCTAACTAAATTTTTGTAATGCCTGAGGTTTGGCCATGTCTTTTTCTTCATTTTTGAATAATGAATTCCTTCAGTCTAAGCACCATGTGTGAAATGTATGAACTGTTAGTATAGGTGTGGTTGTTTTGGCTTTAACCAGGGGAAAAAAGTGAACTCTGAAATGCAGTTTATGGAATTATCTTTCTGTTGATGCCTATCATGAAACTGTGTATAAGTGTACCTAACATGTGATAAAAGTTTAGACTTGAGAATGGAGGGCAATATGATTAGTGACAAATAAAAGACAAATAAGACTCAGAGATTGGCTTTGACCATTATGAGTAGGAGACATAGGCTTGAAAAAAAATCAGTGATAGGAGTATAATATTTCCAAATTGCCCACTTTCAAAATAAAGGTAGGATGTAATATTTCCAAATTGTTCACTTTTTTTTTTTTTTTTTCATTTACTGCTGGGCTCCAAGCAAGGAGTCCAGGTGGCTAGTGCTTAAAAGGCCCACACTACCTGAAGGCTATCAGGAAAGGTTTTTTGTTTGTTTGTTTGCACTACACGGGCCTCTCACTGTTGTGGCCTCTCCCGTTGCAGAGCACAGGCTCCGGACATGCAGGCTCAGCAGCCATGGCTCACGGGCCCAGCCGCTCCGCGGCATGTGGGATCTTCCTGGACCGGGGCATGAACCCGTGTCCCCTGCATCAACAGGCGGACTCTCAACCACTGCGCCACCAGCGAAGTCTCCAAATTGTTCACTTTTAAAGTAAAGGTCTGACAACCGAGGAATAGAAAATTCCTCCATCTTCAGTAAACAGAGATTGCTGAAAGTTTCAAGATTAATTCATTCTTGTAGCTTTTAGCTCAATAGTATTGATTCTCCTTTCTCACTTCTTAGTTTAGAGGTTCAGGTTTCCATAAACATGAGTTTCTAGAAAACGTTTAAAATATATGCCTATTTTATGAATTTTGTACGTTATAATATCTGTTTTAAATGAAAAATACCTATAGCACTGTTGATTAATACAGTAAAAATGAATAATCCCTCCTCTGTTCCTGTTGTCATCTGCCATCATTATCTACCAGTTCCTTGTCCAACCCTCACTGCTTTCAAACTCAGTGTTTTGTGTGTTTGAACCATACTCTTGCTTCATTCAGGCCAATCTGGTTGTGCTCACTTGTGTATATGAGTGACACAGTCTGCTCATATCCCTGTCACAGACACTTCCCGAAATGAAATGCCCGATGCCTCTGACTCAACTAATCACAGCGCTTACCTCCTTCCCGATCTTGTTTACTTCTTCTAATTATTCCTGATACCAGCTTTGAGAATACTGAGGGGAGCTAAGCATGCCTGCATGGAGCTTTTCATTTTCTTAATATGCATGCTATTAAGGTGTGCATTTTGCTTTCTAAATGCTCTTGAACTACTTATAAATGTTCTCTTTGGTGTCCTCAACCTGTTTCTAGCTTCCTGAGGGTAGGAAACAGGTCATCTATTTGTTTCGTTCCCTTCACAACACCATTGGGTGTTTAGTTCAAGGTCTTTCCTGACTACCTCAGTGGGGAAATGCTCAGGGTATTCAGATTTATTTTAAATTAGCTTACATAATAGAAAAGTAGGCAAGTGCAGGAGTTGGGGAGATTTATGATCTCTTTAAAACCCCAAGCCAAATGTATTTCTTATTAGTATGGAGCATATCAATGTTGAACTGTCTTTTTCTTTTTTGCCTATTCTTTATTTTTTTTAACCCTGAAGATGGGAGCAGGCCCTAGAAATGTTAGACACTGAAGATTGTACCTGTAGCCTAGATTTTTTTTTTCCAGTTTGCTTGGCAAAGGTAGTCCTATTTGGCCATGTGTTTAAGTAGCTCCACATTTGGAAGAATGTTAATTTTCTAAATTTGGTACAAGATTTTATGTAACTTTAGTTTTTTTCTTGAAATCAGAATGAACATTCCAAGATCAGAGAGAAAAAAAAAATTGTAGGTATAATGAGCTTTTCTGTAAAAAGAAAGGCTGATGAACAGATACTGTCTTGATAATTCAAGTCGTTAATCCATGAATGTGTATTAGTCTCACTGGCTGAGAGTCTGTTGTCACTCAGTAGGTCAAATCTAATCCATGTATCTATAGTCTTAACTGCTCATTTGCACATTGGCTTAACTCTGTGTATTTAAGCATTACATGTTTTTATATATCTAAGCTTGAGTACATTATTAAAAGTTTTATCCATTATCTTTACTTTCCAATGGAAAAAAGTGATAACTTGTATTGCATATATGTATGTGTACTTCAGTGTCCTGTGGCCCATCCCTGTGCAGACTGCAGCAAGGATGATCAAAATATGTGAATGCAAAGCTGCAATTTCATTTAAACTTTTTGTAACTCTTAATGTGAATAAAGCCAAGAGATAACATTGATATTTTCCTAAAGCATGACTGCATTGATTCCCTAGAAGATTTTGACCGTTAATTGTTAGTTCAAGATCTCAATATCCTCCCCTTTTCCTTATTTTTTTAACTCACTGTATCAAACTGATCACTTTTTAATATATAATTATGACATGGGATAAAAATAAATTATGTTATAAGTTTTCTTAACATTTCTAATTCTCATTTTATTTGCTGCCAAACCACCAAGAAATGGAAATGGGAAATAGCAGAGAGTGATTTTTCTCAAAGGAAGATATTATAAGATGTTATTTTCATTGTTATAAAATACATCTAGTACTTGTGAAAATGGTCAGGCTGAGCAGTGTTAGATTAAAGCCAGGCAACTTTGTAGTCCAAACTTAAGATGACCTATATAGATCTTTCCAATTATAGTTTTTGGATGCAAACCACACCCCTTTCTGTGTTTACCTCTGTTTCTGCATTTTCCTTTCCCCATTTCCAGCCTTCTCCCTATCTTCTCTCTTTTCTCTGCTCTTTCCTGCACAAATGTATACTACAACCTGTACTTAAGGATGAAATGATCTCTTTATCGCTTAAAAAATCTACCCCATGGAGTATTATTTATGATTATGCTGAAATTGTCAAATGGTTCTGCTTTCTAAACAACTCAAGACAAGAAGCAAAATCTTACTTGCCTTTAACTCCAAGTCTCTACCTACACGTATACTTTCCTGTAATTCCTTCAAAGTGAAATAACCCGTGAAGATGTGAATCCCTCTCAAAATACCCTTCTCTACAATAATTATAGCTGTTGCAACAGTTCATAAATGGTGATCTGGGATCTAGTTACTTCATAATACTTCAAATTCTGTTTAACAAGTTGTATTAGGTATTGTTTATTCCTGCTTGCTTCATATGTTCATCAGGTATTCATCAAAATAACTAATTATTATCTGTCATATGTTATATTCTGCTTGGGCTGGGCCTAGCCAAGGAATAAAATGGGATTCTTGACATGGAAGAGTTCACAGTCTAGTTAGAGAGACGGGCATGTAGATGAATAAATAAATTATACTATAGTGTGCTAAGTACTATAGTCAAGGTATGAAAAACCTGGTCTGGGAATTGGAATTTGTCCTGAGACAGTTGAGAAGGACTCACATTAAAAGTAAGAATTGTTTCCGAAGAATAAGTAGGGATTTTCCAGGTAGAGAAGATAGTAAAGGATATTACCAGGCAAAGAGATTTTTGCATGCATGTAAGGCACTGTAGATGATGATGTTACAAGATTGAATAAGATGGTTCCTGCCCAGAAGGAATGCTTCTTACAGAGTGGGAGATAGACATTAAACCAGATAACCACCAGCCATTTTGTTTAGTAATAATATGGGTTAAGATGCAGCAGGAACATGGGAAGATATTCCTAACTGTGCCTCGTCTGTGAAAGCTTTATAGAGCAGACAGCTCTAGTACTGAAAGAAGTAGTTCCTGAGGCAAATGACCTCAACAATAACAAGAATAATATCCACCAACATTTCTCGAAAGTTTGCTCTGTGCTAGCCACTGTGCCAAGTACATCCCATGTGTTCTCTCATTTAACCCTCACAACCCTCTGAAGTTGATACTATTGAATATTATTGAAGCCGAATTTTTTTGTTTGTTTTAAAGGTGAAGCTCCAAGTGGTTAAATAAGTCCCCTAAATAAGTCTCATGGAAATGGCAGAACTGGGGTTTAAGCCCAGTCAATCTGACTCTAGATCCTTTTTTAACACATACATTCCATGCAATGAGCCATCTCATATATTACAGTGGAAATGAAAAATATAAATATTAAATACAACACATCCTCTCTCCTTGAGAATTCCATACTCGAGGAGTCATGCAGTTCAACTCATAAACAGTTATAGAGTAAAATGATATATCCTATGCTGGAGATATTTTTAAGGTTCTGGAAGCAGCTCTCTAATTGTGAGGAAACCACCAGATTTAGTGCAAAAGATATAGGTTTAATCCCTATTTTTGTTACTACCTATATAACTTTAAACAAATTGTCTAGCTTTTTTGATGTTCAGGATTCTAAATTGAGTTTAAACTCAATAACTGCCTTATAGGGCTATTATGAATAATTAATAAGATAAACCAATAAGGCTGTAGAAAGCACTATGTGACTTTTGAATCTACCATCTTCAAATAATAACAAATAGAATTCCTTTGAGAAAACTTTGTGTCCTTGGTGTTTTGTGCCGGTCTCCACCTATAGATAGTGATGTTATTGGCTGGAAATGCCTGGGGACACTCCCCTGGGCCCAAGATGAGCCCCCCTGAGGACATTTCCTCTGTGGAGCCAGTGCTGTTGCCGGACTGGCCCTTGTGATTCTTACTACGATTGTAAGATGCACCTCAGCAACAAGCATCAGGGAACTTTGAAAAAAACAAAGTTTATGACTCATAGGCCCTGGAGGGTACATGGGATGCCTGGGGCCACACAGTGAGGTCATAGATAGATAGGGTTTCACAGGTTCATTCTTTACTGGTGAATTTAAAATGCAAGAGTGGGAATTAAAGCTCTGGGAGGGAAAGGCAAGAGATCAAATGGTCAGTTATCTAAGTCAACCAGATCTCTCTAAGAAGAGGGAAATTCATGAGAGGTGCGGCGGCCTGGCTCTTCATCTAGTCTGGTAGTTGGCAGTGTGTTTATTGGAGATGGGTGTCTTTGAAGTGGATGCCTCAGCAATCAAAACCTTAATGTCAGGCACTTACATGACAGTCAAAAAAGCTAATTGTCAGGCACTTACATGGCAATGCAGAGCACATGGCCTTTGAAGTTACACAAAACTTACTAGATCTGGGACCTTGGAAACGTGGTATCATTGTTGCTTCAGCTATAAAACAGGGATAAGACCACCAGCTTCACGGGGGTGGCCATGCATTTCCTTATACACATTCCTGGGGTGTTTAGGGAAAGCATCAGAGAAGAAGTAGCACTGGGCCTTGAAGAATGAGTTCAGAGTTCACCACAGAAATGTAGTTTGAAAGAACAGGATGATGCCTTGAGAAGCCTCCTTAGGAAAGCACTTGAAATTTGTTAGCAGACCTGCTGAGAGCTGATCATTGCCTTGGTCTGATATGTGGGCATCATTACAAGGAAAAGGAGGCAGTTGTGGAATAAACACAGAGAAAACTGAAGGGACTGGGGAGATACCCTCCTTTTGCTTCATGTGTTCATTGAACAGAAAATAGTCATGGAGAAAAGGGGGTGGACAGCTGTTCTGTTCTTGCTTGTCAGTTTTCAGTGGGAGAGGAATGCACAGAGCGAATACCAGGAGAGGCTTATGGTCCCAGCCTGCTGTCATTTAATAGTTTTCGTATCTGCTTTTTATAGGTATTTTTTTTTTCTCTTTCACTGTCAGCTGTCACTTTGGGCAACTGTCAGTGCGCCTGCCGTACCTCAGTAGTCAGGGCCCAAGTGCTGGCATTACAGAAATTAAAGGCTGCAACACCTTTTTTTCTATAATATGTCACGAAATTAGCCTGGCTGTTGGAAGCCTCCAATATCAGCAGGGAAACAGTGGCACCAGCAAGGAAGAGACCTGGCTAAGTTCAGATGGGCAGCAAGAGTACCCGTGGCTTCCAGTTGGGTTCCAAGATAGAAGGTGCAGAGGAAAAGAATAGGAAGGGTCATCAGAATCAACTTTGGATTTCGATTCTGCTGTGTGAACTTGGACAAGCGGTTTAACATCACTTCTTGTTCTTAGGTAGAAAATTGTTTAATAATACCTACTTTGCACTATTGTGATGAAGACTAACCTAGCACTGTTCTTTCGCTAGGGTAGACATTCAAGGAATGTGAAGTTTTCTGCAGTCCCACATCTCCATAAAGAAATAGGTGCAGTTAGTTATTCAAAATACCCAAGGTCTTGATATTTTAGGATGTTTACCTTTGAAAGCACAGGGTAGGGAGTTTGCAAAAATTATATTGGATGAGGTTGTACAACTTAGTCAGTTTGACTGGATTAGCACGTTGAGGAATAGGGAGAAGTGCATTTAAAGAGGTGGCAGGTGAAATGAGGATGGGAGAACTGTTTAAATCATTTTTTAAAAAGAAATTTTGGAGGTTAGGTTATATCCAGCTGGTATTAGGGAGCCTTGGTGGGTCTTGCAGGGTGATGTTTGAGACGAAGTGATCTGGCAACTGGATGTGGACACTGGAGGAGGAGAAGGTTTGGGCAGAGGCATGAGGTATGGGACTGTTTTAACAACCAAGGAGGGGAAAGTAGTGAAAGCTGAGAAACTGTGCTAATAGGAGTGGATATAGCAAGAAAGAGGCACGTCTTAAAGGATCTGTGAGCATTGACTATGGAGCCCAAGGATCAGTTGGCTGAGAATGGCCCTGATGATGGAGAAATAGGAAAGAGCCTTTTTGTAATGTGGTATACTATTAACGCTTTTACTGTGTTTACTTTCATGAGGCAGTGGGGTGCATAATTAGAGGTGAGTTTTCGGCAACCAAAAATATAGATGTTGAAAGGTGAGCTTTTTAAGATTGTCACTCAGGAGAGGAACTAGAAATTTAGCATTGAACCAGGGGAAGTAGCCATGGTTAATGGCAAAGGAAAAAAAAGAGGTAGAAAAGTGGGGATGGTGCTAGCAGTTAAGGTTAGATAATCATTCAGGAAGAAAAAGAATGAAAAAGAATTCAGGGGACATTTATGGGCAAAACTAGCAGTTTCAGTCAAGTGGTATATCTGCAAACCAGGTTGTTAGGGTTTAAAGATGGAGTATGATCTGTTTCTTGGCTTTCCTTCTTAATTTTATTTTCTTTTGATAAAATTCCCTTCTCTTTTTGTTTCAGATTCCCAGACTTATCACTTTTGTTGTGTACTTTTCTTTGCCTCTATTTCTCCCCACATTTATTTCCTACCATCCCTCCTGAAACATCATCATTTTAACTTTTTATTTTCTAATCTTGTCATAAATCTTGAGCATCTGCATTTTCAACAACTTGAACCGGATCAATTCCACAGCTTCTACTCCTCTGAGAACTAGTTACAGACATTTACCAGTTCAAAACTACTTCCAAGATACCGTCAGCTTTCTCACAGTGGGTGGAGATTCTGCAGCTCTGGCATAGTGAGTGCTTACAGGGAATGAACTCTGAAGGCAGAGTGCCACTTACCTGAGTGACCTTCAGCAGGTTACCTAACCTCTTACATCTCAACTTACTCATCTGTAAAATAAGAGGGATGATACTACCTCATAGGGTTTTCATGAGGGTTCAAAGGATTACGAGGTTTAGAATAGTGGTCTGATCCATAGTAAATGTTATGAGTGTTGGGTGCCAATATTTTCTTCTTGTTGTTATTTTGATTTATTGTTATACAGACTTGAAGTAATATATCCCACTTTTATACTTGATTTGATTTTTTGTATATTGGAGAAATTTATCCTTGAAGTAATTGATTTTATTTTTAAAATAAGATGTTTAATTCAGTCTCTTTAACAATGGGATAGTGTTCACGTTTAAAAACGTATTTCAGGAAGAATGGGGAAAAGTAGCACTTCTATTTATCCAAAAAATAAAAATAACATGACAGTTATACAGAAAAGAAATTTGGCTATGTATAGTATCTCTGAGACACCAAAATTTACCATATTTAGCTTCAAATATTCTTTAATACCAACTTTTATAAGTGAACCAATAAGCATTTTTAATGAACATTATTTTTTAAATGGCACTCTGATGATAATGCTATTTTTATTGTGTAAATGCTCTGCCCCCCCTAAATCCTCTAGTGTTTCATTTTAGGGGAGGTCTCATTTTGATTTTCATGAATCCACAATAAAACAATGACTGAATTCAATAACTACCATACTGTCTTGCCTACGTGCATTCATTCTTTGTTCTTGAACTGACCCGGCTTCTGGCAATGCTTCCAAGCTTCATATAGTAACAAATATCATCCAGTCTGCTGACCTTATGTCCAGTTTACTTTTATCTTTCTATTTTAAAAATTCGTTAATCTGTGCTTCACGACTCACAGGCAAATATGTATCTATGTACATGTTAACATGGCATTTTTTATGCAGGGTGGCTTGTAACATACCTTCCTCAGTTAAAGCAAACAGTACCTCAAAAATCTCTTTTAAAAAAGCTTCTTCATCTAGCAGGCAACAGATGATCTGTGTAAGAGAAAATTAATAACTGCACCTGGAGTGATCAAACTTCATATTTATACACTGAAACTATATATTGATCAATTCCTGTATGCTTTCTTTATTTCTGAGCAAATTATGTTTAAATGGTTCTGTTGCTAGGAATGTCTTAAAAAGCTACTCGACTTTTTTGTTAGAAGTACGTAAAATGATTATGTCGGGAACTACTATTAACTTCATATCGTAGGAATCTATTATCCTCAGGCTAGAATACTGGTAAAAAGGCATGTCTTGAAACAAATCACAAGCTGTCAATATGTTGTGATGAATTTCTTCTATTTTCCTTTGAATCAGTAGGTGGGGCAGTTCACCAAGTGTGAAATCGACATTTAATCTTTCTTTTCATGAAATGTAAACCCACCAGTGACTAATTCATGAAAAAATTGATGCTTGGCTTTTCTTAAGGTTAAGTTGTTCTCATTTGTCGTAGAGAACATTTCACTTAGCCTATGAGTTTATACAATTTGGCAAAAAGTGAAAACATATTTTGAAGTATTAAAATTAACTCATTCTTGACCTTTTATTTTGGAATGGTAATTTTAGTGTCATCAGAATATCTTTATGAAAAAAATCATAAAAAAGAAAAAGAAAAAATCAGAGAAAATGAAGAGACATAGATAATCAGCTTTCTTTTTAACCGTAGATGTGCTGTATATTGTGGGTTACTTTTTTTGTGTAAGGAATTGGTCATACTGATGGAGTTTATGCTGTCTCTAAGCTAGTTTATTCTTAACGATCAGGATATAGAAGTCCTTTTTTCTTAATAGTTTGAGGCTAGAGCCACTACTTACAGAATGGGTGCTATGGATACCTTTGACAAGTAGCTTCCGTCTCTTCCCAAAAAAGTTGTTCAAAAGGTGCCACCCAATTCTTAGGTGCTGCATATTTATCTGTTGTCACTGCTTCTATAGTTTCCAAGCTGTCCATCACAATGTAATTTGTTTTACTCTCCTAAACTGTAGTATTCCTTAAATCACTGTGTCCATCTACTTTGTCTGTAGTTGCCTGAGCTCACACTACAGCTCTTCAGGGTTGTGTAGTGAGCAGGAGATAATATATCAGATTCTAGCAGAAACCTGTTGACGATTTACTTTTACTGGTTAATGTTAAATATGACTGATTTTTGTCCTTGGCAAAACTGGGAGTCACCAGTTCCCATCGTGAAGCTGGGATGGAGTTGCGTACCACTTCTGCTTTGAACACTTTTCTTGGAGCTGCCTGAGGTCAATTGCAGGAACTTTTTAGGTACATTTATTGGAACATGCTTAATTTAGTATTTGCCAAACATAACTACCAGAAAACTTTACCCTTAAGGTGTGTCTCTTAATACTAACTTGATAATCACTGAATCTTTCTAATATGGCCCTTTGAGGAAAGGATTATAAATAGTTACCACTAGTCTTTTCAGTTCCCTATATGAATTTTACTTATTGGACATCAGTATTTTAGAGTTTTTACCCTTTTTTTTCCTTTGGTCGATGGTGGTGAGGGGAGAAAGCTCATTTTTCAAAGATTATAAATTGCGTATTAAGTCAAAGGTAATAAATACAGTAAAACTTTGATAAAGCACTGTGTAATAACACAAATTTGGATATAATTCAAATGGGGTAAGAAGGGATAGGAAGTGTCTCCCTCAAGGTAATTTGGGATCTTCTTAGTTCATTTTATAGTCATATATGTTCAAGGTAAGTTTCATTGGAGATTTGTTTTTGTGTATTTTTGAGACAGCACAGATGTATTGAAATATATGGTTTTATTAAAAAATTATTTTTTAAAATTAAAAAAAATCATGCAATTCTTAAAGGGGTTACTTTCCATTTATAGTTATTACAAAATATTGGCTGTGTTACCTGTGTTGTACAATACACCCTTGTGCCTATCTTGCATCCAGTAGTTTGTACCTCCCACCTCTATATTGCACCCCACTGTAACCACTAGTTTGTTCTCTATATTTGTGAGTCTGCTTCTTTCTTGTTATATTTACTCGTTTTGTGTATTTTTTAGTTTCCACATATAAGTGATATCATACAGTATTTGTATTTCTCCATCTGACTTATTTCACTTAGCATAATGCCCTTCAAGTCTATCCATGTTGGTACAAATGGCAAAATTCTGTTCTTTTTTATGTCTGAGTATTATTCCATTGTGTGTGTGTGTGTGTGTGTGTATCTTCTTTATCTATTTCCATGTTGATAGACACTTAGGTTGCTTCCATATCTTCGCAACTGTAAATAATGCTACTATGAACATTGGGGTGCATGTATCTTTTCAAATTAGTGTTTTGGTTTTTAATTAATTTGATAACATGACCCTCCAATTTTATGTAATTTAATTTTTTTAACCCCACCTGTGAGCTTATGGTGCAGCTTAATGGTAGCTGGAGGTGCAAGTAGTTCCTAGTAATGAGTTTTTTAGCACTTTTCAAATGTTTCAGTGATGGTGAGATTAAAAATGTTACAGTGGTGTGACTCAAAAAAAATAAAAATTACAGGATCGCCTCTTCTCTAGATTACTGGTACAGTCTTCATGAAACCCAAATAATAGGAGGAAAAGCTATGTGAGTGGAACTGTCCTGCTGTAAATTAATTGTACCTTAGTACGTTATGCCAAGATAGCATGGTGGAGAGCCAGGAGCTGGGAGAAGCACATGAATGTAGCAGAATCTTAGTTGCCTAGGTGAACAAGGAAATTACTGTGTGCAAAACCTGTTTGAAGCTATTAGCATAAGATGTTTTAGCATTTGCATTTATTAATCTGCCTTAATGCATTTATGATATATTTCTGTGTTTTAAACAGAAGACCAGATCTAGAAGAAGTTTCCCTTACCATCAACATCATATGTTCATATATTTTTAGTTGATTGATTTATCATTTAAAATATAGTTGTAAATTGGTGCAGCCACTATGGGGAACAGTATGGAGGTTCCTTAAAAAACTAAAAATAGAGCTACCATATGATCCAGCATTCCCACTCCTGGGCATATATATGGAAAAGACGAGAAAACTCTAATTGGAGAAGTTACATGCACCCCAGTGTTCATAGCAGCACTATTTACAATAGCCAAGACGTGGAAGCCACCTAAATGTCCATCGACAGATGAATGGATAAAGAAGATGTGGTACTTATATACAATGGAATACTACTCGGCCATAAAAAAGGATGAAATAATGCCATTTGCAGCAACATGGCTGGACCTAGAGATTATCATACTAAGTGAAGTAAGTCAGACATAGAAAGACAAGTATTATATCACTTATATGTGGAATCTAAAAAAAAATGATACAAATGAACTTCTTTACGAAACAGAAATAGACTCACATAGAAAATAAACTTATGGTTACCAAAGTGGAAGGGGGGGGGTAAATTAGGAGTTTAGGGTTAACAGATATGTACTACTATATATAAAATAGATAAACAACAAGGACCTACTGTATAGCACAGGGAACTATATTCAATATCTTGTAATAACCTATAATGGAAAAGAATCTGAAATAGGATTTATATATATATATAACTGAATCACTTTGCTGTATACCTAAAACTAACACAACATTGTAAATCATCTATACTTCAATTAAAAATAATAAAATAAAGTATAGCTGTCTTGTCATGTTAACAAGCCTCTAATTTTGTTTGCCTATTCATATGTGAAACAGGAGAGGCTAGCCTCATAGAAATTTAGTACAAAAATTTGTACATATGTTTAGTTTATGAAGCTTTGGGGTGATTTAAAAAAAATATCCTTCTGTCATTGCAAAGTAAGGTGGTAAAGCATGATTTTGTTATTATTGGTTTTTAGGTTTTATTTTTATGAGAAGTACTACAATAATGTTGCTGCTATCATGACAACAGTACCAAAATACCAACATATTTTATACATTATACTTTTGTATCATGCTTACCATACATTGGCTTTAATAGAAAGAAATTAGTTTATAATATTACTATAAATCCACGTGGTTAATTAGGCAATCATAAGTGGCTGATGCTATTTTAGTTTTTGTTGTTTTAGTTAACAGACTATTTTTAGAGCAGCTTCAGGTTTACAAAAATTTTGAGTGGAAAGTATAGAGTTCCCATGTATGCCCTCACCCTGCTCCCAGTTTCTCCTATTACTAACATCTTTCATTATTGTGGTACATTTGTAACAATTGGTGAACCAATATTGATACATTATTATTAGCTAAAATCCTTTTCATTAGGGTTCACTCTATGTTGTACAGTCTATGGGTTTTGACAAATGTTTAGTGACATGTATCTGCCATTATAGTATCATACAGAATAGTTTCACTACCCTAAAAAATCCTCTGTTCTCTGTCTATTCATTCTTCCCTCCTTGACCCCCACCCAAAACTCCTGACACCCATTTATCATTTTACTGTCTCCATAGTTTTGCCTAACCTTTTCAGATTGACTTTTTTCACCGAGCAATACGTATTTAAGGTTGTTCCATGTCTTTTCATGGCCTGAGAGCTCATTTCTTCTTATCACTGAATAATATTCCCTTGTAGTTTATCTATTCACCTACTGAAGGACATCTTGGTTGCTTCCATGTTTTAGCAATTATGGATAAATGTGCTATAAACATTTGTGTGCCAATGTAAGTTTTCAACTCATTTGTGTAATACCAAGGAGCCTGATTGCTGGATCATATATTTAGTTTTGTATGGCTGGTGCTGTTTTATCCTTCCCTTTTTTTTTTTTTGGACTTCAGGTGCACAGAATTGGACTAATCACACCCCCTTAGCTCATAACCCACTGTTATAATTGATTTGTGGGTGACTCACTATTTATTTATTAAGTTGTTTAATTAGCTATTTTTGATAATATACTCAGTTCCTCTGACTTCATCACCCAAAACAAAATCTAGGACCTTGACAATAACCTTTTGTTTAACTCCATGCCTCTCATTACCAGTCCGTCCTGTGCTTTCCCCAAACCAAGGCCAGTACTCTTTAAGTTTAGATTTAAAAATGTTCACTATGTGTTTTCATTGTTTAAAAGTTAATCAGTTATTTAGGCCATACTTCTCAAGAATAATCAAACAAATGATTTTGAACAGTTTTCACCCTCCGAATATGCAATAGGCCTTAATAGATTTTTACTTGAACTGTTATTAATTTTATCCATTTCAATGCTGTTCTAAGTATTTATGATATATTTTCCACTGGCGACATAAAAAGAAAGAGTCTTCTGCTAAAGAACTAAGGCTGTTAGTGAAGTTATGAAAATCAGGAAAGACTAGGATTGTCACATCATTATGAGAAGCAGATCCTTGGGGGAATATGTCAAATTGTTAATGCCAAGACTCCTGTATTTTAAATCTACCTGCACCCTAAAGCTAGTGGGAATAATGCCAGTTCAACTGAAACATCAACTGGATTAAAAGAAATCCTAAAGAACGAGGGAAAGGGAAGCTCTCGGCCATGTGGTGCTGTGGTTGACCCATTCACTTCTCTGTTCAGGTAATCAAGTTAAAACAAGCTTCAGTATCAATACATTTTAACAAGGGATGGTTAATGTTATTATATGAAACACTTTCTAGTGAGAATCAACCTGAAGCGTACTTTAAATAAACCTTTGTGTGAGCTGACTCCGGAACACAATTCCTAATTTACTTAGAGCTCTCTAAACATGTATGTGTGTGTGTAACTATATCTTAGGGGGCTTCCTTCTAATTAACAACAGGCAACTTTTGGACATGTATTTGTAGTAGCAAAGTGATTCTGTGGTTGTACTCATTATCACTCCCTAAAAAATGTTATTACACACAATGAAGATTATTTGAGCCATCAAAAGGGAAGTTGCAGGTAAGATGAATATAACTCTTGCTTTCCGATGCTGTCCTTAACGCTTTGACGAGCAAATAGTCTTTCTTCATCCCAGAAGGTGAGATCTTCATGGGTGGGGGCCGTCTTCTATTCCTCTTAGTGTCCGTAGGGACTTGTGCAGAGAAAGTCTTTAAAATTATTGTTATATGAATGGATATTGAGAGCCTTGAGAAATCTATTTAGAGTAAATGTTACATAGGAATCTCCCAAAGAGCAAAGAATATAATTCAAACAGTGTTAAAGACTAGAAATTAATGATGGTCAGTGATATTGAAATATAAGGAATAAGTAGATTCTGAATTAAGGAAATCATTACTAGTAATTAGTTGTTACTATATCAGTACATTTGATAAAGCAACATACTCTGAGGCTGGGCAAGTAGAATATATTGTATTCATTTAAAGTGCAGAATAGTCATTCAGAAAATATTGACCAAGTATTTCCTTTGTGTGGAGTACTCTTATCAGGGAGTTTATCATGTAGTGGGGAGAGCGGCTTGTAAAGAAACAGTTATGGTATGGTAATATAGTTGTTCTAATGAAAGCATGCACTAAGAGTAAGAGCAATGGGAGAAACTGGAAAAGAAAACTTAAGTGGGCCTGACTAGAAGTAAGGGTTTGCACTTAGATTATTAAAGGCCAGTGATTACATGGAATGTAATAAAGAATAGGATCTAGGGCTTCCCTGGTGGCGCAGTGGTTGAGAGTCCGCCTGCCGATGCAGAGGACACTGGTTCATGCCCCGGTCCGGGAAGATCCCACATGCCGCGGAGTGGCTGGGCCCGTGAGCCATGGCCGCTGGGCCTGCGCGTCCGGAGCCTGTGCTCCACGATGGGAGAGGCCACAACAGTGAGAGGCCCGTGTACCGCAAAAACAAAAAAAACAAAAAAAACAAAAAACAAGAATAGGATCTATTACTGGTCTGGGAATGAGAGGATCTAGCTTAAAGTCCCAGCTCTGTAACTTTCTAGCCCTGACCTCAAGTGAGTCAGCTTACTTCTCTGAACCCATTTCCTCCAGTGTAAAGTACAATAACAGTACTAGGTTTTAGTATTAAAAGTAACTGAAACTAGTTTTAGGATTATTTTTAGGGTGATGAGAAACTGGGGAAATGGTTCTCCTATAAAATGCTATATACATGTTCACATACATTGTTTCTACTGTTCACAGTGTGTGATGTCCATCCTGAACACCTTTGTTTGGAGTATGGTGTGATATTATTTTCCTTCTGAAGTAAAATAGGAAAGGTTCAATAAGGTGACTTTAGTGAGTTTTGGCAGAAGAAAACCTCTGTTCTCTAGGTAAATGTCTGTACATATATGTGAATTTTGTTTTAATGCAAAGTTGTTTACATTAAGTTAGCTTTTTCTCAGAAAATAATGTTCTTAAGACTGTGGAAGTGCAATTCATTTCTAGTAAAGTGATTTTATGCTAAAATTAATGTTTGTTATGGAAAATCTGGAGAAATCATTGGCAAATTTGGAAGCAATAGTATATAAATTAAAAATTACTGTCATCTGGAATTCTGGCAGCTCAACATAATGATTTTTAACTTTTAAAAAATATTCTCAAAATCCATCTTTTCAGTTAGATACATGTTCCTTAAAATGTTACATATGTATATGTATGATATATGGATGTGTTAACTTTTCGGCAATCACAAATTTCATTCCTATTCAGCATATTACAGTATTTGATTTTTTTATTATTATATAATTTGTTTGTTTTTTGTGGTATGTGGGCCTCTCACTGTTGTGACCTCTCCCGTTGCGGAGCACAGGCTCCGGACGCGCAGGCTCAGCAGCCATGGCTCATAGGCCCAGCCGCTCTGCGGCATGTGCGATCTTCCTGGATCGGGGCACGAACCCGTGTCCCCTGCATCGGCAGGCAGACTCTCAACCACTGCACCACCAGGGAAGCCCCTATTTTTCTTTTTTTTAAAAAAATTTATTGAAGTATAGTTAATTTACAGTGTTGTGTTAATTTCTGCTGTACAGCAAAGTGACTTAGTTATATATATTCTTTTTCATATTCTTTTCCATTATGGTTTATCACAGGGTATTCAATATAGGTCCCTGTGCTATAAGACTTGCTATTTTTCTTATTCTTTCCTTATTTCTAATAGTTCCCTTCTGTTTAATTTTATTGAAAATTTCATAGTTGTTGGATCTTTCTGTGTGCCTGTTAATTGATTCAGATTATTCTAAAGGTTCTAACAGCCAACAAATATCTAGTGCTTCCTTATGTGCCTGGCGTTGTTCTAGGTGTTTTACACATATTGACTCATTTAATTCTCACAATAACCCAATGAAAGCTGATAATATCCTCATTTTATAAATGGGAAAAGTGAAGCACAGATTAATTAATCAAGGTCACACAGCTAGTAAGTGAGAGAGATGGAGTCTGAACCCAGGCAGTCTGGCTCCATGGCTCATACTCTTTAATTCCTTCATTATACTGCTCCTCTTGACTTCTAGGACATTTTATCAAGTGAAAAGATTTACCAAAGGAGGCATTTCACTTTCTATTTTCTATTGATATTACATGACAAACATATCTATGCATTTTAGTCTTTATAATATTAAATATTTTTGAGGGTGACATATTGGAAGCAGATTTGGATTCATGCCTATAGAATTATGAATGTAATCATTAAGAGAAGAAAAGGTTATGCCGTGTTGGTATAGGTAAGATTTTTAGATTCAGTATTTTATTCGCAATTTACTTTTTACCCATGTAAATGAACAGTTTAAACTCATTATCTTGGCAGCGACACTACACATAAAAGATTTTCCACGAAAACATGGCTAAAGATGACAAATCTACTCCAGTGTTACCGAAGCCAGATTTCAGTTGGAATGAGTACCAATCAATAAGCAGGCATTTGAAAACAAAATTTATACATACTCACAAGCACACAAAGACATACATATACATACATATACACTAGTCATTCTTGCAAGTTATAGTCCGTCTAAAAATTTATAAGTATTAGTCCAGGAAGAAATAGTAGCCATCTGCAATACAATGAGATACTGGGTGTTTTCTTATGTATCAACTCACATGAGAAGATAGACATTGTTTCTTTAGATCTTAGGGACTAATCAAAGTGGATTAGAAATCTTTACACTCTTACATTTAGGCTATTGTACCCAGAAAAAAATATATTTCTACTTTGTGCATAGATTGTGCTAAAAGTATGATATTGCCTTTAATGTTTTCAGTTAATGTTGTCAAACTCTTTGAAATGGAGAGGTTTGTAAGATCCCTGAGTGTCTGTGAAATCTTTGGTGATACCTTCAAACGAACACCCAGGAGTAGTATTCATATCTACGCATATTACCAGAGTGAGTATCTCTGAAAGAGATGCATGTTTAGGTTGTTCCCACACCAGAGAAAGGCATGCTTTGGTCTGTGTAGGCTAGAGAGGCCAGAATAGCTCTCTTTGCGTGTCAGCCATTTTCACTCCTCCACCCAAATGAAGGCCTTGTCTCCTCTCCCTTAACCCCTGTTAGTGCTTGGTGGGGGTTATGTTCAAATGTAAATTTACCAGAGCTTTGTTCTAGTAGCAGATGTGAACAGTTTCACTTATATTTCCACTTATTTTTCCTGAATCTGATCTGATGAGAAGAGTTAAGGAAACAAAGCAACTAGCCAGGGCAGGATGAAAGCTGGTTTATCGCTCTCTGGATAAGAGCTGATTTTTCTTGATTTCTGGCTCAAAACAGCTGAATTATTTCTCAAGTTGGGAATGACCTAATCTACTAAAGATGGGCTAGCTCATCAACTCTGACCACTCCTTCTTTAAAAAGCCAATAGGCTCCTGTTGATCAGACCTGATTCCCTATATTTTTCTAATATCCTAGATCGGGGGTGGTGTTCCTTCTGAGAAAGCTGGCATCTGGCTATCTGGGGGACATTTGCTTGTGGTGGCAACAGTTCTATCATGTTAGGTTTTATGTGCTACTGATAGATTCAGCTCTAGACTTAGGAGTTACTTACCCAGAGGTCAATTAAGAATGCAGTAATCTCTAAACCAATGTTCCATCTTCAACAGTCTAGAAGTCATGTGGTAATTTTTATAAGTAGTAAACAGACTTATAAACCATTTCAGTCAACTTTCTCCTAAATCTCAGGTGAAGGAGGTTCTCCTCCATTGTGAAAACTGAAGATGGGAAATAGCCTATTCCCCTGGTTGAATGTTGATAGGATCCAGCAGAGACTTATGTGCCAACATCAAGTACAGTATTATCTTTTAGTACCCCAACAGATTCATGGTTCATAAGAGACTGAGCTCTTGCCTGACAATTTTATATGTTAACTGGGGTACATTTATTTATTAAGGGCATATTTGATACAGGCCATGAGGACATTATGATACCCAACTAGGGGTAGAGGGAATAAAGGCATTTGAGAATTATTATAATCCAAACTTGAAAATGGAAACTTCACTTTAAAAACAGGATAATGTTATATTTTTGATAATGTCCCCAAAAGTTGACGATTCTTCTTATGAGGACTAATATGTTAACACAGATAGGAAAATATCATTTATAATATTTGTCCAGCTGCCATTTGGTTAGGAAATAAGAAGTAAACAGTGTAGTAGGTGCTCAATAAATATGTGTCAAGTGATTGTTTTAATGCATTAATATCAAATTGTTTCTAAAAAAGGATCCATATTGAAAGCATCATGAAACTTAAAACATGAATTTACTTTTATAGTATATCTGGGTTATATCATGATGTGCTTTCTTCACCAAGTCTAACTTAATTAGGAACGCAGGGAGTATCATCCCCAGAAGCAATGCTTTTAAATGGGAGGTCAGGGGAGTTTTCATATTTCTGGACTTTAAACTGCAGGTGGCTCTCTTGATCTGTAAGTTCTACGTTTAGGTTAAGAACTGTTGCTCTACCTTCTTGCTGTCCTCTAACTGCTTGGAAAAACATTTTCACTCAGATTATCAGACCTCTTGAAACTTCTGATAATTGTCTTATTATTGGATCTTAAGCAACATAGCTTTGTTTTCTCACATGTAGAAGATTGATTTTTAAAAACATATTGCTTAGCCTTTCTTTAGAATGCTTCTGGTCTTCCTTTGCATGTCTTGTATGAAGATTTTCTAAATCTCAATTATAGTGTTGATAATGCTTCTGGAAAGTATACCAGTGTTCTAGCATTATTTTAAAAAAAGATGATTCTATTCATATTTCTTCTCATTTTCAGAGTAGCATTGCTATTTTATCCCATAATTTATTTTGGACTCATCTGGTACTAAGGGTTTTTAGAAGTACCCAAATAACTGGATATGAAAACCTATTGGTACAACTCCAGGTGGAAACCTAAGTCTCATCTGTCCCTTTATTCATTCAAATGTTTATTTTAACGAAATTGCCTGGGACCGTGAAGGTGTGGAGATACAAACATTTATGCAAACTATGTGCAGAGTAGATTAGAAGTAGCATAGCTCTTAGTGTGGATTGTTGAATTATCATGAATCATAATATCACTTTACATTTTTACAAGCTGCAAACCTAATTCTTCCTTTTGTCAAGTAAGTCAAGTATATGCAACTGTTACTTTTTAAGGTAATAATAGATTAGTCTAATCTATGATGGCTGATAGAGAAAGTGCTATAAAGATATTTCTTGCCAGTACTTAATTGTGTTAATGCTGTAAGCAACAACAACCAAAAGATTGTTTTCAATAAAGGTCTTATACTAAGACATTCATTAAGTAATGAAATATAACCCCCAATGTCGAATTCTATGTGATGAGAATGCCTTATAAATATGCTTGTAGTAGTGCTATAAAAAAAAAAGGCACCCATACCAAACTGACCTTAAGAATGACACATGTGGCATTACTGCAGCTGGGCTATTGTCTAGGAGATTCACAGAGGAGGCCTCCCAGGAATTATTTGTATGTTCCTTTTGTGTAAAGTTTTTGTCTGGAAAATCACTGTGCAAACAGTAGCTGTTCCTTAGCACCTGCTTCTATTGAGGGAGAGTGAGTCTTTTATTTAGAGAGCATCAGTAGCCATTTCATTCATCACTGCACAATGGACCTACATAAAGAGGAGCATTCCAATGACGCCAAAAGACATCAGTGCTTCCCCCAAGCAGGGGCGCTTGTCAACACTGAGTCTGCCTGTTTCCTTTTTACTTTTCATGGAATTACATCCAGGTCTTTATTTTGAGGGGAAAAAAATAATTGATGCAGAACAAGAATGGAAAAAGTTTTAACTGTAATTTTGAATTTCCAAAGCTGTATTATGTCAAAAGCTGTGGCAATGTCGTGTATAAGCTTGGTCATTTGCATAAATATTACTTTAATCTTCTTAAGGTATTAGAAAATTAATTGCATTATAGAAACAATGATGCCAAAATATTCCATAGAATATCTTTGAAAAATGTTCATGGAACTGTTTTCAATGTGCTTATTGTTCTAGCATCTAAATGATATTTTTTGTATTCCTTTATGGCTAATCATCTTCAGTAATGATGTCCACATTCGGCGCCTCTCCTGCTTCCGTGCAATTTCATTGACTCCTGGCAGTATGATGCCCATGTTTACTATTCTATTAAAACTACCTTCTCTCTGGCTTCTAGCTACTACCTCCCAAACTTTTCTGTTAGCTATTTTTTATCATTCTGCATCTTTATATTATGCTTCACAGGATCTTCTCGATACATACTCTCTCTCTTGCTTTTGCTTTTTTAGACAAAGCAGTGGTTTTAGTATATTTACAGAGTTGTGCAGCCATCGCCACAATCTGATTTTAGAACGTTTTCATCATCGAACAAGAAACCCCAGCCCCTTAGAAGTCTCTCCTCATTTCCTATCCTTAATCCTCTGCCACTTATAAGCACTAATCTATTGATAATGAACTTTGCTATTCTGGACATTTCATAAAAATTGAATTATATCATTTTTGGCCTGTTGTGTCTTCTGACTTCTTTCACTTAGTATATGTTTTCAAGATCCGTCCATGTCATAGTATATATCAGTAATTCTTTCCTTTTAATGGCTGAATAATATTCTATTGTATGATTTACCACAGATTGTGTATTTATTCCTCAGGTGATAGACATTAGATAAACAAAGGTTGTTTCCACCTTTTGGCTATTGTGAATAGTGCTTCTATTGATATTCATGTACAAGTATTTGTTTGAATGCCTGCTTTCAGTTTTGGGGCCTCTGTACTTCAGAATGGGAATTACTGAGCCATATGGTGATTCTGTGTTTAATATTTTGGGGAACTGCCAAACTCTTTTCCAAAGTGGTTGTACCATTTCACATTCCAACCAGTAATGAAGGAGAGTTCCAGTTTTTCCATGTCCTCTCTAACATTTGTTATTATTTGTCTTTTGATAGTAGCCATCATAAAGGGTATGAAGTGGTATACGATTGTGGTTTTTTGTTTTCTTGGGTTTTTTTTTTTTTTGCGGTACGCAGGCCTCTCACTGTTGTGGCCTCTCCCACTGCAGAGCACAGGCTCCAGACGTGCAGGCTCAGCGGCCATGGCTCACGGGCCCAGCCGCTCCGCGGCAGGTGGGATCTTCCTAGACTGGGGCACCAACCCGTGTCCCCTGCATCGGCAGACGGACTCTCAACCACTGCGCCACCAGGGAAGCCCACAGTTGTGGTTTTGATTTGCATTTCCCCAGTGGCTACTGATGTTGGGCAGCTTTTCATGTATTTATTAGCTATCTGTATATCTTCTTTACAGGTATTTATTCAGATCCTTTGCCCATTTTTAGTTGGATTATTTGTCTTTTTATGGTTGAATTTTTATAAATATCTTCTGTGGACTGTCTTTTCATTTTCTTGATAGTTGTCTTTTGAAACAAAAGTTTTTAACTTTGATTAAGCCTGATTTATTTACTTTTTCTTTGGTTGATTGTGCTTTTGATTTCATATTTAAGAAACCATTGCCTAATCCAAGGTCACAAAGATATGCACTTATGTTTCCTTCGAAGAGTTTTATTTTAGATAACTGCATTCTTTTGCACATAGACATCCAGTTGTCCCAACACAATTTGTCGAGACTTTTCTTTCCCATAATTTTCTTGGCATCTTTGTCTAAAATCCATTGACCATAAATAGAAGGAGTTATTTCTGGACTCCCAGTTCTATTCCATTGATCTAGATCTTTGTGTCAGTACCATATTGTCTTGATTACTATAGCTTTGTAGTAAGCTTTTAACTGGCAAGTGTGAGTCCTCCTTTTTTTCTTTTTTGTTTTTGATACATACTGTCTTATCCTTCTGCTTTCTTATGATGATCAGGTTTTCTTCCCACCAGTGTGTGACCACTGTTTTCTTTGGCTTTTCCTTAACATTTTTCACTGTTCCCCATCACACCGAATACCTACCATTATCACATCCTTTGATGGTTTTATATAATCCTATTTTCTTTACTTAGAAAAATATTCCCAAATCCTACCTACTTAATAATGTTCTAAGGGCTGAGGAGTGGAAGATGGAGAAGTAAGACAAATAATTCAATAATAATTCAATAATTTAATAATTTAGTTGAATTTAAAATTAAATTAAATAATTTAAATCGACCAATTAATATATCTCAGGCCTGAAGCAAATCAGAGAGGAGGTAGCAGAGATGGAGAGAAGTTTTTGAGAAATCCTTTAAAGGTAGAGTGAACAAGATTATTACTGTTAGAGAAATAATTGAACACTTGAGAGAGAGCCAAAAAACAAGTTGTTTTGCTATATATTAGCAAAAATCATAATCGCCACCACTTCCTCCTTTTTCTTCCACCAATCAGATAGTTATATCTGAGAGCAAGATGATAAAATCTCGTTTTAGTTGGAAGTGCTAAAGCATGAGGCAAATATTTTTGATGGTTTGTTATACTTCTTAGTTTTGATAATTTAATATCACAGTGTTATACCTATATGTACCTTGCATACCCATAAGGTATAAACTCTATCTGGCAACAAGGGGAAATACACAAATCACAGGAATAAAGAACTCATATTTTCACACTCTTATTTCAGAATGACTTTAGTGTTTCCCCTCATGTTTTCTATATGTGTTTCCACCTTATTCAATTTTGCTGCACCTGAATCAGATATAACGTAGTATATAAATAATAATATCACTGATTTCATTTTTAAAGAGAAAATTATATTAACCCCTTCAGAATTTTAGTGAACTGTTTCTTCATGGCACTGTGAAAATATAGTAGTGTCATTTGTACCATGATGGTACAGCTACTGATTCTAAAGTAGCTCATGGCTTAAATTTTAGTGAGTAGAGATATAATTTTAATACAAGAAAGTCTTTTATAGACCTCTTGCCTTTTCTGCCATATTTTTGAGCACTGATTTTATTTCCTATTTAGTTTAACTAATTGCTTTATTCAAGACTTTAAGATATTTGTTCAGCTCAGAGGTGTTACTTCTTCTGCCCTCTTTTTACATCCATCTTGACTTGTTCTGGCTTCCCAAGGCCCACTGATTAACCATCGTTTGCAGTATTTCTCAGCTCTAGTGTGTGAGTTAGAATCAGTCTATGTAGGGAGACATTAAGTATTTGCTGAAGCTGATGTCTACAGGTTACCTCAGGGGAGCCATTTAGTTATGGAGGCTACTGGATTCTGGAGCCCCACAAGAGGTCTCCATAACTAGTTTTCACCAGAATGCCCTATGATAAAATTTTGAGGAATGACCTTATGATGTTTTCATTAGAACCTAAGGGAGAGAAGAAAGCCAAAACTCTGATAACACTATACAGAAAGTTAGAGAAATAATGGAAAAAACCCATAATTCAATAAACCTTATGACATAATTATTCCCATATTTTTGTCCCATCATCTTTCCTTATAGGAGTTGCCTACCTGTATCCAGTCTTGTTAATAGCAGTTTAACTGCAAATGCTAGTTGCACCTTTCTGTTTTCTTCAGTCAGTGCACATTTATTAAGTGCCCACTTTTTTCTAGGCACTGTGCTGAATGCTGGGGAGACAGAAATAAGACTCTATGTCCACAGGCAATTCAAGTATAGTGGGGAAGATAGGCAAATAGATTATTATCATAACATGTGATAAACACCAGAAGAGAGGTTAAGTAGGGTACTGGAGGACCACTGAATTCAGTTGAAGGGAAGTAAGAATTCAGAGTGGATGTTGATGCCAGGTGTGAGTTTCAAAATCTTAATAAAGATTAGTCAATGGAAAAAGGAGATCGCGGTAGCAAGGAATTCTAGACAGAGTGGAAGTACAAATTGAGGCCTGTGTTACGGTATGAGGAATCAAGGTATATTCAGAAAACTCTTAAGTTGTTTGGTATAGCGAATGGGTAGTGTAATTCTAGGGAAAGTGGTAAGAAATAAGGGTATAGAAGCAAGTAGGGGTCAACTCATTAATGGCCTATTCTGCAGTATTTAGGAATTTGGACGTTTTTTCCTAAAGGCAACATGGAATATGAATTTTAAGCACAGAATTGACATTTTCACATTAAAACATTAGATCACTCTGATTATGGTAGGAGAGGTGATTGGGACATGGTTGCAGGTATGGAGGCGACATTTGGACTTGAGGAAGAGAGACCTGTCTGGAGCTTATTGCAGTAGAAATCTAAGCAAGACATTGCACACGTCCAAACGAAAGTAGTGGGAATAAAGGCTGGTACAAATTCTGTAGATGTAGAAAGTATACAATTTAATTCCTAGAACATGATAAGGGCTATTATATTACATTACTCAATTTATTAAATTATAGTTCTGTTTCCTGAGGTTATCCCTGTCATCTTGATTGGGATTTCGAGTGGTGATTGGGCAATTTAGTGCCCAAATCTTTGAACTAATCTCAGTTTTATGCCACTAGATAGCTAACAATAGCTATTATGTGTAGGATTTTTACCAGTCTTATTTCTCTAACTTTTAAGCTCTTGGGGGCTGGTGTAGCATCTCTGTCACTCTTGCCCCCCTTTATATCTCCTATTACTGGCATATTCCACTTTAAAAAGCACTCAAGTCCACAAATTTTAGGGTAAAAAAAAGAATTTGGAAGCGATTACCCCAATTACCTGAAGACTTATATAATATTTCCTGGAACATTTTATTAAGAATATATTATCAAAACTTTATTTGTACCCTTTAAGTTTAGCCTAAAGGGACAGAGCCCCCTTATTTAAGAGAGTCTGATTTGTATAACTAACTACGTTGGTGGTTTTATGTTTTTCTCAAATAATGCAGTAAACCTATTTTTGGTCAAAATAATTTAATTTCCATTACTAGCATCTCTGTTGGGATGATTAATTGTTTATCTCACACAGTCATTTGCTGAAGGGCTACTCTATTTGAACGGCTGTAATACCCATGTAATAAGACACCATGATGCTCTTAGGGAACACATGTAAACCATTGTATGGTATCCTCCCCAAAGGTTCTGTAGTCTGTATTCTGAAAGTCTCAAGTCCATTGCACCCATCCACAACAACCTTTCTTCTTTTTCTACTATAAAAAAAAACAATTCCTAGTAGGCTATTAAAAATTTTGTTGAGAATATTTCATCTTCAGATATAGTTAGGTATGCCTAGATGCCTCCAGATCAGATATCTATTCTATGTCAAGAAATGAAAATGTGAGATTTTTAGGAGTAAGATCAGAAAACAGTTAAAACCAGTTAGGAACCTTAAATATTTAGAATCCTCACATTCGAAATGTGATTATTTTCCGAAGTAAGATAATAGCACTGGAGAGTAGAAAGATTCCAGATCTAATAAACTGAGTCAGTTGCGTTAGAGTGCTAGTAAATGTCATTTTGAAAGGTCATCTCCATTAGTTCCTCTGTTGCTGTCTTTGAGGTTTTTTTCCTGTCTTTCTCTCTCTTCTTTTCTTTTTAAAATGATCGCTGGTGTACCATAACTTATTTTTAACTAAATAGAGAACTTTATGAATTATTTAAAGCCTCTATATTTAAGCAAAATAAAGTAATAGAGAATGTCTAAGTAGTATAACAACATAAGTAAACACATACTTTCTTCAAAGAGAAGAGCTGGAAAACAAAAGTCACTATCACAAGGATTAGCAAATTCACACAGGGTCAGATATTTTGTGATACGTAAGAATAATTCTTTAAAAAGTCAGTGGATCAAGGTAACTTTTCAAACTCTTAAAAATAAACTATAAATATTGAGTAAATCCGTATTTTGATGATTATGACGTTACACGTAGGTATTAAGCACAAGGGACCCCAAAAGAAAATATACATAGATGTAAAGGGTAAAAGTGATTTAACTTACTCTTTTTTTTTTTAACATCTTTATTTGAGTATAATTGTTTTACAGTGATGTGTTAGTTTCTGCTTTGTAACAAAGTGAATCAGCTATACATATACATATATCCCCATATCTCTTCACTCTTGTGTCTCCCTCCCACCATCCCTATCCCACCCCTCTAGGTGGTCACAAAGCACCTAGCTGATCTCCCTGTGCTATGTGGTTGCTTCCCATTAGCTATCTATTTTATATTTGGTAGTGTATATATGTCCATGCCACTCTCTCACTTCGTCCCAGCTTACCCTTCCCCCTCCCCATGTCCTCAAGTCCATTCTCTTCGTCTGCATCTTTATTCCTGTCCTGCCCCTAGGTTCTTCAGAACCTAACTTGCTCTTTTGATGACAACTCTTTATATTTATATATAAGTTGTAATTAGCATGAAGGCAACTGGTCTACCAGCTGGAACTGTCTTTCAGCTGGGAATGTCTTAAGTCAATTTCTTTCTTTCTTTTTTTATATCTTTATTGGAATATAATTGATTTACAATGTTGTTAATTTTTGCTGTACAACGAAGTGAATCAGCTATATGTATACATATATCCCCATATCTCCTCCCTCTTGTGTCTCCTTCCCGCCCTCCATATCCCACCCCTCTAGGTGGTCACAAAGCACCTAGCTGATCTCCCTGTGCTATGTGGTTGCTTCCCGCTAGCTATCTATTTTACATTGGTAGTATATATAAGTCCATGCCACCCTCTCACTTCGTTCCAGCTTACCCTTCCCCCTCCCCATGTCCTCAAGTCCATTCTCTATGTCTGCATCTTTATTCCTGTCCTGCCCCTAGGTTCTTCAGAACCCCTTTTTTTTTTTTTAGTTTCCATATATGTGCCTTAGCATACAGTATTTGTTTTTCTCTTTCTGACTTATTAAGTCAATTTCTTAAACTTTCTATTGAAGGTTATTGATAATTTAACAGGGATTTCAAATTTAAATTACACAAATCTGAAGTTATTAATTTTGTTACTTTTTGTAGAGTAGGCATTTTTAGTGGATATGTTTCTGAGACCGTGATACTGTTTTGTGAATTAATCTTAATGGCAAATACTTTTATTACTGCTAGAAATGAAAAATAAAAGGGTGCAGGTATTGCCAGATAGCATTTGGTCAGAATCGTTTGTATATAGAAATTAGATTTTAAAAAGTCAACGAAAAAGAGAAAATAGTTATTTCAATAAGCATTGCAGTCTACTTGTATTATTGGCATGTAGATAATTAACAGTTTCAAATATATTCTGAGTAGAAACACATACATGATATAAATTGGTCTTTAAAACAATCTGTATGGTAATATACAGGACAGATTTTTTTTTTCAGTGCTGTTAGCCTAAGGTTCCAAAAAATAGGAAAGTGAAAATCAATCTGGAATTGTCAAGTCTGCAAAATATCTTACCTTGGGATTGTACAGAACTGGTTCTGAAAGAAAAGTCAGAAACTTCATCCTCCAGCAATGTTCTTTCATAACATAGGACTGCAAAAAAGATAGAAATCAAGCTACCGCCATGTAATGATTTAAAAAGTAATCCATACCTGAGACCCCTGCACCACTGTGTTATTTTAACATAACTTCCTTCTGTCACTTATAAAGAACTGGATTCAGAACATTATAGTTCAGGCAGGAATATATTACCATTGTAACTACTGAACACTCTCTGCTACCTAATTTTTAAAAAGGGCGTGTGTGTATGTGTGTGTGTGGCCTGGATATCCAGTAATCTAGGAAAAGTCTCTGTGTAACAGTGAGCCTTGTATTTTTCTAGACGTTGTTGGTCTCAGAGGTCCCCATTAAAAAGAATAAGGATTGCTACTTCTCAAACCTTGTCAGATACTGGGCATATTACCTGCATTCACAACGGAGGCATTGAGGGTAGCAGTCTACCTTTGTGATAACCTTGTTTATAGACTTACAGAACGTATCGACTACTGTATGCATCATTTCTACAACACTACCAGAGCATTGCTTGTAAGATTTTGTAAGAAATACACAGGAGAAAGGAATCACAGGTCTTGGATTCTGCAATGTCTAACCCAGTCACAGTGATGCAGTGCTCAAATGAACTGTAGCAGATTTAATGAGCAATCTAGGACAGAGACACATGTACTGGACACACCAGGGGAAGAGACTATGTGTACAGGGACTAATTATCATGAAATATGAATACATTCATATAAGTAGTCTTGATCTATGGGACTCCTTCATTATTGGGAATGATTTTTGTGCCAAGTTAATGAAGAGAAATTCAGGCATTATGCTGTATAAAGAATTTTAAAATAGTATTTTAACTTTTTGATTCTGCATAGTCTCAATTTCTGGAGCACACACACACAAAAAAGAAATTGCATATCATGAAATAGTATGATCAAATGAAATGGACCTATTTTCTTCAGAGTCTCAAATACACAAGGTGGGAAACAGTAGCTATTCTTCATAGAACCAATTAAATTGATTAATGAGTAGTTTGATAGAGATGCACTAGATATTATCACTTTGATATTTTAAATAAGGTGATCTGGGCACATTATATTCCAGAATATATGCCTCTAGCCAGAGTGTTGAAAATCTTGGATTCAGTTCTTTGGGGGCTATAAAATGTCTTTACTAAAGAAATCATCAATTTTGAGGAGAGATTTAGAGAGAAAATGGAATTAATTTGTTTTAAGTTTAAGGCTTCTGGGAAGGGGAACCAAAGTGGTAGGAGGAATAATATTCAAAAACAGATTTAACTCCAGTTGAAAAAAATCCAGGAGTATAAGAGCTGTCTGAAAATTAGACATTTCATTCAATTTAAACTATTTTATTCTTAATTTAAGGTTTATAATTTAGCATAAGAACACCTAGAATTTAAAACTACTTTTGATAACTGTTAAAGACTCTAAATTTGAGGAATTATTTTTACCACTCCCACCCCCTTCAAAACAGTTTGGCATTAGATTTCTCATTTAAATGTATGGCTAGATTTTATGTAAAATACACAATTAATGTTAATATTTTTTTATTTTATATCTGACCTCAGTAACATTTTTCATGTGCTTTCTGTTTACAAACATCTTAGAAACTGCTACAAAGACAATATTCTTGAAGAAAAGTCAGTATTTTGAGATGTGAAATTAGAAGAAAAACAGCTAACATAATCCATATATTTATTTTATAGAATTCTTCTAAGAAACAGATTATTTGTATGTAGGATCATAGTGCTCTGTGCCATTTAGCAGAAAAGCAGGCTCTGTATGGTGCTTACCGTGTCCAGTGCTCTCATGGTTGTCCACAATACTAACTCATACCTTTATATGCACTCATTGGGTATAACTGGAGCAGGGGGTTATACCTATTTTGGTGATGAAAATAGAATAGGAATAGTAATACATTTAGAAATAATTATCATTCTATCTCTCCCAGCTTTGAACAAGTCAAAAAGCACATGGTGTTTTTCATTTCACTGTCAGGACACTTTTGAGGAGAGAGTTGACTGACAAAAAGTGGGTCATGAGTCAGACTAAACTGCTCTTTATTTTATGAGAACATACTTAAATTTAGGGATGTTAACTTAGGGATGTGCAGTAGATATATGACAGTCATCAAAATAGCAGAGGATACTTGCTGAGTGTTGAGCATTTAGATTGTGCTACATGATGTGCTAGATGAGTTTACCTAAGACTCTTCATTTAATGCTAGCAGATCCCTTGTGAGTTAAAGGAACTATTTTTTAATCTCAAAATTGCAGTTGAAGAAACAAATTTATAAAGATGAACATTTTGCTTGAAGTAATACAAATTTTAAATGTAAATCCAGAATTCAATCGCCGAATCCACTTCAGTACAATTGAATTATATAATTAAACATTGAGATGAATGAAAATTTCTCTTGAATCAACTTTTTGATTTAGCTGGCCAATAGATGACCTCATTCCATCTTTTGTGTACTGTACTGAAATATTGCTGTTAGAAAATCATCCTAAGCTTTCTGCTGCTGAGATCTCAGGCATGTATGTATTCCCTTCTACTTCTTCCACATACCTTTTGCTCTTGCAAATGCTTGTAATTTGGCCTCTGTCTTGAGACTGTAGTTGCTACACATAGTGTCTCTTTCCCCTAAGGGTTACCTTGGGGGCTGTTTTCATGTTCCCTTTCATGTCCATTTCTAGTATGTATGTTCATTTATACCATTTAGAAAGCATAGAAGAGATTTTTTTAAAAAAGATCTCTTGAATTTATATCACCTAATTGTGATAGCCACTCTTACCATTTTGTTATGAATTATTTCAGTGATAGTTTCTGTGTTCTTTTTTTTCAATCTATGTTTGTATTCTTTTTTTTTTAATAAAATAGTATCTTACTGTATATATGGTATATACTATATTCTGCTTTTTGAGCCTAATATCTTCTTGGGACATAAACAGTAATATTTTGCAAATACGTGATTTTAATGGCTGTATAAAACTCCCTCATAAGGATATACCCTGATTTATTTAGTAATTCCCCTGTTGTTCAATATTTAGATCATTTCCAATTATTTGATCTTATGCCACATGGACTAGTCTTGTATATATTAATCTTTTTGTAAATCTCTTATTGAAATTACTAACGGAAAGGTATGAGTTATCTTCAACTCTTGTTATGTATTGCTAAATTGTTTCTAAAAACCTGCTCAGATGTAGATTCCTACCAGCCATAAATGAGGGGCAATCATTTAGAACCATCACCAACGCTGAGTATCATAATTAAAAAATAATTTGTCATTGATGACTGAAAAACTGTATCTCATTGTTTTATTTGCTTACTAATTTGTTTTATTTGCTTACTAATTATGTTTGTTAAACTAATTTGTTTTATTTGCTTACTAATTATGTTTGTTAAACAGGTTTAATACATATTGACCACTTGTGTTTCTTTGTCCATTATTTGTTCATATTTTTTACTCAACTTTATATTACAGGGATAATATTTTTCTTATTTGTTTAAAGATCTTGTTGTATGTTTATAGTAACCCTTTGTCACCTTTATCGCAGTTTGCTCCCTAGAGTTTTCATTTGCATTTTAATTTTGTGTTGAACTTTTTTAGCAAGAAGTAAAGTGTTTTTGTTTGTTTGTTTTCGTGGAAAGCTAGTGGAACCATTTAAACCAGAATTTCCCATATAGGTAGAAAAATTTTTCTTTAGTTACACCAGGGACACAGGGGAGAGTATAATGATTGTAATATAGACTCAAGAGAAATTATACAAGTAGTGCTATTCATTATCCCTGGCTTCCATTCAGAGGGAGCTAAGCTTTGTTATTTTCATATTCCCCTTCCTGAGTCTCCATCTGTGACAATCTCTTGGCAGGATTTCAGTCCACTTCTATCGTTTCTATTTGTGGTTGGAGCTGAGCCAGCTTCTCCTGCTCTCTGGGAGGAGTCCCCTGTCACTGGACACATATTGGCTCGGAGCTCTTGTATTGGCAGAACAATATATGCATACGTGTAGAACATTCAAGTTTCCTAAGACTCAAGCGGGTCATAGCTATGTCATCAAACCAAAGCATATTGAATCTGAAAGCAACCTTAAGTCTGAAAATCTCGCTGTGCAGACGAGTTAAACCCAGAGACACTGCTTTTGTTTTCTTTCTCAGGCATGCAGACTTCACTGGAAAATGGTGAACTTGCTTGAGTCCCGGACAGCCACACTATGTTGTAGAGACTTTGTTGGTATTGATCCCATTACACTTTTACTTTGTACTTATAATATATGGGAGTATAATATTTTCTTGATCTAATAGAAGCTAGGCTACTATAGTGCATGATTCTTTCTTGTCAAAAACTCTATGAGACTTAGCAAATAACCTAGCCATTTGAGGGTTTTTCCAGAATGTGGTGTCTGTGGTGGTGTTCTGTCTATGGCGCTATTATGAAAAGCATTAATTAAACACACTTATGTGTTTGTTAACATAGGGAGACAAAAGTAACTCTTTTTCACAGTTTACATAACAAACATATCTCAGTCAGTGTGAGTACTACTTAACTCACAGGTCTCACAGCAGTTTGGGATAGCCATCATTTCCCAACTTGGAATGTTATAGGCTGGAAATATGTTGGGGCCTCAGATGAAATATATTATTCCCTCCTGACCTGACAGGACTGTAGCTCACATCATCAGATGTCAAGGCTTTGAGCAAGCCTGCCTCTGTGTGGTTTATCTTTCCCAGCGATTTGACACTTGTGGTTGCATTGAATGTACTTTGAATTTCATGTATATCTCAGCTTTATTAGTCTGTATTTGGCTTTTTTTTGAGGGTTTTCATTTTAATATGTAGATTGACACATTTTTATACATGTTGCTGGAGGTGCTTTTGCAGTGCTACATTTTAGAAATCAAAATAATAAATAATACATATGGTGTTCATTGTTTTTCTTTTGGTTGTCTTTCTTTTGATGACTGTAACCTTTCATGGGAAGTGTTAGTAACATCTTTTTTATTATTATTATTCTTGCTTTTTGTTCTTTTTCCTGTTTTCAAAATAATAATAATAAGTTAGCTTTTCAGACAGGTCTGGCATTTCTTAATTTGAAAATATACTGTTCATCTTTTTTTAATAGACTTTCTTTTTGGAGCAGTTTTAGGCTTACAGGAAATTTAAGCAGAAAGTTCAGAGTTCTCATATGCCCCTTCCCTCCCCCCACAGAATTTCCCTTATCATTAATGTGGTACATTGGTCACAATTTTTTTGCGATACGCGGGCCTCTCACTGTTGTGGCCTCTCCCGTTGCGGAGCACAGGCTCCGTACGCGCAGGCTCAGCGGCCATGGCTCACGGGACCAGCCGCTCCGCGGCACGTGGGATCTTCCCGGACCGGGGCACCAACCCGTGTCCCCTGCATCAGCAGGCAGACTCTCAACAACTGCGCCACCAGGGAAGCCTGGTGAACCAGTTTTGATACATTATTATTAACTAAAGTTCATAGTTTACATCAGAGTTCACTCTTTGTGATGTACATTCTATAGGTTTTGAGAAATACATAATATCCTGTATATGTGTACTGATATTTGGCTCATCCTTTGATGATGGTGTAGTCACTTCTTTGGCTTACTCATTCATTCATTCATTCATTTAGACTGTACCTTTCTCCAGTAACTATTTATTGAGTGCTTAATAAATAAAATTTGTTTATTGAGTGTTAAGACACTCCGAGAGACTCTGTAGGAAGTCACCAACCTATGCACCCCAGTGGTGAAATGAGGTAATGTGTGAGAAAAGACTTTAAAAGGGAAAACGCTTTGCTGACCAAACGGTATAATAACTGATTACTGATTTTAGATTTCTGCTTGTGAAGTGTTTCCCTAAGTTCCAATTATATTTCAGACATTTATTTGCAAGGAAATGGTGTATGGGGGCTGTTTTAATTGGTGGCCGTTCTGGGCATTTTCCTGTTTGTGTTGGGCATTTCTTCATTTCTTCCTTATTAGAAGTTAGTGGAGGCATTAGAAAAAGCAGTATTTTTCCTTGGAACTAATTATTCCTTGCTTCTGGGAAAGTGTAAGTTAATGGGAAATTTTGACTTCACTTAATGAATTTCCCCTTGTAAATTTTCTGCAATAAGTCTATCAGTTAGTGAGAAAGAATTCTAATATTTACGTTCCCTAAATGGGTCAAAAATGAATGGGTGGATCATTTTTTTTAGTGGAACAAAGCATTCCAAATAAGTAAATAAATAAATAATAAGTAAGTAAATATCAGCAGAAATGAGGAGTATAAATGTAGACTTATTTGAGTTAATTTATTTTCTTTTCTAGTTCTATCATTCTTTTTCTTTTTAGTTGTAAGATTATACATTGACTAGCTGGCCGTGATGCCTCCAGGCTAGGCGTTAGCATAATGTCTTGGTAAATTCTTACATAATCTGCTGACTATTGCTCTTACAGAGGTTAGTTGTTATTGTTCTAGCAGGAGTTTAATTGAGAGCATATGATTTGAAGTCAGGAAATCTGAGTTTAAATCTTAGCTGCTATGCAACCAAGAGCAAATATTTTACCTTCTCTAAATCTCAGTTTCTTCTGAGTCATGATAATAATACCTTTCTCATATGGTTGTTAGTGTGATTAAATAGACTAATGTACATGGAAAACATTGCCATTAGTCACTAGTAATTTGTTGTTACAATAATGACTGTTATATTGTCATAGACCAAATTGGACTTCTTCTTGATCCATGAATACATTTCTAATGTTTCTTACACAAGTTTATTGAACATGGGAGAGCTTTCTTTTCACAGCTAATGGCTGTGCTTTGGAAAAATGTCCTATTCAGTGTAGAACTACAGTTCTCTTTCTATGTAAATCGGGAAGCTAGTACTTTATTTTCTCCCTCTCAGGCTTCTGATTTATGTTTTCATTGAGTGACTATCGGACCATTTCTAATGTCATAAGATAAAATCCAGAAAATAGTTGAGTCAGTCATTGAAAATAAAGTCTAGTCAAAATTCTTTTAACTATATTATTATTATTATTATTATTATTTGTGGTACGCGGGCCTCTCACTGTTGTGGACTCTCCCCTTGCGGAGCACAGGCTCCGGAAGCGCAGGCTCAGCAGCAATGGCTCACGGGCCCAGCCGCTCCGCGGCATGTGGGATCTTCCTGGACCAGGGCACGAACCCGTGTCCCCTGCATCGGCAGGCGGACTCCCAACCACTGCGCCACCAGGGAAGCCCAACTATATTACATTTTAAAATAAGAATGCTTGACCTTTGAGTTTTACTATCATAATATCAGCCTTTATTGTCTGTGTGTGTTAACCTAAAGGACTGAATTCCTATTTGTGCTTATTTTTGTTTTGTGAGGTCAGTTCAACTTTGACAGTCCCATAAGAATAAAAGAAATGAAACAATTATTACTAAACTGGAGAGACTATTGCTTATTATCATCTTGTTTATTTTGTTTGCTACTTAACTTGACACTGAGGAAAAATTTAAGCGAGTTTATGCTGAAAACCACTGCTAAAATTTGGAACTCACCATAATTGGTCAAAATAAATCAGTTTTTCAACCAGCTGTTTTTAAGTAGCTATAAATTCGATTGAAGATGCTTTTATTTTTTTAACATCTTTATTGGAGTATATTTGCTTTACAGTGTTGTGTTGGTTGCTGCTGTATAACAAAGTGAATCAGCTATACATATACATATATCCCCATATCTCCTCCCTCTTGCATCTCCCTCCCACCCTCCCTATCCCACCCCTCTAGGTGGTCACAAAGCACCGAGCTGATCTCCCTGTGCTATGTGGTTGCTTCCCACTAGCTGTTTTACAATTGGTAGTGTATATATGTCCATGCCACTCTCTCACTTCGTCCCAGCTTACCCTTCCCCGTCCCCATGTCCTCAAGTCCATTCTCTTCGTCTGCATCTTTATTCCCGTCTTGCCCCTAGGTTCTTCAGAACCTTTTTTTTTTTTTTCGATTCCATACATATGTGTTAGCATACAGTATTTGTTTTTCTCTTTCTGACTTACTTCACTCTGTATGACAGATTCTAGGTCCATCCACCTCACTACAAATAGCTCAACTTCATTTCTTTTTATGGCTGAGTAATATTCCATTGTATATATGTGCCACATGAAGATGCTTTTATTTTTTAAACAACCTTAAAGTTTGGATTTTTAAATCACACTTGTCTGACAGTATCTATAGATTAAAATGCATGGACATTAGTTTTGATAGTTCAAATTTACTCATTTAGATGTTTAAAATGAGATTTCTTTTGTGTTATCCGGAGTGAAAGCTGGCAAAATCAAGTGGACATTGATTTTTGATAATAAAGTTCATATATTTATGGCTGCAAATATTACTGGGATTAGACTGTTTTCCGTGTTGGTATTTTTTCAAATGAGTGAATTCCTTCCTGTGAATGTGGACAAGCTTCACCAATTTTAGCATTTCAATTTTGGTGAACTTAAGATGAGTCATTTTTCACAAAAGGCTTTATCTCTTGAATTCTTTGCTGTCTTTGCTTGACAGAGGGAGAGGATTTGATGACTTTTTGAAAACTCCCTCTGCTACTTGGCCCCATAGTGTTTTAGTTCCCTGTAATAAAAATGGAGCAGAGACTTGAAAGGCCAAAGTCATGGACACAGAGAAGAGCAAACAGCCAATTAAGAGGATGAAAAGAACAATCAAAAAGGAGTGAGAAACAGGAAACCACATTGTCCCCCTAATGAGAAAGGAAAATGTTTCAATAAGAAAAAGTAATCAACAGCTTACTTCTTTAGGTAAAAATAGTGATATTTTGCCTTTTCTGGAGGATAATTTTAAGGGTACATTGCAGAGATTTTGGAGGAGGGAATTGTAGGTGTGCTTTTAATATTTATAAATTATTTTGAGGGCCATGCATGAAGGCTGTCTGTACATATACTCCCAATAAAATAACAAAGCTAATACAGGTGAGATATTAAAAAAAAATACTACTTACCATCTAGTGAGCAGAGACTTTCTTTGCCTAATTTGCATTTAGAAAGCTCTAAATTAAAATGCTAAAAGGAAGGCAAACAGTTGCAGCCAGTGCTGCTGGTATTGTAAATACAACTTGCTTACTTGATATAATTTTAAATAAATACTCTTGACATTAAGACATAATGCTTTCTTATCATGTAATGGTAAACCACAGAATAATAGAAACATGTTTGAAATGGGCATGGTTTTACCACGGTGCAATATTAATTGTATGCTTCTATATCTTCAAATTAATTCGTGACATCTCTGTACAGAGATAGACTTGTATAAAGGAAAATGAATAACTTTTTTGTCTACAAGAATATCATTTCATTTGTGAACCATTATAACAGAGTTTCTGTCTGGGCATACAACAGTGGAAATATGTAATGTTTTATCTTCCAAAAATACTTTGCTGTATAATAAGAAATTCTAATTCAGCAGTAAAAGAAAATCCACTCAATAGACATATATTTTATATTTATATAAAATTTTTTGTTAAATCTTACACAAGACAAATACCATATGATATCACTTATATGTGGAATCTAAAATATGTCACAAATGAACCTGTCTACAAAACAGAAACAGACTCACACACAGAGAGAACAGACTTGTGGTTGCCAAGGGGCAGTGGGGAGGGAAAGGGATAGACTGGGAGTTTGGGGTTAGTAGATGCAAACTATTACATATAGAGTGCATAATAAACAAGGTCCTACTGTATAGCACAAGGAACTATATCCAGTCTCCTGGGATAAACCATAATGGAAAAGAATATAAAAAAGAATGTATATATGTGTATAACTGAGTCACTTTGCTATACAGCAGAAATTAGCACAACATTGTAAGTCAACTATAGTTCAATAAAAAAAACATTTTAGAAAACCTTATACATGACCAAATAGACACTCAGTTCTGCATTGTATTAATAAATTGCCTAGTATCTTCTCTTTAACATAGCTAATTTATACCTTTTCTCTTCTTTAACCTCTTTCATGACCAAGTTCTCAATCCCCAAAGCACACACCACACAGACACATACACACAAACAGATATACACACACACTCTGATCACCCGCCTCACAATTCTTTGACAAATCTGGAAGCACTCAATTAAGAGTTCCTTCATCTCCCCCTGTGAAATCTACCAAATTGCCCTGCATCTATAAGTGTACCATTTCCTATGACTGTGGATCAAAAGATTCCCTCCACCTGTGGAAAAATAGCTTGTCCACTTGGGCAGTGGTTCCCACTCCTTAGTGATTCATCTCCTTTCCCCATGCTGTATTTATTTTTTCATCGCAAATGGATCATTTTCAGCAGCATACTAACATGCCCTAGTATCTCCTCTCTTGAAAAAACAAGAACCACTCTTGACCTCATCGCCCTCTCCAGCTGTTACTAATCTGTATGCTTTCCAGAGAGCAAAACCCCTTGAAAGATTTCTCTGTTGCTGACTTTGCATTCTCATCTTACTCTCTTTCTTCAGTCCCCTCCAACTAAACTTTCATCCCCATCACTCCAGAGTCTGCTCTTGTCAAGATCACCAGTGACCTTCAATGTTTGCTTTGTAATTATTGTCTTAACCTCTCAGCACCATTTGGTATAGCTGATCATTCCATCTCTCATAGAGGACATTTATACATGACTCCATACTCTCTGGGTTTCCTTCTTCTCCAGCCCACTCTTTCTCAGTTTGTATTGTTCACTGTTTTAGTCGCTTTTGAGATATGTCTTGGGGCTGGAGTCAACAAGACTTGATGATGAACTGGATGTGTGGGATAAAAGACAAAAAGGAATCAAGAAAGACTCCTAATTGTTTGGCCCAAGCAACTGGATGATGGTGCCATTTACTGAGAAAGGGAAGACTTGGCTAGTGGTAGGGTCAGGGTTAGGAATGAAGAATTTTGCTTTGGCCACGTTATGTTTGAAATACCTTCTCGACAGAGGTCATAGTGAAGATGTCAGGTAAGTAGTTGGATTTGAATCTGGAGTTCCAAAGATTAATTATAGCTAAAGATATCAATTTAAGCATTGCCACACAGATCATATTAAAATAATGCATCTGCATGAAATCACTTTTTGATAGTGTGTACGTGGAGAAGGAAAGGAAGTATGGGACCAAGCCGTAGTGTATTCTGTCAGTTAGAGATTGGAGAAGGGAGGAAGATTTCAGCAAAGGAAAGCGAGGAGAGTATGGCCAGAAAAAAGTGGAATAATATGGTGTCAGAGAACCAAGATAAGAAAATGGTCCAAGAAGGAAGATATGATCTGACAGATTAGGGAGAAGGACTGTGAAATATCAGTTGAGCTGGCAACATTGAGGTCATTGATGCCCTTAGGAAGTTTCAGAATAGAGTTTGACCTAGATGCCATGTTGGAGTGAGTTGAAGAATAAAATAGGAGGTGAGGGGGTGTATGCACTGTGGCTAGATAACTCTTGCGAGGCTTGGTTCTGGAAGAGCACAGAGAGGGTGGTATCTGCAGGGTGTATGTTAATAGGGGATTTAAGTTTTTTGTTCAGATGGGAAATGCTAAAGCATCTTTGAATGCTGTTGGGAATAATAGAGTTGAGAAAGAAAGGTTGAAGATGTAGAAGAGTGATTAAAAAAAAAAACTGAAAAGAGAGGAGTACTAGATCCATATGTGGAAGAACTTACCTTTGATAGGAGGATCCTTTTCTCCTTTATAATAGGAAAGAAGGAGGTGGTGTAAATGCAGGTTTATTTGCTAGTGGCATGATTAGAATGTTTCCATTTGATTAGTGATTTCTATTTTCTCATGGGTCAGTCATCAGGGTTATCACCTAACAGTTTAGCAACAGTGTGATTTGATGAGGAGTAGATCATTTGAAGAAATTTGAAATAATTCTTGGTAAAGAGTTGCCACCATTGCTGGGCAATATTGAGTATTCATTTGAAATTGATGATTATTACTTTGGAGTGATATGACTCTTCCCAGTTATGTCATTTTTTTTTTTTCAGAAATACTCAGCTGTGCAAATGCAGGCCTAGGAAATAGAGTAGAAGCATTAATAGGAAAGTGTGTTGAGTATGGTATGTTAGAAAATGATTACTAATGCCTAGTAATACTTACTTGGTCTTGGAATTTAAACTAAAGGGGGAGAGAATTGAGGACAGGAGAGGAATGATGGATGGTGGGTCAAAGGACTGGTGGTTTCAATGATACTTAGAGATTGATTCAGCAGGGTTACTTGATCATTTAAGCAGGAACTACGGGAGAAAAGATCATCAGATATTGTGATTGAATTGGGATTTAGGAGGTTGAGTTATTTTTGGTGACCATGGTGTAGCCATGGGATTGAATGGCTTTGGTTGAATTCAGTACAACATAGATGTAAAGAAGCACAGGTAATTGAGAGACTAGATAGGTTTGGGATGTGGCTGATAAAGTCAGTGAAACAACAGAATTTAGAGTGGACAAAAAGACGAACTCAGTTGGTCAAGTCCTCAGTAAGTGAAGGGGAGTGACTAAGAGATCTGAAGATAATGAAAAAAATGGTGTAGCTGGATTATGCTAGCTACTGCCTATTTACCTCACAAGGGTAATATGAAAATTAAATATTGGCAAATGAATTACCTTATAAACTGATGACTGAATGAAGATAACTTCATGCATTGTTAGAGGTAGCCCAATGAAGATGGATTCCATTGTGTTTATCTAGTTCGGATGGTACATTTAATGAGGACAGTTTAAGTGGAGTGACATTAATGATGGCTAGCTATGATTATAATCAATTTGTCAAGCTTAGATTGATCAGTTAGGTTTACATACTCCTCTTTATCTAAAAAAAAGCATGTTGTAAAGAAAAATATATAATTGCAAATGATTTTAAAATAACATATGACAGTCATGATTTCAGAGATGAAATGTGCTTTCTACTCTGTTTCATAGGAATGGTGTATAAGAGACTTACTTGAAACAGTTTAGATTGGTCAGGTTAGCCAAGATTTATTTTGGGAGGTAACAAGGCTCAAGGGGAGTCCTAGTGTTTTAATCTTGGTTCTCTGTGACGGTGTGACCTCAGTTCCATACACAGAAACATGGGGAGGTTGTGTTAAGATAATTTTAAGGGATCCTCTGATTCTGTTTTATGATTCTATGAAAATAAATTTGAGACATTTCTATGAAAATTGTATCTTAGCTTTTAGTGTAGAAAAATATAAATATATGCTATGTATATTTGTACCCCCTTTATACAGGATTCCAAGCTGTTAGTGATGGTGTGATTTAATGCCTCAGGTTTTCCTCTTATTCTGTAACATCATTTAAATGGCATCATTAAATATAAATCATCATAAATATCATTAAATAGGCATATCTTTAAAATAAGACCAGGAAAATAGCATAACATAGTAAACTAAGAAACACTAAGGAAAGATGAGTTATATTTTAAGTTTTTATTTGGAAATCATTTCAAACTGACAGAAATTGTGAGAATATTGCAAAGAACACTCGTATATATCTTTTACCCAGATTCATATACTGTTGACCCCATTTCCCCCCCACCCCCATCTCTTTCTGTCTCACTCCTCTCCCATCAACCCCATCTCCATCTCTGGCTCCATTTCTTCTTCAGCCTCCTTGAATCTGGGAACATTTCCACAGCCATTCTTTGTCTTTTACAACATTGACATTTTTGAGCAATATGTATCTCCTTTTCTTTAACAGGATGTTTTTTCATCTTGAATATATCTAATGTTTCTTCATGATTAGATTTAGAATATGCATTCTTGGTCAGAATTATACAGAGGTCATTCTGTATCAAGTATCACATCTAGAGGCACACAATCTCTGTCTGTCCCTCATAGATGGCATTCATTTTGATCACTTGATTGAGATATTATATGATTTCTCCAGTGTGTAATTACTATTTTTCCTTCGAAACTAATAAGCAGTTGGTAGGGAGACATTTGAAGACCATGCAGATCCCCTGCTTCTCATCAAAATGTTCCCTTCGGTTATCCGATATTTTCCATAATGGTTATAAAATGATGATTTTCCAGCCTCCCTCCACACAGTAGGTAATCAGCATTCTGTTGTAAGCAAGACCTCTCCTTTCTCATCTATCAATCGATCAGTATATTGACGTATCTACTTAATGATTGATTTGTTATCACTACAGACTTATAAATTCCTCTTTTGCAGTGGTTCATAATGCATTACTGAATGATTTTGGTGCTCAACTTTTCCCAGATTTAGTCAGAGGGAGCCCCCTTAAGCTATCCTTGTGACATACCTACCGCCTCCCTACACTTTTAGCACTACCTTACTTGCTGATATAAAGATATTTTAGTTTCATCTTGTACCTACTCTTCCATAGCCCTGGGATAGCTATTTCTCTGAGGAATCTGATTCCTTTTAGTGGGGAATCGTATGACAGAGCAATACCTAGATACTAGGTGTGTGGTCACTGTTACTGGAATGAAGGAAAATAAAAACAATTTAAACCAACAGAGGGCAAAGCATTAAAAATGTAGTTAGGATATGACATTTTTACCCAAATCTTTGGGTGTCACTTTTCGAATGTCCCATTGGTGTGACAGAGGTATGAAACCTCAAACCCATATGTGGTAGCCTAATTATAATTAATAAGTTTAATTTTCTTTTTTTTTTTTGCGGTATGCGGGCGTCTCACTGCTGTGGCCTCTCCCGTTGCAGAGCACAGGCTCCGGACACGCAGGCTCAGCGGCCATGGCTCACAGGCCCAGCCGCTCCGCGGCATGTGGGATCCTCCCAGACCAGGGCACGAACCCGCGTCCCCTGCATCGGCAGGCGGACTCTCAACCACTGCACCACCAGGAAAGCCCAATAAGTTTAATTTAAAAAAATAATAATTAGTGTGTAAGGTGAGGAAGTAGCAAGTACTTACCTGTCCTAACATAAAGAAAATACTGCTAACTTGTGTAATGGCCATATATTAGTACTCTATTTGAGTTGCTTTGGTAACATAGTTAATAAAATGAGAAATTGAACTATCAAACAGAATTAGACAAGGGATTTTAGTGAGAAAACAGAATCTGTTTCCACCTCAGAAAGTTTCAGTTAAACAATAACTTTAATAATCCACTATGGAGTACTACAGATGAACAAAACTCTTCTTGAATTTATATTTTCAACATAAAAAATCTCTCAGGTTATGGAGTTTCATAGAGTTTGTTCTGTGTATAAATAGTTCTTTGATTTTTCTGAACATATCTTTATGGTAGTTGGAAAATAACAGTTGATGAGACAAACTCCTACCTATTCAATACATTGAATAATTAAATTCAAAATTCAATTCAAAACTCCTGCATTCCGTGTTCTACTTTATTTTCTGAAATCACCTTGTTTATTTGAATTCCTTTCTTCCTCCTAAGCATTTATATTTTTCTCTTCACTCTTGCATCACTTGATAATTGACCTTTCTAGAAATCAGCATACACGGAGCTACAGCAACAGAAACCTAGTTAACACACTTAGATATGTTCTTTTATGCTTAAGACATTAAGTGAGCACTTACTGTATTCAAGGCATTGTGCAGGGAGCTCTGTTTCTTTAAAGGTTGTTTGAATTACTGGTGTTTCCAGTGAAGCTGATAATAGAGTATGGTCCCTCCCTACCAAACCACATTAGACCACCTTGTAAGATACATTACTTGTTAGGTTGCTAAGGCATAAGGTCAGAGCTTGAAGTTTATAACATAATGACATTTGAAGTTTTCCCTCTCTGTTCATTACCAGTGCCATATCTGGTAGTGAAAACAGATAATACTTTTTATCTCTCTTCTCTCCAAATATATTTCTTCCTAAAATCTTATATTTTTAGATATTAAGTTTTCTCTAAAACATATCTTGGAATTGATGGGGTACCGTTTCCCCCTTTAACATGACAGTGACAATTCAAGTGCTTGCTTTTTGAAACATTTTCCTGACATGTACAAATGAGGTATTTTTTCTTTAACCAGTGCTTCTTTTTGATTCATCTTTTCCTTTTATTACCTCTTGCTTTATGAATAATTATGTACTCTCACTTGGTTCATAAAGTAGTAGTAGCATAATTATGAGAGTATATTTAAAGAATTTCTTTTAGATTGATCCAATCTATATGAGACATCAACAACTTACAAATAATTGAGCCATGTTTGTTTGGTTTTTTTCCCTCTCTGGAAAGGGAATACTAACATTGAAACTGGAGTCATCTTTGGACTTTATTCAAATGTGTCAATTTTGTGAAACCATACAAAGATGTTCACTTAGCTTAAGGGGACAGAAGAACTTTGTTATGCTCTTTGAGTGTTACATTAAACTAGATCATTGTCTCAGGATCCTATTTAATATGTCCATCTGATTTATGATTTTTTTGTCGTCCTTTTTCCTTTGATTTGTCTCGTCTTTGGAAAACTTGGCATTTCTATTTTATTTTTCATACTGTCTCAATGATTATCTATGCATTCATTACTCTCAGTAATGTTACTTGCTAAATTTAAAGCAAATTATGTGGAATATTGTGTCTTGAATTAACAGTCATGTGGCAGGAAGGAGGTAACATGGTTTGTAGGTTTACAGAATGATTTTTTAAAGTATCAGTTTACATAAATTCTTGAAACACTATTTAGTGTCTGGTCCTATGGTATATCTAGGATAATATAAATGTTAAATATACTTTCACTCTCATTTTTATTATTGATTTAAAGAGACTTTAAATTTCTACAGGATATCACATTTCTCCCTTTCTGGCCATCTATCATATAATTAAGGTGATATCAAAGACTGATTAGAATATTTAAGTCATTAAGATTTTAATTCTTAATTGTATAATCTCCCTTGGCAGGGCTGTTAACTTTTATGATACAGGGAGTGTAGAAATTCAGCAGAGACATTTATTTATTTTCTTTTATGAACAAGGCTATACAATTTGCATTTTTCCAGGTGGTTGTGGGAATATGAATAGATCACACAGCTGCTGGCTTGGTGGGTTTGGGGGGTATGTTTAGCAGATGTTTGCAGAATCTGGAGTTTGAAGTATTTTTAAATATATAGAAGGAGACACAGATATCTGTTCTCTAGTTTAACATTTCATAATATCTATTTCTTTGTGATCTTGCTGGTGTAAAACTGCCTTGCTTTGTTCCCTGGTTTTTTTTGGCCCCTGCCCCCCAAAGGAATTTTAATAGCTTAGGGGATATTTCTACCAAAACCTTTGAATTAGATGGACATTTCTGTTATGTAGTTGAATATATTTTCAAGAATAATGTGAGATGTCTATAATTAGCTCAAAAGTTTACCTACAAGAAAGAAAATGAAAACCGCAGCCAGCTTCATTTCCATGGCTCATCTCTATAGTAAAATCACCTACCTAGGCTAAAGAAGGTAGCCATTTTCCCCATTTCATCTGAGATGAGATAGCCTGTGAAGAACTTGGGCCAACCTGATTTTTTATCATTTTATCATTTTTATCATTTATCATTTTTTATCATTTACCTCATTAGCTGCTTTGGTTAAAAATAAACACTCACAAACAACAGGGATTTGGGATGCTCATGATTCAGTTTATAGGTCATCAATATAGTGATTACTGAATATGTGCTTTTAAGGCCAATTTATTGATCAATTCAAACAATATTTATTGAGCTACATGAAAGCTACTTTGCTAAGCATTGTGAGATCTACCAAGATGATTAAGTTAGACTTGGACCCTTACATCTAGGAGCTTAATTTTCATGAATGAGACATTCACATAGCTAATAAGAATATAC
>NW_006783121.1:2025352-2025992 GCF_000442215.2 Lipotes vexillifer | reverse complement strand
CGTGTAGGTGAGATTGAGATGAAGTGGTCCTGGTTTTAAGGGAATGAGGGAAGAGGAGATAGTGGAAAATGTCATGAAAGTGGAAGTAAGCTAGCTGGGCCTTTAAGGATGAGTGAGATTCAGGTATTTAAGAAATGTGGCTGAGAAGGAAAAAAAAAAAATTCAGCAGAACAAATTTTATGTTGAAAAACCTGGAGCTTATAATGTCCTTTTCCCCAGGCAACAGCAGGTGTGTTAACATGTGGCTAGACTGTAGAGTTCACGTTAGAGATGGAAGGAGGGGGGCACTTTAGGGGAAATGGCAGAAAATGGTGTTAGAAAGATATGTTTGAACTGGATTATGAGGGCCTTTAATTGCTAGACTAAGAAATCCTGACTTTAACTGATAAGAAATTTGGAAGCATTGAGGGATCTTAGAAGACTGACCTGAGCAAAGCTACTTTTAAAGACATTTAGTTGAGTTGCTAAGGTGAAAGGGCCTGAGGGCCTGAATAAGAATTGTCCCTTTAAGTTAGACTCTCCAGGACTAGAGAACTTATTTTTGTTGGGTAATAGGGTATAGGTAAGAGTTAAAGGTGAGTCTGGAATTTTAAGACTGTGTGACTGGGAAAATGGTGATACTTTTAACGTAACTAGGGGA
>NW_006783121.1:2019773-2025342 GCF_000442215.2 Lipotes vexillifer | reverse complement strand
GGGAAAGAGAGAGGAAGAACAGGCTCAGAGGAAGATGATGAATGAGTCTTGGAAACCATGAGATCGGGTTGCTAGTTCTCAGCATCCAGGAGGAACTATCCAGTAGGCTTAGAAATGCCAGTCTAGTCTTGGGTGAAAATTCTTTTAAAGTATATTCCTGGGAGTGAAATTGCTGGGTCGTGGGATATACACACCATCATCTACAAAACTGGTATTGTTGTTGCAGTTGTTTTATGACATCATTATTTGTTTAGATTTGCCCACATGTTTACTCCTTTCTTTGCTCCACACAGCTTCATATATTTTCCACCTTCCTTCTAGAGTCATTTTCCTTCCTTAAAGTATGTCCTTTATAATTTCTTTTAGTGAGGGTCTGTTGGTGGCAGAGTTCTAGGTTTTGCTTTTATGAAAATGCCTTTTTAATATCTTATTTTGAAAAATATTTTGTCTAGATATTCTGGGTTATTATTTTCTCTCAGCACATTGAAGAGATCAGTCCCCCAATTTTGGCTTCTGTTGTTGTTGATAGGTTAGCTCTCATTCTATGTTTGTTACCTTTAAGGTAATGTCTTTTCTGTGTATTTGATCTTAAGATCATGTGTTTCTCTTTGGTATTAGAGTTTACATCACTGTGCTTAGGTGTTGATTTCTTTTCATTTATCCTACTTGGGAGTTTTTTGAGCTTCCTGAATCTGTGTATTTGTGTCTTTCTGGAATATTGGAAAATTATCAATCATTATCTCCTCAAATATTGCCTCTGTCCCATTCACCCTTTTCTGACCTTCTGGAAATTGAATTATAAAAATTATACCTTGTCACTCTATGCTGCATTCCTCTTAACCTCTCAAATTTTCTATGTATTTATTGCTTAAGTGATACATTCTAGAACATTCCTTCAGCTGTATCTTCCACTTTATGAATCTCTCTTAAACTCTGTTTCATCTGCTGGTAAACCAACCCTCTTGAGTTTTAAAATTTTAATTGTTACTTTTTTTTTTTTTTTTTTTAGTTTTAAGAAATTTCATTTGGTTCTTTTGCAGATCTGCTGAGTATTGGTATTAGTATTTTAATAACATCTTGCTCTTTGTTAATAATTTCAATCCTTCTTATTTCTTTAAGCATATTAAATATGTTATTTCTTATACATTTATCTGTGGGAATATTTTAAGGCCTCATGTGAGAGTTAATATCCTTCAGAGGAGATTCATATTTGCTTTTGCCAGGTTGCTACCAACCTAGAATCATGTTAAAATTTTGGCTTAAATTAAGACTCGAGGAAGTGTGAATTCAGGCCGTATGAGGACTGGCTTTTGACTAGGAATTCTCAGAGAAGATTTTTACCATCTCCATTTAGCACCAGGGTTTGACGTGGGCAGTTTTCTTCTTAGGCCCCTTGGGAGATGAGCAAGTTCATTTCTAATTTACTGTTAAACTGAGTTGTAGTCTTCTGGGGCTTTTAGGGCCATGTTCTATTGTTACTCTTTCCACTTTGATCAGGCCCTGGGCTTGGTTTCCATTCACTCATACTTGATGCCTTGGAAACAAGCTCAAGTTCATCTGGCTTTAGCAAATTCACTCAAAGTCTAAAGCTGGCTCTACTGATGTTTGCCTCTCTGAGTTCTTTCACTTACTTTTTGGCCTCCAGGTATTCCTTACTTTCTGGCCAGATTATGCTTTTAAGATTATTTTTAAAAGATTCATCACATTTAGTTCTTTCAGTGGGGCATAAGTCAGGGTATATATTCTGCCATACTTTCAGAAACAGAAGTTCAGGCGACCCATTTTTTGTGGACACATGACACCTCAAAATGACTTTATTCTTATCTTGTAGTTTCCTAAACATGAGACATTCATACTTGAATACAGAAATTGTGGTGTCCAGTCTTTTTCTGATCCAACTTAGTTACATATTAATGCTCATTTTTAGAACAGAAAAAAAAAATTGTAATGAGCTATTGAAGAATCACAGTGATTTAAGAGGTGATTCCAAGGACTATGTTTTGTCAACAGGTATGGTTTCTAGTCCCACTTTCACATAAAAATTATCCCCCTCCTCTTTCACAAAAGAAATTTTTTAAAAAGGTGGGGAGAAGACCAAGAAAAAAAACAATTCAGTCTACATAGAACAGTAGCGTACTAATGGGCCCTTAATGAATGCATGTGTGCTTCTGTGTATATGTGTGTGGTTTCTGAATTTTCAGCTCAGGATTGGAGGGCATTCAGTGAATGCTGCCTGCATGCAGTTGCTTCAGGCTCTAGAAGCACTCACAGAGGCTCTGCTTATCAGGTAGAGTGACTTGACATTAGGATTTTGGGAAAATCCATCTTAGTTGTTATCTGCCACCAGTAATGGGTTTTACCAGGGAAACACATATGCCAGCTGTTAAGTTTCATGCTGGTGATGGAAACAGAAAACAAATCAATCATCGAATCACCATTATTAAATGCAATATGCAGCAGTGAATAGCTGTGTCATCTTAAAAGTAATTTAATTATGGATATAAGGGTTGATGTCCAATAACTCTGGAAAGGCTGGCTTTTAATTTGTTAAATTAGAATATGTTTTCATTTCTAATGCATAGAATTTTAAGGAATTTTATGGCTTGGCCATGTAGTACTTTCATCCAATTCTGCAGGCATGTTTTAAAAATGCCTGTTATGTACCAAGTTGGTACTAGTTTCCAGTGATACAAATATGGTCAAGATATGGCTGATGGCTTTAAGAAGCTCACACTTAATTAGGGAGCTGGATATATAAACTAATGATAAGGCAGTATATTAAGTGCTATATCCATGCTAGGAACAAAAAGCTGTAGAGGTCCAGAGGAGGGAGTAATTAATTCAGCTTGGAAGAGTTCAGGAAGACATCCTGGAGGAGATAATATTTTAGCCCAGCCAAATGTTTTCAGGCTCAGAAGGAGTGAGACATAAAGAGCTTTCAGCTAAGACACATAGGCTTGGAATTTACTGACTTTTTCCAGGAATGGTGAGTACTCTGGTATCGCTGGATCATTGGGCTATCTGGGGGCTATTACTTTACTTACCAGTGAAGTTTTGAAAGGCCCTGAATGCCATGCTTATTACTTAAGCTTTATCCTATAAAGTAGTGAAAAAAAATCATGTGTAAGTAGTAGAATCATAATATTTTTCAAAAGTAACCACAGTAATGAATGTGTAGAAAAAACCAGAGTAGAGTGAAAAAAATTCAAAACGAAAATCCAGGAGACTACTTTAAATTCATAGCTCTTTTATACACCTTACATTTTTGGAGTTACTCATTTGTTCTTTCCTAAGACAGAGACTGTCCTTTAATCGTTTTTGCATTCATATTGCCTACCATAGTGCATAGCTGTAGAATAAATAGATTAATGAATGAATGATCTAAGCAATAATTGTGGAAGGCTGTAAACAAGGCAGTAGAAAGGGAAGCAGAATTTTACAGGGTGTAGCGTAGGCTTAGGAAGAGAAAGGTCAAAGACAACTTGATGGTTTCTTACTTGTATGATAATTGGGTTATGATGCCTTTAACATATGTAGGGAACAGGCAAACCACTTTTCACTTTACTGGATTTGAGTTCATGTTGGAGCATCTTTATCTGTACGTCCTGTGGAAGAAGTAAGAAATTGGATTTATGAGTCTGTAGCTCAGGGGAAAGGCCTGGGCTGGAGATAAAGATTCAAGAAACATAAGCACATAGATTAATGATCAAAGTCAGGGGAGCAGATCACACAGTGTGAAAATATAAAATAAAAAGCTGAGGCTTCCCTGGTGGCGCAGTGGTTGAGAGTCCGCCTGCTGATGCAGGGAACACGGGTTCGTGCCCTGGTCCAGGAAGATCCCACATGCCACGGAGCGGCTGGGTCCGTGAGCCATGGCCGCTGAGCTTGTGCGTCCGGAGCCTGTGCCCCGCAACGGGAGAGGCCACAACAGTGAGAGGCCCGCGTACCGCAAAAAAAAAAAAAAAAGTTGGAAGCATGGGTCACTAATATTTAAGGAGTAGGTAGAGAATACAGTGTGGAAAACCAAGGGCTGGTCAGAAGCATAGGTTTGATAATCAGGGAAGTCTTTGGTCTTCGAAGTCATTGAAGAGAAAGTTTCCAGCACTGTTTTAGTAATAAGGAGTAATTCAGTAGTTTCCTGTATTGATGCATATGATATTATGGATGTATATGCAACACACATATATTAATATAGACTTGGAGGGTAGTGAGATCAGCCATATCTGGTGTTATGTAATTTCATACCTTAAAGCAATAAGACAATTTCTAGGAAGGAGTGAAGAAAAAAAAGAACAGACACTTCTTGGTTTATATCTCATTTAATAGAATGGTTCTCTCATTTTTCAAGTGATCATCTTGAAGTAGTTTTTTTTTTGTTTTTTAATGTGTGTTTATGCATTTCAGTTTCATTGATTACAAGCTTTAAAAGGTTTTAATGTGGCCAAGTATTGAGGATGTAGCTGTAAGAGTCTTTATGTGGTGGTAAACTCCAGCATTTAATAACTGCTGAAAATGCAGTGTCTTCTCTCTTATTGTATTTGACAGGTTTTTTGTTATTATTTTGTTACTCTTTATTTTGCCAAGAGGTAACTCATTCCCAAAGGCATTTTATGCCAGGGAAATTTCATTCCACTTTGTATAGAAGGCTAGGTTTTATATTATATTTTGAGTGTGCATTTTTACTGTGGATTATAAATTACTGGAATTACTTAAGCAAAATTCATACTGAGATTCTGTATTTTCAAACTGATAATGACCATATGCACTGGACGGCAAGCCCAGAAAACTGCCAGCAAATAATCATCCTTGCCTTTAGGAAACAGTTAAGTCCTTGTGTCATGCTTCAATCACCATTAAATATATTGGTGGATAGACTCATGGATTCATTTCTGTTCTTTTTATTAAACCAGGTTTTTCCTTTATCATCTTTAGAGATGGAATTTGGGATGTCTGGTATGCTTACTTGTAACTTTACAGAACCCCTTTTCTTTCTGTAGCTCACTGGGTTAGATAGCATGTAGTGCAGTATTTGAGAGTGATTGGTGGAGGCCATTGAATGGGAATTAGCATTTAGGAAGGTTCCTATTAAGAGCCAGTCACTCTGCTTCATGTTTTACATATGTTAGTTCACACGCTACGGGAGGCACCTTGCTGTGGTAGAAGGAATATGAACTGGAAAGCTCTACTGATGTGGGTTTGAAATCCAGATTTATTACTTGTTGGATGGACAAAGTTACTTCACTGCTCTGAGCCTAGGTTTTTTTGTAGTAAAAACAGAATATTTACCTTGAAGAGTTATTATGATTTAAGGGATAGAGATATATAACCTAAGGCACTCATTAGATAGGAAATAATAGAATAATCAATATCATTAATAATAGCGGATATTAGAAAGGAAATTAAATGTTTGATTTTAATTCTATCATGAATTAAATAATTCATGCATGGCATACAGAGAAATGGGAAGGTATAGGCAATCACTTTTTTTTTTTTTTTTTTTTTTTTTCTTGCGTTATGCGGGCCTCTCACTGTTGTGGCCCCTCCCATTTGCGGAGCACAGGCTCCGGAC
>NW_006783121.1:2001130-2019389 GCF_000442215.2 Lipotes vexillifer | reverse complement strand
TCTTTCCCTTCCTAGTGTAACATCTTGCCCCCTACTAGGAACTTAACTATTTCTTTAATTGTATCACACTGAAATTGTTTGAGGTAGCATGATTTTGTGACTAAATTGGCCCAGCAAATTTTATTCTTTCATTTGAATATTTTCTGTTAATATGACTTTACATGCAGTCAGTAAGTTGAGAAAGCCACCTGCTGTCTTGTTGGTAGGCCACCTAGCTGGTCCATCTGGACTCGGTGTAGAGGGCAGCTTTAAAAACTACCACAAGTCTGCATATTGTCAGATTTCACACCTTCAGGGCACCGTTGGTAACTGGGTGATAGCCAGTTTATTTCCTTCAACTAATGTTGTAGATAAACACTTCATATTTTAGTTTAGCCCTGATATGACAGAATTACAGTGTTCTAATCTTCATCAGCACTTTGTCATCCAGAAACTTTGTATTTCAATAAAAATGTCAGAGGCTGCAGCTTCTGGAGAATTTACCATTTGAACATACCAATTTTTTTCATTTGTTGACTCAGATAGATGGAGTTGTATTTCTTTGCCATAGATGTTGACAGGACCTTATGGGCCTTTGCTGTATAAACATTTAGTTCTCTAAACAATAATTTCCAATCTAGTTATGGTGGTACTGCTAAATACTACTCTTCTCTTACTATGACCCTGGAAAATGGTTTCATCATCAGTAAAAAGAGGGTGGGGTACTTGCTTACTGTCAATGTGGACTTTCTTTTCCTGCTTGATTTCATTAATGAGCAATTCCAGGAAGCTTTGGGCCATTGTATCACTTTGTTTCATTCCATTATAGATATTGATGCAGCATGGATCACTGAACAGTGTAATCTCTTTTGCACAGTTTCTATTGATCTTGTCCAGTAAATCATTGTATGCTGGGTTTGTTCTGAAATCATTTTGGGCATAAAAACTGTTCTTGAGTTTGGCAATCAGGTACTTTCTTGTAATAGGTAAACTTATGCCAAGCTGGGATTCACTCATTTTGTTTCTGTCTCCTTCATACTATAGATGGTTATTTTTCCTAACTTCTAAAGTGAGTGGTCTTTACGCCATTTCCCTTCACTTCTTCCCTGCATCCTGTAATATGGCTTCTGTTGTCATTGCTCTCTTGAAATTGCTCTATATGGTCTGAAATGGACTATTTTCTTCTGGTCTTGTTTTCGGGACTTAGTCTATGCTTGACCTTCTTGCTATGTTTGACACTGTTGATTACTTTTTCTTATTGAAACATTTTCCTTTCTCATTGTGGGGGCAATGTGGTCTCCTGTTTCTCACAGCTTTTTGCTTGTTCTTTTTGTCCTCTTAATTGGCTGTTCGTCTCTGTGTCCACGACTTCAGGCATCATCCCCAGGGTCTAATCTTCTGTCTTGGATTCCTTCTCACTGACTGTTCAATCTCCGCTTAGGCTTCAGTTATATCTTGAAGACAGAAGATCGTCAAATTCGCGTTTCTCTTCCTGCACCCTCATCATTTTCCACTCTCATATTTCACATGTTTTATTCACATAGTATTTCTTGAGTATCATTTTCTAGATACCATGGGAGGTGGAATGGATGTGGGAGACAAATTTGTACCAAACCTGTTGTCTTCCCTCACAAAGTTGTGAGTTTGTAACTTAGGGAAGGCAAAAAGATGCATACATGAGCCTTAGTTAAGTAGGACAACATATGGAAGTACCTTATCAGTGATGTAGGAGGCAAACCACGTAGTGATAATTGGAGGTTTCATAAAGAAAGTGACACTTTATTTGGGTCTTAATGGATAGATATAGGTTTGACAGCACAGATGTGAAGGGAGGTGAGCTCAAATTATTTTGCAGTCCTTTGGGAGTCCTGTCATATTCTTCTGACTTTAGGTAGACTTGTCCTAGGTAGACAATACGCAAAATATTGCTTAAAATTGGAACCTGTAATCTTTTCATCTATATTAGACACCCAGAATAACAGTATGCACAATAACTCATGTCATACCCGTAATATATTTAAAATACATACGTATTAGAGGCAGAACTTCAAGGGTAATTTTAAAGAAGTGTAACTGTTTAGCTTTCTATATTTACTTACTCCTATTGTATCTTGTATGCCTTGGCTTTTAAATATACTATACCAGATATCAGATGTAATCTCTGACCTTTTAAGTGTCTTTTCAGATTTATCTCCATGAGCTCTGAGTGGAAAGCTAGATGTATTAGCGCTTCTTTCATTCCTCTTCATGGATTGTCACACCCAACTTTGGAGTTCATGTTTTTTTCACCTGATATTTTAGAACCATTTTCCAGGAAGAAATAGGAGTCTTATCATTTCTTACTACCCAATTTGAAGCTTTTAATTTGATTATATTTCTTTTTAAAAAATTTTTTTAATTAATTTATTTTTGGCTGCATTGGGTCTTCGTTGCTGCGAGCGGGCTTTCTCTAGTTGCGGTGAGCGGGGGCTACTCCTCGTTGCGATGCACAGGCTTCTCATTGTGGTGGCTTCTCTTGTTGCAGAGCCCGGGCTTTAGGCGTGTGGGCTTCAGTAGTTGTGGCACGTGGGCTCAGTAGTTGCAGCATGCAGGCTCAGTAATTGTGGCTTGCAGGCTGTAGAGCACAGGCTCAGTAGCTGTGGCGCACGGGCTTAGTTGCTCCGCAGCATGTGGGATCTTCCCGGACCAGGGCTCGAACCCGTGTCCCCTACATCGACAGGCGGATTCTTTACCACTGCACGACCAGGGAAGTCACTGATTATATTTCTTTATGACACCTCTGTTCCAAATTTTATGTATTGACTTCCTGCTCCCTCTCTGTAGTTATTGACCAGTGCTTAAGTTCACATTCAAAGTATTCCAGGCTGAAAGCAGAGGCACACTTTGGTGGCAGCCATGAGTAAGGCCACAATGAACCCCCGCAGTGATGGGACTGAAGTGGCTGGGGTGAAGTAAAGGCCAGCCTAATGGCGAGCACAGCAGGTTTGAAATAGTTTGCTAGGAAAAAGAGTCAGCAGGTTGCTGTCCTCATCCAGTCAAATTTATTTGCTGTCTGTGACTATTAGTAGCTGCTTCTTACCTGGGTTATTACTTTCTCTTTTACGTTTCAGGTAAAACCTTCAATTCAAGGGATTTCTGAGTTTTTTGTTTTTTTTTTTTTTTACACATAGTGTAGATTTCATTCTAATCTTTATGAGTTGTGTTTGACTTTATATGGTGATAGCTGTATCTGAATTCTACAGATTTCAGAGAATTTGGGAAGCAATGCAGTGAGGATGCAATGTATTGATACACTGAGTTTTGCTTTGCTCTGAGATTTAGTATTTAATCTTAAACATTGCTTTTATTTTATATATGCCTCTATAAACAATACAGGAACCTCTATTATCTACCTCTTAGGCTCAAAAACTAATAAAAGGTACACAGAAGGCAATTACCAATTATTCTACCATAAACTATTAGGCTTATATTCTTGTTTTATACTGTATCTTTTATAGTTATGTTAAAAATGCTCTACAGCACTGAATATAGTATTATTAAAAGATAGTTCTCACAGGAGACAGAGTTTCTTATAGCTGGACCCTCATCCAACAACTTTTTTTTAAGTTCTTAAAAGCTTACAACCCAAACTGTTTCTGGCATTTAGTAGAATAAAGTACCTCATGGAAGCTCATTGTTAAACAGAAGCCACCTAACTATGATCTATTTAGTGAAGTGCACACTCACACATAGACGCCAGTTATGGCTATCAATGCCTCAATATTAAACTAAGTGCATCTATGGAATAGATTTCATAGAAGTTGATTTAATTTATTTTGATGAATAGCTTACATGCTGAACTCAGTTTATCATTATTCTCATTGTTTATAGGTGATATCAACATGCTACTAGCTAGGAACATAACTGAAGTTGACCTTGGCATAAAATAGAGTACTTTCTTTAGGGATTATGTACTTTCACTAGAGTTTGGTTCTTGAGATCTATTGGTCTAAAGGCATACAATCTTTAAAATGGCTACCTGGTGTGCAAAAGCAATGAAATCGAGCTCCAGTGTGCTTGCTTCGGTATCATTTTGTTGAGCTCAACTGTGGATTTTGGTTAGACTGAATTTTCCCTTTTTTGAAAACTCTAGTTTTCATGGAATAAAATATTTTAACTCTCCCTATTTTGCATATTCCAAGCTTTACCTGCTCTGGTTGTTCTCGGTGACGTGATAAAAAAGGAGCATGTTTACATCAAATAACGATGAATCTGTCTTCAACTATCTTCCACTTTCCTTTCAACAACAAATCATTGTTTTTTCCTTTCTCTTCTAGCATGGTGATAACTGCATCTATAAAAGGGAAGGGAGGCCCTGGTATCTAATATTAATTTTAGTATTATCTATTAATGTATTATGTATATCCACATTTTAAATTAATGTACAAAATGCATTCTTATTTACTCTTAAAACTTCTATGTACTTCTATGTACTTAGAATGATAGATTATAGCAAGCAACATATGGCAAGACGCTTGCTCTCAGGGAATATATCTAGTTGATAACTGATTTAAAAATAGGGACTTCCCTGGCAGTCCACTGGTTAAGACTCCATGCTTCCAGTACAGGGGGTGTGGGTTCGATCTCTGGTCGGGGAACTAAGATCCCACATGCCACGTGGCGTGGCCGAAAAAAATAAAAATAAAAGTGAAGAGTGTGCCATGAGGATCATTCACTTTCTTTTAAAATCTCATCAGTTGTCACTACTGTGTACCCAGCTGTTGAGCAAGTGTTGCCTTCAGTGTTAGATTCTGAGCTGTAGAAGAAATTACAAACAGGATTTCCATAGGTTACTGTTGATGATATTTGCAGTTTTCAATTTGGGGATTATTGAGCTATTACAGAGTGTTGTATTATATGCCAGAGAGCACTTGTTCCAAACCTTGTTGATATACAGAATTACCTGGGGAGTTGTTAAGAGATACAGGTCCTGAGGCCCTACGTACAGAGATCTTGACATTTTGATTCTGTAGTTATGGGTGTGTTCCAATCCAGATTGTAAGTAGATGAGAGAGTAGGGAAGGGCAAGGAGATGGGGTCAAGCATTCGACATTCTTGATAGTATAACAGGATGATAGGTAGGGATAGAAGAGGGTTATGAATCTGTTTGTCTTAAGAACAGGATAACTCTAAGCTTATTCAAATTTTGTTCTGAACATGTCTTTCCAACATTTCCAGAGTAATCTCACATACTGCTTACTACTTTGAAATAGAAAGTCACCAACAAACCAAAGTTGACTTAAAAAAAAAGAAAGAAATGAAAAGTTCAGATACCCACTCTCCTACCCTCTCAAAATTTTTCTAATGCTTCGATTGCCTTCAATAAAATACACTGATGTGGTTTCTGAACTAAAGAAAATTACTGCTGAAAGATAAAATTGAAACCAGTTGGAATCCAAAAGGGGAAAACAGAGACGATGTAACTGTGGTTGTTTCCCATTGAGCTCAGCCAGTAACAAACCAAATTGAGATACACAGTAATATTTTTATGTACATAAAGTAAGAGAACTGTATTATATGAAATTCAAAGTTCTGATTTATGTGTGTTTTTTATAGAACTCGGATTTCATCTTTTCATAAACCAGTGTATCCCAAGTGAAACATTACCAAACATTTTAGCTCCTTATGAGTTCTCATTCTACCCAGATATTGATGGGATGGTAGAAGCTAATTTCATAATTTTATTAAGGCTGATTTGTTTTTATGGTCATTTTACGTGTAGACATATGATGAAATCATATGAGAATATACAGAGAATAAATAAGAGACAGTTATGGTCTGGGATTAAATAGGTGATCCCCGTAGGGTTGACACATTTAAAAAAAACATCAGGAGTATAAATGTGTTTGATTACGTGAACGCTATTTGAAAAGCAGAATTAACAATCAACAATTACAGTAAGGCACTTCTAGGTGCTATTTTGCAGGGAAGAGGTTGAACATTTACTCACATTTTCAAAAGTTGAAGTAAGAATAAGTTGACCTCAGTTACAAAAGGAAGGGGTTGAGGGACTAGATACTTACTGAGCACTTATTATGTCAAGGGTTGGTAAACTACAGAAGGCAAATCCGGACTGCCACCTAGTTTTGTAAATACATCGGTGTTATTTGAAAGCTGCCATGCTTGTTTGTTACTCATTGTCTATGGCTGCCTTCGGGAGACAGTGGGAGAGTTGAATAGAATTGCAAGAGACTGTATGACCTGCAAAGCCTGAAGTATTGACTATCTAGCCCTATCTGGGACTGCCACTTACACAATTCCTAGAATTTGCCTCAACTGCTTTTCAAAGGTTCTCTTGGTTCATGCCAGGAGTCTGTGGGGGTGGCGGTGATCACACTTCGTCGGCTAATGTTCTTTGGTTTGGGCTTCCTCATCAAGTCTATGCCTCTTATGAGTATATTGCTCCAGTCTGCACAACCATTTTTTAAAATTCTGGTGACTTCTCTGAGTCCTTGGGTCCCTGATATAAGCCTCTCACTCTAGTTCTTCATAAGTTACACAGAAATCAGTTCCTCCAGCTACCTAGTTGCTTCCCTAGAAGTAACTAATGTAATAAATGTCTTGTAAATCTTCCCGGAAACATTTACTTATATACCGGCAAATACATATCAATATTTTTTCCTCTGTTTTCCCCATAAATGGTAGCATGTGCTGTACAGTCTTGTATACCTTGTTTGTTTCATTTAACGATATTTGTGAAGATCATTCCATAAAGAGCTTCCTTGGTCATGGATATAGCACCAGGGTAGTCCGTTGAGTGGGACACAGGGTGGTTTAATCAGGCAGTCTTCTATTGACGAGCTTTTGGGTCATTTCAAACCTTTTGCTATTAAAAACAATGCCCAGTGATTTCCCTGGCGGTCCAGTGGTTAAGACTCTGTGCTTCCACTGCAGGGGGCATAGGTTTGATCCCCAGTCCAGGAACTAGGATCCCACATGCTGTGTGGTGCAGCCAAACCCCCCCCCCAAAAAAAAAAAAACAAACAATGCCCAGTGTACCATAGTTTATTGAATCTGTCTCCAATTGATGAACATTTGTAATCTTTTGCTAGTAACAATACTGGAATACATAACCTTAGACATAAATCATTGTGCACAAATGTGAATATATATGGATTATTATTCCAAAATATATATATATATATATATATATATATATATATGGATAAATTCCAAATAATTGGAGGGCCTGTTCTTTTCCAGGCACAGATTTAGGTGCTAGCATGTAACAGTGCACAAAACAGTCACAAGTACCTTTTTTAAATGGAGCTGACATCAAAGTGGAAGGAGCAGACAGTAAATAAAGAAGACATGTATTATGTCAGATGGTGATAAGTGCTATGGAGCAAAATGAAGCAGGCAAAGGGGGAAAGGAGTGCCAAGAGGGAGGAGTTATGATTTTGAAGCACATCATCAGGAAAGATCTCTATGAGAAAGTGACATTGGCCAAAGATCTGAAAGAAGTGGGGGAAGATCTGGGTATGATATAACCTCGAGTGCAAAGGCTCTGCTGTGGGAGTTGGTCTGGTATATTTGAAGAACAGCAAGGAAGCTAGTGTGGCTAGAGGAGAAGGAATGAGAGGAAAGTAGTAGGAGCTGAGGTCACAGTAGCTAAGGAGAGGACATAGAATATAAAATAAGGCCTTCTAACTTATGGTTACCAAAGGGGAAATGTGAGGCGGGGGATAAAGTAAGAATTTGGGATTAACATATAGACACTACTATATATAAAATAGATAATCAACAACACCTACTCTATAGCACAGGGAACTCTACTCAATATTCTGTAATAAATTATGTGGGAAAAGAATCTGAAAAAGAATGGATCTATGTATATGTTTAACTGAATCACTTTACTGTACACCTGATACTAACACAGCATTGTAAATCAACTATATTCCAATATAAAATAAAAAAATTAAATTTAATAAAAAACAAAGCAAGGCATTCTAGGCTACTGTAATGACTTTGGTTTTTACTCTGAATGAGACAGAAAACCATAGGGGGTTTCTGAACAGTGGAATAAAATGAATTGACAGGATATAGTGAAGAAGGGCAAAGATAGGATGGAGACGGCTAATCAGTTTACTGCAATAACCTAGGCTAGAAGTTATGGTGGTTTGAAACCCTTGGGTAGGAAGTGGAGGTGATCAGAAGTGATCAAATGCTGGATTTGCTGAAGAGTGGGATGTGGCCTGTGAAAGAAAAGAGTCAGTGATGATTCCACCTTTTTTTTGCTTGAACAATTGGAATTAAGTTGCCATTTGTCGAGAAAAAGACTAAAGCAGGTTTGGGAGTCAGGCAAGGAGTTTGGTTTGGGACGTGCTAAATTAGAGACAATTATTGGGCAACCAAGTGGAAATATCCAGGAGATTAGAAGTTTCTCTTTAGGATACATAGTCTCCCAGTTTCTGTCGTTTGAATAAGTCCCTGGTGGGATCTAGAACACTGAGGTTCTTCTAGACATGCTCAGGTATACTTGAAACCCAGGCTGAAAAATCCTACATTGTCAAGTTGAGGCTCTGGCTCCAACTCTCTCAGGGTGTTATTTTGCTCACTCTTGCTCAACAAGGTTAATTGCCTTCTGCATTAAACTGAATTGTGTGCAGGACTTGTACCAGTCTGAGATGGACCACATTAAGAAAGAAAAACCTGGATATGATGAATGCCCAAACTGTATTCTCAGTAAGAAATACCCTATTAGCCCAGTGGCACTGGGTTTTAGCATCATAATTCCTACTGTGATGTTTTCTCAATACTCCTCTTTGTTTGACACACTTAGCTCTTGGGGTTTCTTGCTGGACTTACTGATTTGTGACAAGAAATTAGGAAATTTGACAGAACAGGAAGTCCTCTGAGTGTATGGGATGGCCAGAAAAACATCAGTCCCTACGCAGCAAAGCCAGAGCCAAGCTGCGGGTAAAGGGATTAACTAGAGCTTGAGTCAGGTACTCACAGAGATTAAAGGTTAACAGGAAGAACTCCTACCACCTCATTTGTTAAGTACGAGGTTGAGGTAAAAACCATACTTGAGTTTCGGCATTTAAATGATCATTTCAAATGAGGGAAACTCTCCCTAAAACTTCTAAGCTAACTTTATTTGTCCTTCCTAAAATATCCGTTACCTGCTTAGCTATTGAGGCCCAATTGAAGATATAGAACATTAGCTATGCACGTTGTTAAGCATAGTGTTCTGGTGACATTTAGCAGTGTTCAAGAATTGGTTTAATGAACAGGTGTACAAGTATATTAGTTATTCAGATGTTAATTTGCAGTAACATGTGCTGCCTGATTTGGGGGGTTCTTGTCTAAAATACAACCAGTAAGATTTGCTCCTTAATTTGGAAATCATTACAAAGTATGTGTGTGTGATTCCCACCATTAGAACCATTAGTCTTGTGCAATGTGCTCTAAACTTCGAGAACACTCCTGGTAATGCCGTTCCTATGGCTTCAGGTACTGTGCAGGTGTCAGGATGAAATCTACCTTTCTGTGGGATGCTGTAGTTAGTGCACAGCTGTAGGCAATGTGGAGAGGGGACGCTTCACAGCTGCAATATGCGGCTCTTGTAAGAGGAGACAGAGAAGCAATTTCCCAGTGCATATTGCAGCAGCCTTTCCTCCCAAGGTTTGGTAAACAAATGTGTTATTCCTCACAAAATGGATTCACAGACAATCGAAAATAAAATCGTACTTGCTTTCCAAACTGACTAATCTTGACCAGTATTTTTTTTTTTTATCATTCTCTTCTCTATTGTTTCTGATTCCTGCTTACACTTGGTACTTGGGATTGCTGAGGCTAACTAACAGTCTGTAAACTGTAAACAAGGGTGGACATATTTAAGTATCAATCTAGACATATTTTTATTTTTATGTTGAAAAAAAAGGTACTTTGCACAGGCCGATATAGCAAACATCCATGCAGCAGCCTCCCAGAATGAACAAATGCTAATAACATTTAGTCTTATTTACTACAGATCTTTGCTTTGTAAGAAATAAAACATTAAAGTTGAGGTTTTAAGGGTTCTACTTATTCTAGTATCACTTTCCTCCTCCAAGACAAACACCGTCATTAATCTGCTGAGTATCTATTCTATGTTTTTATAATTTTTCTGTATATATATATATGTGTGTGTGTGTGTGTGTGTGTATGTATATATATACTCAGCTACAAATAATACAGAAGATTATTTGTGTTTTATTTTTAATTTAGATGAATGCTAATATACTGCATTCACCATTTTCCACCACTTTTATTTTTCCATTCAGCATTGTATTTGGGATCTCTTTTGTTGAAATATTTAGTTGTAGCACTGTCACTGTAAATGCTGGGTTGTATTCCATTATATTAATATACCACAATTTATTTACCCATTTCATAACCCTTGGCATGTGGGTTGTTTCCAATTTTTGTACTGTTAGAAACATGTCTACAGTGAACATCCTTGTCTCCTTGATCGTTTGACCTGTAAGTGGAAGGATTGGGGTATACTCAGGGTAAGCAGACCTTAAATATATTTGGCATTAATAAATGCTTATTTTAAGGTTGTCCTGATTTTTATTGCTACTGTTGGCACAATCAAATTCTTATTTCTCCACCTTGTCATCCATACTTGGTATTGTGAGACTTTTTTTGTGATTTCCAATTTGATGAGTGTGAAATGGTGTTTCCTTGGTTGTTTTAATTTGCATTTCCCTGATTTACTGATGAGGTTGAGCATCCTTTTATTACTTGCTATACGACCTTGGGCAAATGACTCAGTTTTTCTCTTCCTTAGTTTCCTCCTTTGTAAAATGACATTGGTAATACCTATCATATAAGGTGATATAAAAATTAAATTAGTTCCAGGCACAGAGCAGATATTTAATAAAAGTTGATTTTGGTGAGGGTTGTGATGTTTGTGGCTGTAGTTACTACTACTTCTAGTACTACTACCACTATTATTATTGTTTTAGTTATTACCATTAGTACACTTACCTCTTTAGTGTGTATGCAGATACATATACATGTATATATACGTGTGTGTATATATATGTATATATACGTATATAAGCCTTTGTGCATTTTTCAGTTGTGTTTGTTTAATATTTCCAGAAATGCAAAGATAAAGATGATTTGAAGATAACAATTAAATGAAAAAATCGTTGCAGCTATAATACAGAAATCATAGTAGATTTTCCCTGCCTGCCATTGTCATAGTTGCACTCACTTTAACAATTGTTAATTGAAGCTAAAATAACAGCTGTTTCAACTAATACATGAAAAGTTATTTCCATATAGTTAGAATCACTTCTGGAATTGTATGCAGGTGAACAAAATATGTACATATGTCAGGAGGTCACAATTATTTTATTTGTATGATATATCTGAAATGACAGTTGGGCATTACTTGTTGAATATGTGTGCATATATGTATGTATGAAGCTATATAAATTTTCAGTGTGGCTTGGAACACTACTATTATTAGCTTTATTTACCCTGGCTTTGTATATAGTGCACTTAATAGAAAGTGTCATATTTTACTTTTCCATATATTCCTTCTTTTAAAAAATATTTCTTTTCTTTATTTTTTTGGCTGCATTGGGTCTTAGTTGCAGCACACGGGATCTTCGTTGAGGCATGCAGGATCTTTTTTTTTTGTTCCAGCATGCAGACTTCTCTCTAGTTGTAGCGTGTGGGTTTTCTCTCTCTAGTTGTGGCGCACAGGCTCCAGGGCACGTGGGATCTGTAGTTTGAGGCACGCAGCCTCTGTGGTTGAGGCGCTCGAGCTCAGTAGTTATGGCACATGGGCTTAGTTGCCCCGTGGCATGTGGGATCTTAGTTCCCCGACCAGGGATTGAACCTGTGTCCCCTTCATTGGAAGGCGGATTCTTTACCACTGGACCACCAGGGAAGTGCTCATATATTCCTTATTCTGTGATGTAACACATCAGTTGATGCTGATTTGAAGATAACAATATTATCTAATATGGAACTATGGCTTCCAATAACAAAAGGGAGATTTGCTGAGTGCTATGCAGGTATTCGTTCAAGCTATATTATTATGGATAAGGAAATTATAATTGTTATATACCTTTTGGAGATACTTCCACAATTAGTAATTTTCCTATGACCACTTACTAAAGACATGTGAGTAGACATTTAAGTCTTGTGTACCATTATATGCTCATGCTAGGCTAATGCATAGTAGGTGTTCAACAAGTATTTGCTGGATGAATGAGTGAATGAATGAATAGTATTGATGCTGACTTTAGGAATCAATCTTTCTCACAAGAATTTTGAGATAAATTAGTTATAAAAATTTTATTATGATTTATGGCAGTTATCACCATGTAAATCATTCAGTGTTACCCATTTATATCATCTTAATATTTGCTACAAATTACGAACATCTTGACACATGTTCTGTGTATCCACTGGAATAGTGGAAATTAATAGGGGATTCCTGAACATTGCCTAAATTAGATTGAGGAAAGAATGTAACCATGTTTACTTTACTTATGCTGATGATCATCCCTCAGCTGTAAAGGAATAAATTTATAGTATAACTGCATGTAAAAATCCATGTATTACAGGAAATATAAGAATACTCAGTGGGCATTTTATGTCAGATAATTAGTATCTTGATGTTAACATATCTTTAATAATAATACAAATGTCTTTATTATTACATCATTATCTTCCTACAGACAGTACTTTATAATGTTTCATCATTATTCAGTCAATTAGCATGGCCAATTTAAGCACGCAAATTAATTTAATCCATTGGTTTTAAGCCCAGTGGCTGTATGGGTTTTCATTTGTACAGGGAGAGATCACATATGACTGGAGGCTTCATTGTGAACCTGAGGGTCATAGGGCCATTGACGCTAAAATCAATTTTTGAAGTTTTTGTATTGAGAATTAAAAAACATCTCTAGTCTCATTCAAGTAATTTGAAATAATTATAGAATCACTATAATTTACTTTGTTTTAAAATAAATTTGTTTTATTTTTTTGTTGTTATAAACACATTTAACATGAGAGCTACCCCCTTAACAAATTTTTAAGTGCACAATACAGTATTGTTAACTGTAAGTCTCAGTGTTGTACCACAGATCTGTAGAACTTATGTAACTTGTATAACACACTGAACAGTAATACCCCATATCCCTCTCCCTCCAGCTCCTGGCAGCCACCATTCTACACTGTTTCTATGAGTGTGACATTTTAGATGCCTCATATAAGTGTAATCATTGCAGTATTTGCCCTTTTGTGAATTGCTTATTTCACTTAGCATAATGTTCTCCAGGTTCATCCATGGTGTTGCATATGGCAGGATTTCCTTCTTTATTGATTTATTTATTTTTCTGTGTACTCTAGGATGGTGATTTTCTTTCTTTTTTTTAAATTAGTTTTTATTGGAGTATAGTTGCTTTACAATGTTGTGTTAGTTTCTACTGTACAGCAAAGTGAATCAGCTATACGTATACATATTTTCCCTCTTTTTTGGATTTCCTTCCCATTTAGGTCACCACAGAGCATTGAGTAGAGTTCCCTGAGCTATATAATAGATTCTCATTAGTTATCTATTTTATACATAGTATCAATAGTGTTTATACGTCAGGGATTTCCCTCGTGGTCCAGTGGTTAAGAATCCACCTCCCAATGCAGGGGATGTGGGTTCGATCCCTGGTAGAGGAACTAGGATCCCACATGCCACGGGGCAACTAAGTCCGTATGCTGCAACTACTGAGCCTGTGCACCACAACTAGAGAGCCCTTGTGCCACAGCTACAGAGCCCACACGCGCTGGAGCCCGCACACCACAACTACAGAGCCCACACACTCTGGAGCCTGTGCCCCACAACTGGAGAGCCCACACGGCACAACTACTGACCCTGCATGCTCTGAAGCCCAAGCACTGCAATGAAAAGCTCACGTACTACAATGAAAGATCCCGTGTTGCACAACTAAGATCCAATGCAACCAAAAAAAAAAAAAAAAATAGTGTATATATGTCAATCCCAATCTCCCAATTCATCCCACTCTCCTTCCCCCTTGGTATCCATACATTTGTTCTCTACGTTTGTTCTCTACGTCTGTGTCTCTATTTTTTCTTTTCAAATAAGATCATCTATACCATTTTTCTAGATTGCACATATATGCGTTAATATACGGTATTTGTTTTTCTCTTTCTGACTTACTTCACTCTGTATGACAGTCTCCAGGTCCATCCACATCTCTACAAATGACTCAATTTCGTTCATTTTTATAGCTGAGTTATATTCCATTGTATATATGTACCACATCTTCTTTATCTATTCCTCTGTTGATGGACATTTAAGTTGCTTCCATGTCTTGGCTATTGTAAATAGTGCTGCAGTGAACATTGGGGTGCATGTATCTTTTTGAATTATGGTTTTCTCTGGGTATATGCCCAGCCGTGGGGTTGCTGGGTCACATGGTAGTTCTATTTTCAGGTTTTCAAGGAACCTACATACTGTTCTCCACAGTGGCTGTATCAATTAACATTCCCACCAACAGTGCAAGATGGTTCTCTTTTCTCCACACCTTCTCCAGCATTTATTGTTTGTAGATTTTTTTTTGATGACAGCCATTCTGACCAGTGTGAAGTGATACCTCGTAGTTTTGATTTGTATTTCTCTAATAATTAATGATGTTGAGCATCTTTTCATGTGTTTGCTGGCCATCTGTATGTCTTCTTTGGAGAAACGTCTATTTAGGTCTTCCACAAATTTTTTGATTGGGCTGTTTGTTTTTTTGATATTGAGCTGCATGAGCTGCTTGTATATTTTGGAGATTAATCCTTTGTCCGTTACTTCGTTTGCAAATATTTTCTCCCATTCTGAGGGTTGTCTTTTGCTCTTGTTTATGGTTTCCTTTGCTGGGCAAAAGCTTTTAAGCTTCATTGGGTCCCATTTGTTTATATTTGTTTTTATTTTCATTACTCTAGGAGGTGGGTCAAAAAAGATCTTGCTGCAATTTATGTCAAAGAGTGTTCTGCCTATGTTTTCTTCTAAGAGTTTGATGGTGTCTGGCCTTACATTTAGCTCTTTAATCCATTTTGAGTTTATTTTTGTGTATGGTGTTAGGGAGTGTTCTAAGTTCATTCTTTTACATGTAGTTATCCAGTATTCCCAACACCACTTATTGAAGAGGCTGTCTTTTCTCCATTGTATATTCTTGCCTCCTTTGTCATAGATTAGGTGACCATAGGTGCATGGATTTATCTCTGGGCTTTCTATCCTGTTCCATTGGTCTATATTTCTGTTTTTGTGGCAGTACCATACAGTCTTGATTACTGTAGCTTTGTAGTATAATCTGAAGTCTGGGCGCCTGATTCCTCCAGCTCCATTTTTCGTTCTCAAGATTGCTTTGGCTATTTGGAGGATTTCCTTCTTTTTGAAAGCTAAATAATATTCCATTATATGTATATACCACACTTTCTTTATTCATTTATCCTTTAATGGACATTTAGATTGTTTCCATATCTTGGCTATTGTGAATAATGCTGCAGTAAACATAGGCGTACAGATAACTCTTCAAGATTTGAATTTCAATTCTTTTAGATATATACCCAGAAGTGGGATTGCTGGATCGTATGGTAGTTCTATTTTAATTATTTGAGGAATCTCCATACTGTTTTTTCTAGTGGCCCTAGTGGCTATACCATTTTACATTCCTACCAATAGTGTACAAGGGTTCCAATTTCTTAGTATTCTCACCAGCACTTATCTTTTTCTTTTTAAATAATAGCCATCTTAACAGGTGTGAGGTGATATCTCATTGTGGTTTTGATTTGCATTTCCTTTGTAATTAGCAATGTTGAACATCTTTTCATAAGCCTATTGGCCATTCCGTATGTCTTCCTTGGAGAGATATCTATTTGAGTTTTAATCCAGTTATGGGATTATCCATTTTTTAAATTAAATTATGGAATATTTAAGTTTTGTAAGTATTAGAAACATATATGAAATAAAAGCATCTTAGGAAAAGTGGCATTTTCTAGTCATTATGAGAGCAGGAACTTTTTAATATAGGAAAGCTTCAGTACTATATAGTTAAGTTTCATACATCATTGCCTCTCTTCAAATTCTATATTTATCTAAGCCTGTGGTTGTGATTGCTAAGGAATGCTTTTAAAGACAAGAAAGCCAAAGGTGATAATAGCCACTGGTCAATATCTACTGATCCTGGTGACAACATTATTGTTTCTGAAAGCCTGTTTAGTTAAGGAGTTATTTTAAACTAGCTTTGCTCTAATGATTCTCAGAACAGCAGTGTCCACTCATGGAATTCTTACCATTCCTTGAGCCCGAGATAAAACCAAATTGTATAATACAAGGAAAATATACTGGGATTCAAAAAACAAAACTGTGAACTCAAGATATTTAAGAGATCTAATCTTAATTTTAAACAGTCTGTTCGTGTGAAAAGGGGAGAGGTTGAAATATACTTTAAAAAAAAAGCAAGAATATGAAGTCATACAAAATGAGCATTATATATGCCTGGGTTAGTCAGGAGTCTGTTAGTTTGCAGGATAATCTTAATATGTCTTTCATACTATAGCATTTTCATTGTATATGTACTTTGTTAATTAGTCTCCCATAGTGGGATTTAAGGCATATTGAAAGATTAGGACAGTTTTCGTGACTAATCTGTTTGACTAGGACACATTTCTGAATGATACTAGAAGTAATTTCAATAAAATTCAGATAATTTTTTTATTGACAAAAGGACTGAGTCTTGGACTGTTATTTCTTTATATAGAGTTGTGTTAAGCTGGGAGTGGCTTGAAAATTAGGATAAATTAAAATGCTGATTGTTTTATAGGAGAGACACTGTAGTCTTAGATCCTTTGGGGGAACACTTATGATGGTTTTAAAAGAATATCTTGAAAGTCATTTTTCTTCCAGTTGACCAATAACTCTCTTATCTTGTGTAAACATGGCAAACTACTTGGCACTCCCATAAGATCATGATTGTCAAGTGTAATTACCTAGCCTGATTGGACTCTCCATTACTTTAGATTGGTCATACTTGTAGAGCTTAGCACTAACTGTTAGGAATTTAGTTACTCAGGTAATTATTTTTTTCTGTGATTTTTGTAGTAAGTTCATTTAATTTTCATATATTTTGCACCAGTAAAACAAAGGGGGGGGTGTCTTAATGGACCCACAATATTTTGATGCCTTCTAGAAAGTTTTCCAGATGTTCACATCTGTAAACACATAGCTTAGCAAAAAATCTACGGTGGTCGTGGGTTACTTTTCCTCTCAAGAAGATCAGTAACTCATTTGTGATCTCCTTAACAAAGATCAGATAAATACTGATTGCCTCAAAATGACATTATATTTTTTAAAAGTAATAAAGAAACAGCATGATGATGGCCATGGGATTTAGTGATGAAATTTAGCAGCAAGAGTTTGGGGCCAAGAGCATATCACTCTACTTGACTGAAAAATGTTGGCTTTACTTTTCTCATATTTTTTCCCATTACCTACAACCCTGTTTTTATATTAGAAGAGGTAAACTGCCAACACAGGAATATAGTGGTAGCTGTAGAATTTCTGTGTAGGAGGGGTTTAGGGATTTGACATAAATCTTCATTTTCTTAGCAGACAGGATGTTGTTTTTCACTTTGGTTTGGGGGATGGCTTGTTGGGAGGGAGGGCTGGTGGAAGTGATGGGGGTCTAAAGCCCCTCCTTGGCACTGTCACTCCTCACGGTTTCAGGACACTTTAACTGTTTGGAACTCAAGAGTTACCTTCTGAATATAGCATAAATAAATCTTTCGTTCAAAGAAAGCAAAGAGCACTAAAAAATGGTGAGGGAGACAAAGGGAACTTACTGAAAAGACCATGTCTTTGAGGTTTATTAATTATGGGTATGCAAATAGGTGCTAACTGTTGTGTAACTTGCAAATGTTTCATGTCTATTCTTCAAAGCAGTCCCAGCAGGAGTTTTTATATGGCAACCTGTTTAGCAGTTAAAGTTACCTTAGATATCTTTAAAGCAATTTCACTGAATTAAAGACCTGCCTAAATCTTAGCATATTTTAGGATAAATGCACATCTGCCTTTTTCCTCAATTAGTCCAAATTAGGGAGATTTTACTATATATTTAATTCCATTACTGCTGTAGGAACCTGGTTAAGGAGTAATTAATGCTGCACATTAGGTAAGAAGCAGCAATTGATTTTTGGTTCTATTTGGCTTATCTTTTCTGCTAAGTGCTGA
>NW_006783121.1:1992399-2001103 GCF_000442215.2 Lipotes vexillifer | reverse complement strand
GTAGGGAAACCTCTAAACAGGTCTATATTTTTATGTTTATCCTCTTCCTTGAACTAATGAAATAAACCCATTTATTGATTTGGGTATGAGCTTTATTAATGTAGTTAATATGCCTTACTAATGTGATTCTGTGTATTTGGATTAGCACTGTTATTATTTATGAATCAACATTTTTCTTTCAGTTCAAAAGAATGCAGAAGCTTTTGAAGAAAAGAAGACCCTGCCTACAAAGAAGAAAGTGAAAGAGCTGAGAATTTTGGATCCGAAAACAGCCCAGAATCTTTGTATGTGATTATTTTCTCAGTAGGGAGTGGTGGTGATGGTGGTGGTGAGGGGTTGTTGGATGTATTTAAAACAAAGTTATAATTTCTTTGAACAGGTATATTTAGCACCTACTAGGAATAAAATTCTGTGTAAACATGATTTGGGCTGTCTTTTTGTCATTCAGCCATAATAGAGACTACCGTAATTTAGCCTTGACTAGGCCAGGTGAAATTTATGAATAATAAAGCTTTGGAAAGTACTGATCATTCAACATTGTTAGAGGCCACAGTGAGAGGAAAGGCAGAGTTGAAAAGAGTGTTATATTTTTTTTCCTTCTGCCTAGGCCTGGGAGTGATAGTTTTAGAGTATTCACTAGTCACATTGGGCAAATCCTTTTACTACTATTTGCTTTATATTTGAAGGAATTGTGATGTGAGCTAGTTGTTAACCACTGTACTTTAAAACTGGTTAGTGAACCTTAAAGCCTTTAACAAAGCAGTCAGCCATTAAATACGCTTTTCCTAAAGTAGCTGGACAGTTAAACCCATCTTCATTTACACAGGTCCTAAGTTTTCTTGACATAGTCTTCACTCTGTATTAAATTCAGCATTTGTGTGTGTGTGTGTGACCACAGTATGCTGTGTTTATATTCTGAGGATACTAAAACACTATGTATGAGAAATTTCAGCACATCAAGCATTTCTAAATATACAGAGAAATACCTTGGGAGTTTATTTTGTGAAGGAGTGTGTTATAGAGAATCAGATTAAAGTAAACAACTCGTCATTCTCATTCTTGTGTCAGTAGGAATATTGCTGTCAGGAAAGCAGTCTCCTAATAGCTGTTTTGCCTGTGTACATTGCTTACCCGACAGTCCTTTTTTTTTATAAAGTGGATGTTCAGTACTTAAAAAAAAAAAAAAATAGTATGATCTTAATTGCTAGTTGATATCTGTCAACATTATTTATTTGGACCATGGTGGTCTCATTTGGTGTTTATGTCTAGGTAATCATTTGCCTGGACAGGGGAGGGTGCTTTTTCTTTAGGTACCAGTGAAGGCATATAGACCTCTCCATGAAAAAAAAAAAAATTCTTAGGAATATATTTATGTTCTGGTGATAAGAACACATGTATGTTCTTTAAAAAGTATGTTCAGTGGAGGTTAAAGTGGAATGTATTGTTGAACAATGCTTTCTGAGTCAGTGTAAGCTTTTCTAGGTATAATTTGTTGAATTATTCCCATATGGCATAATATATATCCATTTAAGAAAAAGTTGACAAGGGAAATCGTTGATTCAACATAAAAGCAACTAATAGCACACCTCAAGAATGTCATCCGGGATGCAGAGAACATCGAGGATTCAGACACTAATTTTTTCTTATGTGGGAGAACTGCAAAGTAGATTGATATGGTTTTCTTAGTATCGGGTTACTTTATTGTCATTCTTGAGAAGTGCTGTATTGGATGCATCTGACAAACTCCATGGTAAATTCTACGTTGAATTAAAAGGCCTACTTGAGATAAAATTTCTAACTTTTCATGGGTTATTTTGTATTAGCTTCATCTAAAATGCATAAGCATGTAGTCATCAGTGCTGTTAGTAGTTTTATCTTGTATATAAATATGCATGAGCTGTAAACATTAGACCCTGAGCTAATAGGCCATTTTCCCTAGATGAGTAGTATAGTTCATCAAATGGAAGCTACTTTTGTTTGCTCAATTCTGTAGAGTAATATTAGTGACAGGAATTTCATATTTTGAGTCTATGAAATGGGAATCAGGTATTTATTAGGACTTTAAAATTGTGATGCTGCTCTCTTTTTAATAAAATCAATTTTTATTTTAGCTATCTTCCTAGGATCATATCGTATGCCATATGAAGATATAAAAAACATCATTCTGGAGGTTAATGAAGACATGTTGAGTGAGGCCTTAATTCAGGTAACTTGCATATTTTGCTTTTAAATTTCATTTTCACAGATATTTCTAGATTGCTGTCCTTTCAGTGGAGTTGTGTGAAAATTTTCTTCTATGTTTGGATAATAGAATTAGGAATATCTAGCTGTGTGGACAGTAAGAGGACTCAGACGGTCTAGGTTCTAGGTATGTGTCTGCCATTTATTAGATATGTGTCCTTTTAAATTTAATTCTGTGCACATGTACACGCATCATCCTCTGTACATAAAATTGCATGTATTTCATCATCACAATGACACTTTTAAGTAGATATTGTTATTAGCATTGTATGGATGTAAAAGTGTACAGGCCAAGAGGTTAAAATAGCTTCCTCAGGATCAATGGGTGAATGATAAAGTTATCCCTTGTTAAGCACTTAACGTGCTGGGGATTGTGCTCTTTATATATTTTATCTCATTGAATCCTGCAACAGTCCTATGAGATAAGTACTATTATCCTCATTTACACATCAGTAAACTGAGGCTTAGAGAGATTGCCCACTGTCACCTAGCTGGTAAGTGTCAGAGTAGTAGAGCTGAGACACAGAACAAAGCCTATCAAGACTCCAAAGCCATTGCTCTTCTTATTCTATTATTCTGCCTCCTATGGGCAAACTATGTCACTTTGCTTAAGCCCTCTCTTCTCATCTGACATTACTAGGTCACTGTGAGGATTACACCAAATAAACTGCTTGGTAGAATAAAGCACTCTATTAGATCGAATTCTTAGAATTCTTCATATGTTTGACCGTGTCTGGTTTAATTTTTGGAAGGAAGAACTGCAAGATATTTCATGGATGGGCATAGTCATTGCAGGTTTTTTGTTGTTTGTTTTTGAGCCACGTGGCTTGTTTTGATTTTAAGAAGATTGAGTAGTTTATGCTGTAACAATTTTGTTATACCTCCCTTAGACTGTCTCTAAATCTCAGAGCACCAGTGTCTGCCATTTGAGCACACTGTGTCTATATAGAAGTTTCTCCATTGTGTAGTGTAGGCTTGCATTACAGTTTACCCTGTAGGACTAAGAGTTAATGAGTTTATGTAGGCTCTTTATTATCATGACACAACTTTATTAACCTCAACAAAAGTTACACTGTGCTAAGAAATTCCCTTGTCGAAAAGTTTTTTGAAAAATGTGTTTCCTTTGTCCAGCTAACCAGGTCCAGAGTTCTCTGAGTTGAAATGGAGAGCTGATCACATTTGTCCTGCCCGCCTTAGTCCCGTGATTCTTTGCACAGTAGCCAGAATGAGCAAGTTAAGAAGCCTAAATGTGACTTTAGTTCTCCCTCTTTTTATCCAGTTGGACAGTTTCATTTTAAAGTACAAAAAGGCAAACAAACATCTGACTCCTATTCAGTAGTTGAAGCTTTTTAGTCTTTTCTGTATAAGCAAATTTTAGTAAAAGAAAACCATATTTTGAAGAATTAATCAATGTAGGCATTTATTTTGCCCATTGAAACTGTAGCTTTTCCTTCACATGCCTTAGTAAATAAAAATGTAAATATGCAGAATGCTACTGTGATATTTATTTACCAGTAACATTAAAAACATTTATTATTTTTTAAGTCATGTTTTCAGCTCTTTAGGGAATGTAAGAAACAGAAGGAGTCTCACTTATGAATGGCCCTCTAATATGCAACAAGCTTTAAAAACGTATGTATAGAAATGTATTACGTGGGATTTTTTTTTTTTTCTGTTTCACTTGATTTTGTAGCATAAACGATACATATTTGTTTCTCTCTTTAAATTGCCTGGTCCAGTTGGGAGGAAGGAATTGCTTTCAATTTAGAGAAGGCAGTAAATTATGTCTAAATTATTGAATTCAGCTGGTTTAATCTTATCCACTATGCAGTCAAAAGGACTGCTTGTGAAATCACATTATTATGCTAAATCTCGGAAGGTGAGTGAAGGAGAACCACAAAGTGTAGATCCTGCCAGGTTCCTTCTGCGAGTGTTATACCCATTGCTTCCGTGCATATCCTGTTTGCTGGCGGATGGGTTAACCTTTTTCTGTCTCATCTCTTCCTCTTTTCTGGACATCCATTCCCTTTTCTAAGCCTGTATCTTTCTCTTTTTCACATCTCTGTGTGTTTTATCACTTGCATCCTTTGCCCCAACAATTTTGTGCTTTCCTTTTGTTTAAAGCAGGCCACTGAAGACTTTTTTCCAAGCTGGCTTGCCTTCCTCCTCGATGCCAGATACTCTAAAATTTCTTCCATTCCTTACCCTGCTCAATCAAAACTCATTTTCTTACTTCTGCTTGTAGGAGAAAACAATTTAACATGTAATTTAATAGTATGCATGATTGGAATTGTGCTGCTTGGGTACAAGGCACAAATTGTGAATAACTCATCTGAGTTATGAAAGTTAATATTGCGTTTATGCAGACAAATCCAATGTCTGAGTATTTTCTAGTAAGGAGGAAGGTCCTGGGTAGAAACAGTCATTTGATTTTCAAGTACCCAAAGGAGACTGCTTCTCTCAGGCCAGAGAAAACACTAGATCACCACTGCCTTTCTCCCTCCCATCCTAGAAAGGGTTTGCTTCAGTGATGCAAAAGTAACATCAATTTGCCATTCAAAGGAGCTGTTTACCATTTATGACTAATTACCATGTAGCACATTGATAATGCATAGCATTAAATATGTATCATCAGATTAACTTTGTTGTAAGTTCTATTTGATTACAGTGCTAAACTCCATCCATGCATAATCATAGTTTGTTGCTCACGTGGCATGGTTGTCTCCTCATAACAACAAAAACAACAAAAAACAATTAAGGGCGCATTGCTTCCCAGAGACTTGAATTAACACCAGTATGGGTCAATAAGTTCTTTCCTGCCAGACAACTAATAGATTTTAGTTATTTGGCAGGATAATCCTTTACTAACAAAACAAAACAAAAACAAACCCCCAAATGTTAATTTAATCAGCAAAAGAGAGCCCAGAATTTAAGGTTATTAAATTAAGGTTAATTAAGGTTAAAAATATTAATGTCTCCTTTATTTCAAAATATCTAAATTGAAGCTAGAAGCCAAATTCACTATATGGAAGAAGTTGAAAAGTCCTAAAATACTTACAGGAACACATAGAAACACTTAAAAAGTACACCATATCCTGAGGTTGTTGAGGAGCTTCTAATATATGCAATTATGAGTTAGTTCCAAATAATGTGTACTAAATTTAGGTGATTCTTGGAGTTATTATTTCAGCTTTGAAAATCTGCTTTAGTGTAATTTAATTTGATCTATTGAGAGAAAACTCTAAGACCAGTGTTTTTAGGACATCAGTGGTAAAAATGAAATATTTGTAGGCACATTTACATATAGAACATTGACCAAACAAAAAAGAAATTAGCAGTTTTAAAAAAGTCATTCAAGTGTTGAAGGAAAAATAACAGTATATTCTATTTTAGAACATCAGTGCATGCACATGATTCTTAAATGCTGAGGAAATTCATGTTGGTAGGGAGATTATGGTCATATTCACAAAGCCTAAGCAGAAAGAAGATGATTAACATAGAAGGCAGTATAAAATTGCTGCAGAATAATTACAAGGATATGTATAAAGCAGGGGTTTTTAACCAGGGGTCCAAAGGCCCCTGGGAGACCCATGGAGAGAATTCAGGGGCTCCTGAACTTAGATGTGAAAAATACGGCCTCTTTATTTTCTTTACCTGCTAACTAATATTTAGTATTTCATCTGATTAACAATATAGGCAACAGACCAAAGTAGTATTAGTAGTACCTCTAACTTTGTCACTAATAGAAATAATAAATGTTTTCCTATCACATTAAATTTGTGGCAGATATCTTGAAATATTGTTTACAGTCATTACTACTTCAAAATTACACTAGTTATTAAAGCTGCCACTAGATCTTATTTTTTAATGCTTTAATCAAGAAGCACATCTATTATTATATCACAATTTATTTTCTTAAATATCTTGATAACTATTTCAATATAATTGGTTTCTTTTGTAATTTTATGTATTTTACTTTATTCTGAGAAGGGATCTGTAAGCTGGTGTTAAAGAGTTCATGGCAAAAACAAAGAGGATAGAAACTAGTCCAGAAAAGTTTGCCAATCGAGATGGCAGACTAAGAAGTACCACATTAGAAGGGTGAGAGGATCAGCTACATTCTGACCACATTGACCCTCCCCAGACTGGCACAGCACTGCACCGAGAGGGCCCCCTGGGCCTATAGTTTCTCCACTGGAAAAAGAGAGCCCTAGGTGGACGTCTAGCTCCCCCAGCATTGTGGGACGCTTCCCAGGAGGACCATTTGGGCCACACTGCATAGAGATAACTGGGGGAATCTGTGGGGCTCAACCACTGGAGATCAGATAGAGGTGGAGAAGTTAAGGTGGGGCTTACAGCAACAGCACTTAGATCTTGGCAGACTGCATTTCTGCTTGTAGCAGTGCCCAAGCAGAGATCCCAGCCAGTGGCTCTGCCCATCTTTGGAGCCAAACTGGTGGCCCCATCTGGCTAGAGAGTTCGGTGGACAGTTCTGCCTGATTTGGGTGCCTGGTCAATGGGCTGTGCCAGCCATGGAGCTTGTCGTGCTGTCCTGCCTGGGCTGGAAAGCAGATTTGCATCCCTGTGTAACTGCTGAGCATAGCCTCTAGTCTTACCTGTCCAAGTAGCCTAGCCTGAGAGCCCAGGCCACTGTGGAGCCCATGCTATAGCCCTGCTTGGTCAGAGAGCCAAGCAAGCAGCCTTGCCCAACTGTTAAGCATACTGTTTGGCTCCGCATAACCAAGGAGCTTGAAGAGTGACCCTGGATAGTCTCAGAGCCCAATCTACAGTAACACTGAGCCACGGAGTCCAGACTATAACCCCACCCAACAGCAGAGTACAATCTATGACCCTGCCTGATTGCTGAACATCTAGCCTTGTCCAGGCCTGCAGCCTCACCCAAGCAGGGAACCCAGCCAGTTACCCTGCCCAATTGTGGAGCATAGCCTGTTGCTTCACCTGATAAGGGACCCTAGACAGTGACCATGCCTGACCACAGAGCACAGTCCCTAGCCCCACCCAACTGCAGGATACAGTTGGAAGTCCCTCACCACCAGAGAGCCCGGTCAGAGCATAGCCAGTAGCCTACCAGGTTGTGAGGCCCAGCCTGAAGCCCTACTTGATGACAGAGCACAGCCTGCAGCTCCAACTGAACATAGTCCAGCCAGCAGTGCCATTCACTCAAGGAGCACAGCCTGAGACCTCAGCTTACCAGGAGCAATTGCAAAGCCCGTTCATAGCCCTGCCCACTTGCCAACCAGTAGCACCACCCTACCAAGGAACCCAGCCTGTCACCTCGCCTGACCAGAGGTGATTACAGAACCCATTAGTGGCCCCACCTGACCACAGAGCACAGTCAGTAGCCCCACTCAATCTGGAGCTCAGCCAGCAGTTCCAACCCAATGATGGAGCTCAACCAGTGGCACCCCCTCTGACCTCAGATACTGGGCAATAGTGTCATCCAACTAGGGACTCCAATAGCAAGCCCCAATTGCCAAAAAATGCTACCAGCTGACTCATCTAGTACCCCAGGTTGGGCTGATGAGTGAAGGTCTTACCCTGTGATAGCAAACATAAATTCTGGGAAAGAAGACCACTTACTCAAATGTGCAGATACTAATGCAAGGAGTCAAGAATCACAAAGAATCAGGTAAAAATGACACCACCAAAGGAAACTAATAGTACTCCAATAACTGACCCTAAAGAAATGGAGATCTATGAACTTTCTGAAAAATAATTAAGAATAATCCTCTTAAAGAAGTTCAGTGGACTATAGGAGTACACAGAAAGACAACTAAACAAAATTGGGAAAACAATGCATAAACAAAATGAGAAGTTGAACAAAGGAAAAGTGACCATCAAAAAAACACACAAACAGAAATCCTAGAGCTGAGTAATACAATGACTGAACTGAAAAATTCAATAGAGAGATTCAATATCACACTTGATCAAGCAGAAGAGAAACAAGAGACCTGGAAGGTAGGCCATTTGAAATTATCCAGTCATAGGAGGAAAAAGGAAAAAGAATGAAAAAGAGTGAAGAAAGCCTACAGGACTATCAGTGAATTTCTCAAAAGAAATATTACAGGCCAGGAAAATGTGGAATGATATATTCAAAATATTGAAAGAAAACAAACCAAAAAATAAAACACCTGTCAACCAAGACCACTCTACCCAGAAAAGCTGTCCTTTAGAAATGAAGAAAAGATAAATATTTTCTCAAACAAACAAAGCTGAAGTTCATCATCACTAGAAATACTAAATGGTGTTTTTCATGCTAACATGAAAAGATGCTAATTTAAACTGTAAAAACATATGAATGTGTAAAACTCACTGGTGATGGTAAATATGTAGCCAAAGTCAGATTCTCTAATATTATAATGGTGTTGCATTATTCACTTACAACTCTAGTTTAAAAGTTAAAAAAACAGGGCTTCCCTGGTGGCGCAGTGGTTGAGAGTCC
>NW_006783121.1:1960015-1992214 GCF_000442215.2 Lipotes vexillifer | reverse complement strand
GGATCCCGCATGCCGCGGGGCGGCTGGGCCCGTGAGCCATGGCCGCTGAGCCTGCGCATCTGGAGCCTGTGCTCCACAACGGGAGAGGCCACAACAGTGAGAGGCCCGTGCACCGCAAAAAAAAAAAAAAAAAGTTAAAAAAACAAATGTATGAAAAATAATCATAAATTCAATAATCTGTTATTAGGTACACATTATAAAAAGTGTAAATTGTAACCTAAAATAATGTAAACTGTGAGGGGGGGCAAGAAGTAAAATTATAAAGTTTAGTATGCGATTGAAATTAAGTTGTTATCAGTTTAAATTAGGATGTTATAAATATATTTTATGTAAGCCTCATGGTAACCACAAAGGAAAAGCCTATAGTAGATACACAAAAGTTTATGATAAAGGAATCAAAGCATACTGCCACAAAAAGTACTCAAATCTCAAAGGATAAGAACATTAGAAGAAGCAAGGAACAAAACATTCAGAAAACAATTAACAAAAGGCAAAAGCAAGTTCCTACCTATCAACAATTACTTTAAAGATAAAAGTATTAAAATCTCCAATCAGAAGACATAGAATAGCCTGAATGTATAAAAACAAGATTAAAAGATATGCTGTCTATAAGAGACTCACTTTAGCTTTAAGTACACACATAGCTTGAGATTGAAGGGATGGAAAAAGATACTTCAAGCAAATAGTAACCAAAGGAAAGCAAGGGTTGTGATACTTATAACAGACAAAATAGATATTAAGCAAAAAAATGGTCAAAACAGACAAAGACAGTCATTATGTAATGATAGAGTGGTCAGTTCATCAAGAAGATATAACAATTGTAAATATTTATGCATCCGACATTGGAACATCTAAATATATAAAGTAAATACTAATAGAACTAAAATAAGGGCTAAAAGGAGAAATAAACAACAATAAAATAATAGATGGGGACTTTAGTACCCAACTTTAAACAATTCTCTCCATACAGAGAATCAATAAGTAAACAGTGGATTTGAACAACACTTCGACTTAATGAACCTAACAGACATATACAGAACATTTCATCTGACAGCAGCAGACTACATTCTTTTCAAGTACACATGAAACATTCTCCAAGATAGATCATATGATAGTTAATAGATAGCAAATTTAAGAAGATTGAAATTGTATCACGTATCTTTTCTGACCACAGTGACATGGAACTAGAAATCAATAACAGGAGGAAAGGTGGAAAATGCATAGAAATATGAAAATTAAACATAACACTCCTGAACAACTAATGGATCAAAGAAGGAAAAAAGAAGAAATAAAGAAATACCTTGAGACAAATCAAAATGGAAACACAACATACCAGAACTTATTGGATGGGGAAAAATAAGCAATTCTAAATGGCAAGTTTATAGGGATAAACACATCAAGAAGAAAGAAAGATCTCAAACAACCTAACTTTTCTCCTCAAGGAAATAGAAAAATAAGCAAAAACTAATCCCAAAGTTAGTAGAAGGGAGGAAGTAATAAAGACTAGAGCAGAAATAAATGAGAGTAAAAGACAGTAGAAAAGATAATGAAACTAAGAGGTAATTATTTGAAAAGGTAAATTTGACAAACCATTAGCTAGACCAAGAAAAAAAGAGAGAAGACTCAGATAAATGCAATCATAATGAAAGAGGACATTGCAACCCATATCAAAGAAATACAACAGATCATAAGAGACTACTATAAACAGTTAGATACCAACTAATTGAAGAAATGAATAAATGCCTAGTGACATACAATTTACCAAGAATGAATCATGAAGAAATAGAAAATATGAACACATCAGTAATGACTAAGGAGATTGAAACAGTATTTAAACACCTCTCAAAGAGAAGTCTGGGATCAGGCTGTTTCACTGGTGAATTCTACCAAACCTTTAAAAAAGAATTAACATTGATCCTTTTGAAACACTTCCAAAAAATTGAAGAGGAAGGAACACTCACAAGCTCATTTTTTGAGGCCAGCGTTACCCTGATACTAAAGCCAGATAAGGACACTACAAGAAAAATTGGGCACAGGACTTGAGTAGACATTTTCCAAAGAAGATATTCCAATGGCCAACCTGTACATGAAAAGGTGCTCAGTATCACTAATCATCAGGGAAATGCAAATCAAAACTACAGTGAGCTATCACCTCACACCTGTTAGAATGGCTTTTATCAAAAAGACAGATAATGCTGGTGAGGATATGAAAAAAAGGGAACTCTTGTGCACTGTTGGAGGGAATGTAAGTTGGTACAGCCACTATGGAAAAAGGTACAGAGATTCCTTAAACAATTAAAATAGAACTACTATATGATCCAGAAATCTCACTTCTGTGTATATATTTGAAGGAAATAAAATCACTGTATCAAAGAGAGATCCAAATGTCCATGTTCATTGCAGCATTTCTTTTTTTAACAATAGCTAAGGCATGCAAACAACCTAGGTGTCCATTGACGGATGTGTGGATAAAGTTGTGATGTATGTATGTATGTATGTATACACACACACACACACACACACACACACACACACAGGAATATTATTCAGATTTTAAAAAAAGGAAATCCTGCTATATGTGACAAAATGGATGGACTTTGAGGACATTATGCTAAATGAAATATGTCAGGCAAAAACAAATACTGTGGGGTATCACCTATATGTGGAATTAAGACAAACCAGACTCATAGGAACAGAGTAGGTTGTTGTTTGTTTGCCAAGGGTGGAGGGAAGGGGAGAATGGATAAAACTGGCTCAAGGGTACAAAATCCCAGCTATAAAATGAATAAGTTCTGGAGATGTAATGTACACCATGGTGACTATAGTTAATAGTACTGTACTGTATATTTGAAAGTTGCTAAGAGAGTAAGTAAGTCTTAAAAGTCCTTGCCAGAATAAAGAAAAATTATGACTATGTGTTGTGATGGGTGTTTTTTTTTTTTAACATCTTTATTGGAGTATAATTGCTTTACAATGGTGTGTTAGTTTCTGCTTTATAACAAAGTGAATCAGCTATACACACACATATATATAGATATATCCCCATATCTCTTCCCTATTTTGTCTCCCTCCCTCCCACCCTCCCCATCCCACCCCTCTAGGTGGTCACAGAGCACCAAGCTGATTTCCCTGTGCTATGCGGCTGCTTCCCACTAGCTATCTATTTTACATTTGATAGTGTATATATGCCCATGCCACTTTCTCACTTTGTCCCAGCTTACCCTTCTCCCTCCCTGTGTTCTCAAGTCCACGCTCTAGTAGGTCTGCATCTTTATTCCCATCCTGCCCCTATGTTCTTCATAACCATTTTTTTTTTAGATTGCATATATATGTGTTAGCATACTGTATTTGTTTTTCTCTTTCTGACTTACTTCACTCTGTATGACAGACTGTAAGTCCATCCACCTCATTACAAATAACCCAATTTCATTTCTTTTTATGGCTGAGTAATATTCCATTGTATATGTGATGGGTGTTTAAAGGAACCTTATTCTGATAATCATTTTGCACTATATGCATATATCAAATAATCACATTTTACATCTTAAACTTTCACAATGTTATATATCTTAATAAACTGGAAAAACATTTTAAAAAGAAAAAGTTTCCCAGTTACATGACTTAGAAGTTTCCCTTAAAAATATTGCAAGACAGTAAAACAATCAGTGGTTACCAGGCATTAGTGGGGAGGGAGGGATGAATACACAGAGCACAGAGGATTTTTAGGGCAGTGAAGCTAACTATTCTGTGTGGTAATATAATTGTGGATACATGTCATACATTTGTTAAAATCCCATAGAATGTACAAAAGGAAGAGTGAACCCTAATGTAAACTGTGGACTTTAGGCAATATTGATGTGTCAGTGTAGGTTCATCAGTTGTTACAAATGTAGCATTTTAGTGGGGAGGGTCTTGATAGTTGGTGAGGCTATACGTGTATAAGGGCAGGAAATACATGGGAATTCTCTGTATTTTGCTGCTCAGTTTTGCTGTAAAACTAAAACTGCTCTAAAAAATAAAATCTAATAAAAAAAGAAAGAAACTAGTACAGAGGCTCACAGAAGGGGAGCTGTAGGTTTGTGTGGCCTGTGGTTACAGTGTTTTTTGGGGTGAAGTGTAACTTAAATTGGACTTTGCAACATTATTAGGGTTCAGTTAGAGAGGGCTAGGAAAAGGGAATAGTGGGCAAAGGCTTGAGCATCTAAAGGAAAATATTTATATTCTGCTATGCCTCAGAAGTCATGTAGGGTGGCAACGAGAAAGAGCATGTAAAAGATTTGTTGGGGTCATACTCTTGAGGCATAGAGATCACAAATTAGTGACCCACAGTATGCTTTCTTTGGCCTTTGTAGTACTTAAATGGTAGAATTTGAGTGTTACATACTGTCCCATTTGCCACAGGCCCTACCACCCCCCACTACATTTTACCCACTCTGATTTATTCCTAATCCCTATAAGCATCAGGCTTTTTGACCCCTGGTAGATAATTTGAATGCCAAGCTATTGGATTTGGACATGTTTACATGTGTGTTTAGGAAGATTTCTGTAGCTGCAGTATGCCAAATGGATTTGTGAAAAGAAATTAGAGATAGGGAGATAATTGTAATTTCAAGTATAAGGTATGGGGGAATTCCCTGGCAGTCCAGTGGTTAGGACTCCATGCTTTCATTGCTGAGGGCCTGGGTGTAATCCCTGGTCAGGGAACTAAGATCCTGCAAAGCCATGTGGCATGGCTGAAAAAAAAAGAAAAACAGAAAAACAAGTATAAGATACAATGAAGCCCTGAAATACATTGTGGGTAGAGAAAAAAAGAGGAAAGGTAGATAAATAAGAAGTTACAAAGAAAAGATTCATCGAAAAGTCTTGGTGATAGAGAGAATGGTTGTACTACTAATAAAAAGAGGCAAATCATGTGGGAGAGAAAATACTTCCAGGGTAGAGGAGAAAATTTTTATGGATACATTGCATGAGAATATGTGTTGGAAGTCAGAATAGAGATGATGACTGAAATTAAGGATTTGGGGAATCATTTGCAAAGAAGTGATTGTTCTAGTTTAAAGACCAGAGAAATTCTTGAGGTTGATAGTGAAAAAAGTGACCATTGGAACGTTAACGTCCACATTTCTGGAGACCACACAGGTTGAGGGGATGGATGTTGTTACAGAAATCAGAACAAAGGGAGCCAGCATATCAGAGGGAGTGCCAGGTTCTTTGGTGCATCACAAAAGCTAGCACAGGAGAGAGTTTTGAGGAGTGATGAATAAGAGAATGATATCAGGGGAAAAGATACCTCTCTTGATATCCTGAATTGTAGTGTCGTACTTAAAGTAGTTATTTTCTTGCAGTTCTTTCTTCAAACAATCCACACTATTTACTAGACACCTGTATTCCTTAAGCAAATGTTCTATTTATTGTCTTTTGGTCTCTGTAACCCTTATTTTTAAGGGACAGATGCATTCCTGTTGGCCATGCAACTGTCCAGTATAATATTTTCTGCTCCCCTTCCACCTGCTTTGTTTTCTCTGAATTTTCCTTCCTTTCCTTCCTCCTTCCCTCTCTTTTTCCTACTCTGTCTCACTTCCCTCCTTCTTTCTTTCCTTCTTCACCCCCTCCTTTCCTTTCTTCTTTTCTTTCATTTAAATAAATTCTTTTTTGTGTAAAGGGTCCTAATCATTCTAAATAATTCTCCCTTGGTGAAATATAGCTCTAGGGTATCTCCTTCTTACCTGGAAACTACAGAAATACCTCCACAGATGTCTTTCTGTGATACATGTGTTACTGAGCTCAGGTTTAGCTGCTCGCCGCTGATAAGCCAATAATTCGAGAGGCAAGTGTTGGTAGAAAGGAAGGGTGCTTTGATCAGAAAAGCTGGCAATCTGGGGAGAAGGTGGACTTGTATCCAGAGACCAACTCTGAAGATTCTGCTAAGCCATGACAGTTTTTAAAGGGAGAAATGGCAGTGGGGGAGAATCTCAGTGAATCATCGAGGCAGGAGGTTGGGTTCTGCATCATTCTCCATTGCATGTAGATTGGCTGACTCTCTTCAGATGTTATTTTGCCTGCGTGATCTGCCTGCAAGATTGCTAAGGGGGCTGTAGGGGGTAGAGAGCTAGCCATTTTTATCTGCTTAATTCTACATTCTTACTCCTCTTTAGGAAAGGAATCAACAGGTTAGACAAGGCATGGTGTGCATTCAGGAGAGCGTAAGTCAGGAGTTAGTTTCAATAGTTTAGTGATCTCATTCCTATAATTAGGTTCTTTTAAGGTTAGAGGGGAGCAGAAATGGACAAACAGGAAAGGGACAAAAGAGCTGCATTCACATGCACGGGAATATTCCAGCTGGCTTTTTCTTACCCAGATAGTTTCCATTTATGCTGGCTCTGTTACTCTTCTGAAACCCATTCAAGTATCCAACTCTGAACCCAGCATGTAGGGGTCTACAGGTAACCACATGATTATGTTTTCAAATGTTATTTTATGTCTCAAAACAGATTTTATGATTTATAGAACTTATTGTTGGGTCCTGACAAAATGATGAGAGTGGAGCAAAGGTCATACAATCCATTCCCCTGATTCCAGGCAATGCTCCTCCTAAGTCATCAAAGATAGATGGGTATCTATCAATTCTGCAGGGGAAAAAGATAGTTCAGCTTCTCTCAATTAACCAGTTCTAGAGTATAATTATTCTTATAGTCAGGAAATTCATGCATGTGTAATAGTAGAGCTCGTTTTTGTCTCCTCAATCCATCTTTGTAATCATTGATCTATTTACGTGGTTATCGACCATCTGTATTTTATGCAGGCTTGTGATTCTGCATGTGTACATGCACTTTACAAGGGTTGATGACTCTAGAAGACTACAAGTATATCAATTAAGGCTATAATGGCATTAGTATTGTAGAATTTGAAAACATTTTTGTCTGAAATAACAACTTGTATTCACCATGTTCATTTTCATAGTTCTTTAGGGAAAATGAAACATTAGCAATGACGGCAACAATCACAAAGCATTTCTTTCCCATTTCTCATCATGGAGGAATAAACAGTTACTTTATGTCATGCTATTGTAATCTTAAAATACTTGTATCTGTGAGCTGCTGTTCTTTTTCATCTTTTGCTTCTAACTGGTTAGTTGAGTAATTTTTTTTTTTTTTCTTTACCCTTCCTTCACTGAAGCTTTCTTTGGCCCTTGTTTGCTACTTTCAGTATGTTGGTAAAATCACACCTATTCCAAGCAAATGTGATGACTGTTTATTTTCATCCCCTCTATGTCTGTTGTTGATTAATACTGGTATTTCAATTGTCACCATTACTGGTTGTGCTGTTTTCCACAATTGATACCAGACTGTTTCACAAAGAAAGAAGAGGTAGCTTTAAACAATTCATTAATTTTTCTTGTACTAGTCAGACTGTAAACCATAATTTAAAAAGGCAAAAAAAAAATTAGCCTATTTATACTTTGAACAAAGCATAGGTCTTATTAATAGTTGAGCAAAATGTGGCCTCAGAGATCATATTTTATGTGGCCTTGTAGACTTTAAGCCATGGTAGAGCTTCATTAAAATTCTGGCCCTTTCATACTACAGGTACACTGAGTCTATTGACGTGAGATGATGTTTGGGGTTGACTGGGAATTCCCTTGCAATTGTAGAAGTTGGAAAGTGCCCTTATTTTCCTTAGACCTCCAGAACCCTGAATTAGGAAATGAGAGGCAAGGTTAGACCCAACCTCCCCTACTCTAACTTGTAGTTATAAGGCTACCTCTGGACAAAAAGCCGAAGTCTCTCAGCCCAAGAGAATTGCAGTGCAGAGTGCCCAGTTGCCAATGCCCTCAATTAAACTAACAGAGATGGAGAACAATTACACTGTTTTTTCCTACTATCTTCCTACTCTTTTTTTACTATATTTTCTTTGAATTCAAAGATTGTTGGCCAGTCATATATTTAATGAAGTATAACACCTTTGTAATTGATTATATCTATAAAAACCACTTCCTCTTTTGTGCATTCAGTAGGTAATCAAAACATTATTTTCTGTATACAAGGAATAAATATTTACTTACCATATTGTTTTTTTCAATGCTCTATTATAATTCTAGATCTCCTATGTAAAGAAGAACGGTACCTAGTCTTCAAGTCTAGTAAAGTCATATGATAGTTACAGTATAATTTAACATAATAGAGTGTAGTTAACATGCTATGGCATACTTTAACACAGTGTAATATAGATATAACATGATGGGTATTTTAATCTCTTTACAAAATATTTTTGAGAGGCAGTCAAAAGGAGTACACAAGAGAGACTGAATGCTCTTTATTTCTTAAGCTCAGTGGTAGGCACATAGTCATTATATTATGTATATATTTTTGTATGTCTTAAATATTATACAATAAATAAATTTTAAATTATTTGACAAGTGCTGAAAGCATATGCTTAAGGCAGGACTTAATTCTTTTTTGTGGAGTGTTGTCCTGTAAATTGTAGGATGTTGAGCAGTACCCTTAACCTCTGCCTACTAGTTGCAGCTCACCAGTTGTGACAACCAAAAATGCCTCAGACATTGACCCATGTCCCCAAGTGGGCAAAATTGTCCCTGGTTAGAACTGTCTGAAGAATTATTTTTATTTCTGAAATACAGGTAGTAAAGTTTCAGAATATAATAAGCTTCCAGTCATTTGCTTTTATTTTTTATGTTCAGTGGAAACCCTCATGACAGAGATTTTGGACATTTGATTATTATCGGCAAAACCAAAACTTGATTCCATGTGTTTAAAATAATCTCTTTCCCAGGAATGTAAAGTGATCATGTTAAGTTCAAATTCTGATAGAATACATTCTCATTAAATTGCAAATATCAAGTATTGTTTAAAATATAGGCCTTAATTATTTTTCAGTGGTGAATACAGACAATTCTGTTAGTGTGATTAGATTTTTTTTCCTTTATCATATACTAGATGGGTTTTTTGGTTGTTGTTGTTTTACATTAACAACTCAGTAGTGTTGAACAGTTCACTTTACACCATTTAAAAAACCTTATGTTTATTTTTTTAAAAAATATGTCATATAGATAAGGCAAATAGTATAGTGATAACAACTTTCAGTTTGGAGTCAAAAAGCTGGGTCCGAATCCCAACTCTGCCACTTGCCAGCCATGTGAACCTGAGAAAGTTACCTAGCCTCTCTGGGCACGTTGTCTTTATCCTCTAAAGAGGTGATGAGTCTGTTATGAGGATTAAGTTAAACATATGTGAAAATCCCCTTAGCACAGTGCTGGTTGCAAGGTAAGGATACAACAAATGACTTTTGAAGTGAGTGGGATCAGTTCAGTTACGTTTCCTTTTTATTCCAAACATCCTCCTGCAAAACGTTTAGTTGAATAGTCAGTGCTTAGTTTTCTATGTTAATAGAAAGAATCTCAGCAGGGTGATAATTCTCCTGGGGCGTCTTGCTTACTATGCACTGTCTGGAATCTCAGAAACAGAGACATCAAATACGGACAAAGGAAATCTCCAGGAATAGTCTACCATTTTTGAGAGGATAATTCAGAAGCCTCACTTCAACCTCTTTGATCCTTTATTTCACATTCCTTATTCTGTAGTTCTGTTCATTTGCATGCTGCAAAGGTAAATGTAGACTTTAAAGTAGACAAATATACTTGAATTAAGATAGAATTGGTTGATGGAGCCGACTGGGGGACTCGCAGATGTGAGACTGGGGACTCTCAGATGTTATCAAAACCTTTTAACATTTTTAAAGTGTTTTGTAGATTTTTAGTATTCCACTTGAATTAATGAAACAAAATTTTATACACCAATTGTTTCCCACAGTTTTTACTGTTGTTGAATTTATATTATTATAAGTTATTCATGTCTTCATTTAGCTTTCAATGTTTGTACTATCATTAAGCATGAGATAAGGCTATCATGATTTGAGGTCCTTAGGGCAAATGATCTGAAAATGTTTTAGATAAATGCCTGGCATTTTTATATTTGTGTTTTATTTGTTTAGGAGTATTTTATTTTAGTATGTTGGGTAGTATTAGAATCATATATTTCATACTTAGAATCATTTAAAATATATGCCAATATATATGAAATCATGGCTTTATGAAATTACCAATATCTATTGTGAATGAAATTGTATATTTTAGTTTGAATATGAGTAAACAATATTTTATAAAAATCAAAGTACCTGAAATTGAGAACATGACCTTGTTTTAAAGTTTTGATGGTAGAAGAATTTGTCATATTAAAGCATTAGTCAGAAATGTTGTGATACATTCCAAATAATTGCTTATAATTTAATAGCTACTTTGAGTATTTGTTCTAATAAAGAATCACAAAAGACATTAAAAGTTTAGGGGCTAAATAAGCTTAGATGACAGTGCTAACAGACAGTGCTAATGACAGTGCATGGCCTCAAGAGTTTTGGGTTGGCCAGAAATAGGAAGGTGGGATTGCTTTATGACAGCAAGGAAAGGGGAGACTTGTGAGATGGGTGTAACATGCTGAATTGTGGCTTTACGTGAAAGTTTGCAAGCAAGATAACCTCCTAGGAATGGTAAGAAAGCATGAGTGAGAGCAAATATGATACAGAGAATTCTACATGATGGAATGTTTAAAAGATCTTATTTTTCCTTCTCTTCCAATTGTGGAACCTGTCTTCTATAAGGTATTTGCTAGAATACCTCATTGTCTTCCAGACTGTACACATTGTACTCAAATTTAATTTTGCCTTTGTGTCTCGATCATGGAATTAGAGACCATCAAAAGTTAAGGCTAAAATTAACTTTATAAATTCTCTTATTCATTTCTCTTATTTCATGGAAGGAGAAACTGAGGCTCAAAGAAGTTTATATCACACAGCCAATCTGGGATCACAACTCAGTTCATGTGATGCCCAGTTCATTGATTTCTTTTTTTTTTCTCCTGTTGTTTGGTCTGTGTTTTTCCCTGTTGTGATATGCAGATGAGTGAGGAGGTTGGACAGGAATAAAAAGTAGCCACAAAAAGTTTACTAATTAAAGAGTTCATGCAATATCTATCATCGGAAGTCAGAGTGGAAATTAAGTTATTGTTGAAAATATTTTCTTCCAGTATTAGAAGACATTATAAATGTCTTCATTGACATTCATTATTGTTTGTGTCGTGAAATGTATAATTAGGTGCCAAGAAATAAAGACTTAATTTTACTTAATGCAATATAAGGGGTATAGGATTTCATTTCCACATTAATAAGCAGCATGTTAGTAAAATGAAAGTGTAGTTCAAATACTAATAAGACCATCACTTATTTTATCCCATATGAAGGATTCAAAGCGATGGCCCCTTTTAATGAAATGAAGTCTTACAGCTCTCTGAGATAAAAAGAGTAAATATTTTGGCCTTCATTTTATAATTTTTCTTAAAGGTATATAGTTGAATAGAGTTGAAAAATTACTTGCTTCTCAGGAAAAGTAAATAAAGTGTCTGCTTATTTTCCTTGAGTGTGTGACTAATTGCTACATCATCTCCTCGGACTTTCTACTCTTCAGTGGTTTATTCTTAAAATACCACTCTCAGTATAGTGGGGAAAAAAAGCATTATGTTGGGTTTTAGTCACTTAAACCCTTTGCAACCCTGGACAAGTCACTTATCTTCTTTTAACCTTAAATTTCTTGCATATACAAGGGGGGATATGTGTACTTCCAAAACTGGGTGATTATAACAATTCAATATGTGTGTATGTGCAAACTGGTAAAACACTAAACAAATAGAACACAAATACAGAAAAGTCCCTTGGATGTCTACTTAGCCCTACTCTTTCACCTTTTCTAGCCATTTAGTAAAGATAATTAACTCTTGACTTAAACGTTCAACCATCCCTTGAAAGAGCATTCCCCTAAAGAACTCATCTTCTTGTTCTATACCCCAACTAAAGACCTCCTTTCCTTATCTCCTGGAATTCTTTTCATCACTTCTCTCTTCTTTGACTCTGCCTGAGACTCATTCCAGCTCATCATGCATTCTTACTGATCCTTTGACTGAAGATTCATTAGAGCCGCTCTTACCTCCCATTCCCACAGGACTAGGCTTATCTCTCATCACTTCAGTCATTTTATTGCTTTTGTTTCCTAGCTAATCTTTTTGTCTCTAGGCTGCCTCCAATCCAGTGCATCTTAACTTGATTCAACTCGATTTTCTTTTTCCTCCACCAATTCATTTTCTTCCTTAAGAAGCAATAGCAGTGATTGCCATCTGTTTCTGGTTGGTTGCTTGTTTTAAATACTGTAGGGGATCTCTAGTTACTTTCAAAGATTTGTTGAATTTCTCAGTCTTGATTTTGAATAATCTGTACATGACTTGTCTTTGCTTTCTCCATGCCTTTGCATCCTTTAAGTATCTTTCATATCTTTCAAAACATGACTCAAAACTCACCTTCTCCTAGAAATACTCCTTACTTTCTATACCAAACTAAACATTGTCTTTATTCTTCATCTGCACATTTGTACTATGGTATTCATAGTTTTTTGTAATGGTCTTTGAAAATGATCTTTGCATGTGATGCTGACATTCTGAACTATGTCATAAGCATTCTCTGTTTTAGTAATATTTTTTAGTTCTTTTAGAACCAATCAGATACATGGTATTGTGTTCTGTTTATATGATAAACAATCTGTTATCATGTCATTTGGTGGCATTTTAAATTAGAGATTGTCAAAATGTTAGACTGACCCTCTGTGCAGGGCCATATTGAGGAGGTGAGCAGTCCATGCTAAGATTGGTGTCAGATTTACAGATTTCCCCTTCTTGAATGTTTAGATCTGTGTTGTCTCTCAAGTATTTACGAGAATTATAAGAACCATCCCAAACTCCTTTGTTTAACCAAAGGTCTTTATGAAAATAAGCATAAGGATTCCATACAGTGTCCAGCGATACTTTATATAAGTATTATATAAGTCATGATTAGTTGTAGGTGTTTCTACACATTTCTGTCATAGATGACTCTGCTCTGAAAGTTCTTTTGCACTGAGCGGTGAAAACTATCCTAGTCTATGCAGTTTTCCTGGGCCCCAACTGGCTATTTGGAGGGAGTGTCATTCAGCCAAAGGGATATTGGTGGTCTCCATTAATCTAAACACTGAAAACAGTGTTTATGGCACATGAGATCCAAAGGGAGCAACCACTAGGTTCAGTTTGTGTAAGTTCCATGATGTATATAATTTTTGTTTGTTTGTTTGAATTTTGTTTTATTTATTTTTTTATACAGCAGGTTCTTATTAGTCATCAGTTTTATACACATTAGGGTATACATGTCAATCCCAATCACCCAATTCAGCACACCACCACCACCACCCCCCTGCCGCTTTCCCCCCTTGGTGTCCATATGTTTGTTCTCTACATCTGTATCTCAATTTCTGCCCTGCAAACGGGTTCATCTGAACCTTTTTTTGGTTCCACATATATGTGTTAATATACGATATTTGTTTTTCTCATTCTGACTTACTTCACTCTGTATGACAGTCTCTAGATCCATCCACGTCTCAACAAATGACCCAATTTCATTCCTTTCTATGGCTGAGTAACATTCCACTGTATATATGTACCACATCTTCTTTATCCATTCGTCTGTCTATGGGCATTTAGGTTGCTTCCATGACCTGGCTATTGTAAATAGTGCTGCAGTGAACATTGGGGTGCATGTGTCTTTTTGAATTATGGTTTTCTCTGGGTATATGCCCAGTAGTGGGATTGCTGGATCATATGGTAGCTCTATTTTTAGTTTTTTAAGGAACCTCCATACTGTTCTCCATAGTGGCTGTATCAATTTACATTCCCACCAACTGTGCAAGAGGGTTCCCTTTCCTCCACACCCTCTCCAGCATTTATTGTTTGTAGATTTTCTGATGATGCCCATTCTAACTGGTGTGAGGTGATAGTAGTTTTGATTTGCATTTCTCTGATAATTAGTGATGTTGAGCAGCTTTCCATGTGCTTCTTGGCCATCTGTGTGTCTTCTTTGGAGAAATGTCTATTTAGGTCTTCTGCCCATTTTTGGATTGGGTTGTTTGTTTTTTTAATATTGAGCTGCATGAACTGCTTGTAAATTTTGGAGATTAATCCTTTGTCAGTTGCTTCATTTGCAAATATTTTCTCCCATTCTGAGGGTTGTCTTTTCGCCTTGTTTATGGTTTCCTTTGCTGTGCAAAAGCTTTGAAGTTTCATTAGGTCCCATTTGTTTATTTTTGTTTTTATTTCCATTACTCTAGTAGGTGGATCAAAAAAGATCTTTCTGTGATTTATGTTAGAGAGTGTTCTTCCTATGTTTTCCTCTAAGAGTTTTATAGTGTCCGGTCTTACATTTAGGTCTTGAATCCATTTTGAGTTTATTTTTGTGTATGGTGTTAGGAAGTGTTCTAATTTCATTCTTTTACATGTAGCTGTCCAGTTTTCCCAGTACCACTTATTGAAGAGACTGTCTTTTCTCCATTGTATATCCTTGCCTCCTTTGTCATAGATTAGTTGACCATATGTGCGTGGGTTTATCTCTGGGCTTTCTATCCTGTTCCATTGATCTATCTTTCTGTTTTTGTGCCAGTGCCATACTGTCTTGATTACTGTAGCTTTGTAGTATAGTGTGAAGTCAGGGAGTCTGATTCCTCCAGCTCCATTTTTTTCCCTCAAGACTGCTTTGGCTATTTGGGGTCTTTTGTGTCTCCATACAAATTTTAAGGTTTTTTGTTCTAGTTCTGTAAAAAATGCCATTGGTAATTTGATAGGGATTGCATTGAATCTGTAGATTGCTTTGAGTAGTATAGTCATTTTCACAATGTTGATTCTAATAGGTTGTGTGTCATAAAGAGGGCAGACCTTCAGAGGATGGGTAATTAGTTGATGATGGAGTGAGCAGCCACACAGGAGTGATTGCTTACAGTAGGACTGCATCTGAAGTGAAGCCAAGATTCCCCAAAGTGATAAGCTCTGCCTCACCAGCAAAAAGCCAGGCATGGGATAACAAACGTGTTTGGTCACCCTATATTGATATATGGTCTTATTTATGAGGAGTAATCATTTTATTTTTGTGGAATTTGGCATTGGCATATATTCCAGATCCTCTCTACGTATAGTCTAATCCATTACGTTGCATATGATGGCAGAGCAGGGGTAAACTTGGTTCAATGAATGTTTATAAATAAACGTTTAACACATGTCACTAGTTGGGAAAACAATCAGTTTTTGAGGATCACAGTGAAGACTGTTATTGGTTTAGAAATTCATTGCTGCAGGCCAAAAATATTGTATGGGTTATTTTCAATAGATAATTTGAATACTGCTTCAAGGGGGAAATATTTCAAACAAAACTAGATTTGTGATTTGTTATAGGATTTCTTCAATTTTTGTTTGATTAGCTCCCCTCAGTTTATGGTACAAATGAATGCCTAAGGATAAGAGTTGTTCAGCATCATCTCATTGTCTCTTATCTCATGCTTTTTAAACTCAGTTGACAGTTCTCCATGTGAAAATGTATGGGATATTTGAAAAGAGTCAGCCAAAAGCCAACAATTATTTTTCCTTAAAAAATAATCAAAAGTTTGAACAAGATGAGTTAAAGCCTTGGGGATCATTACTTAGCCCATAGAGGAAAAGTAAACTGAGGAGTAAGTCTAGACTTTGCAAATGTGAAGAGTCATTATCTAGATAATGATGAGCAGCTGAAAAATGTCCCTGACTGGCTCAACAGAAGAAGTCAATATTGAATTGAATCAGATGAATAGAAGCCTAAGTCCCAAACTGTAAAGTTTTAAGGCAACAATGTGAACTCTCCTAGAATGATCAAGAATACCTGAGGACACAAGATTGAAGTAAGTTTTACAAAAAATCATTTGGGATTACTTTTCTCATATTTGGCTGTATGTATGCACTTCAAAGCATAGCATTAATAAAATGTAAGCCTATGTGCCCACATCACCAATATCTGTGAAGCCCATTATTTATTCCTTCACTCCCGAAGAAGCCATTATTCTGAATATTGGGCTCATCATCTCATGCTTTTCTTTATGCTTTTATTACATATGGATATATATCCCTAAATATATATGCTTAGTTTTTGTCTTTTTTAAAACTTTGGATGAGTAGACTCATTCTGCATACATGTTATATTGTTAGATTTCTCACTTTTTCTTTTCTTTGAGATTCATCCATTTTGATGTATGTAGCTATTATTTTTTTCCATTTTTGCCATGCTACAGTGTTCCATAGTATGAATACGCCATGATTCATTTCCCCATTATCCTGTCAGTGAACATTTGGATTGTTCCTAGGTTTTTGTTTTATTACTGTTGTTGTTATTGTTATCATTATCATTAAGACTGCCTGTACAAATAATATTGCCATGAATATTCTTATACACGTCTCTCAGTGCAAATCTTGAAGAGCTCCTCTAGATCAGTAGTTCTCAAACTGTGATTGCTTCAACATCATCTGCGTACAGGTTAGGAAAGGATAATCTCCACCCCTAACCCAGGCCTGCTGAATCAAACCAAAAGGTGTGGGGCCCAGAAATCTTTGTTTAACTAGCCCTCCACGTGATTCCATAGCACACTATAGTTTGAGACTGATTCTAGTCTTTTTTTACTTTTATTTATTTATTGTATTTTGGGCTGCATTGGGTCTTCGTTGTTGTGCACAGGCTTTCTCTAGTTAGAGTGAGCGGGGGCTGCTCTTCGTTGTGGTGCATGGGCTTCTCATTGCGGTGGCTTCTCTTGTTGCGGAGCATGGGCTCTAGGCACTTGGGCTTCAGTAGTTGTGGCGTGTGGGCTCAGTAGTTGTGACTCAGGATCTAGAGCACAGGCTTAGTAGTTATGGCACATGGGCCTAATTGCTCCACGGCATGTGGAGTCTTCCCGGACCAGGGATCGAACCCATGTCCCCTGCATTGGTAGGCGGATTCTTAACCACTGTGCCACCAGGGAAGCCTTGATTCTAGTCTTATAATTACTGGGTTATGGCGTGTATGCTTCTTCAGCTTTACCAAGTAATGCCAAATTAATTTCTGGAGTGCTTGTATTAATTTATCCTACTAACACTGTATGAGAATTCTCATTGCTTTAAATGAATAATTCTCAAACTCAGCTGTGCATTAGTATCATTAGGGAAACTTAGAAAAATACCATTGCCTTGACCAGATCAATTCAACCATAATTTGGGGGGATGGGACCCAGGTATCATTTTCCCCTTAGCTTTATTTAGATATAATTGATATTCCAAAAACTATACTTATTTAGTGTATATAATTTGATGAGTTTAGACATATGCATATACCCATGATACCATCACCACATCAAAGTAATAAACATGTCCTTTACCTACAAAAGTTTCACTGTGTCCATTTAATTTTTTGTTTTTGTTTTTGTGGTATGAACACATAACATGAGATCTACCTTCTTAACAAATTTTTAAGTGCACAGTACCATGTTGTTAGTCATAGGCACAGTGTTGTACAGTAGATCTCTAGAACTTACTCATCGTGTATAACTGTAACTTTATAACCATTTAACAATGCCTCATTTCACCCTCCTCTCATCCCTGACAATCATGATTCTGTTTTATGTGTCTATAAGTTTGCCTGTTTTACATACTTCATTTAAATGGAGCAATGCAGTGTTTGTCCTTCTGTGACTAACTTATTTCACTTAGCATAATGTCTTCTAGCTCCATCCATGTTGTCTCAGATGGTAGGGTTCCCTTCTTTTTTAAGGCTGCATAATATTCCAGTGTGTGTATTTATGTATGCATACACACACACATACACACACACACATATCACTTTTTATCCATTTATCTGTCAGTGGACAGTTGAGTTTTTTCCATATCTTGGCTACTGTGAATAATGCTGCAGTTAACATGGGTGTGCAGATATCTCCTCAAGATCCTTATTTCAATTCTTTTGGATATATACCCAGAAGTGAGATTGCTGGATCATATGGTAATTTTATTTTTAGTATTTTGAGGCACTTCCATACTTTTTCCCATAGTGGCCACACTGTTTTGTATTTCTACCAATGGTACAAAGTTTGCAGTTTTCCCCAACCCTTACCAACACTTGTTATCTTTTGTTTTTTGTAATCGCCATTCTAACAGGTGTGAGGTGATATCTAACTGTAATTTTGATTTGTGTTTCCCTGATTTGTATGTCTTTGGAAAGATGTCTGTTTAAGTCCATTGTCCATTTTTTTTTTTTAACAGGGTTATTTAGTTTCTTGCTATTATATTGTAGAAATTCCTTGTATATTTTAGAAATTAACTCTTTATCAGATCTATGGTTTGCAAATATTTTCTCCCCCTTGGTTGCCTTTTCTGTTGATTATTTTCTTTGCTGTTCAGAGAAGCTCTTTAGTTTGATGTAGTCCTGTTTGTTTCTTTTTGCTTTTTTTGCCCCTGCTTTTGGTGTCATATTCATGAAATTATTGCCAAGACCAAAATGATGCAATGATTCCTCTATGTTTTCAGGTCTTATGTTTAAGTGTTTAATCTACTCTGAGTTGATTTTTCTGTAAGGTGTAAAATAGAATTCCAATTCCTTTTTTTTTGTTGTTGTTGTTATGTAGATACCCAGTTTTCTCAGCACTAAAATTTCCCCATCATGTATTATTGAACCCTTGCCAACGATCAGTTGCATGGATTTATTTATGGGCTCTCAATTTTTTTCCGTATGTCTGTCTTTATGTCAGTACCATGCTGCTTTTACTTACTATAGCTTTGTAATATATTTTGAAATCAAGAAGTGAGATAATTCCACCTTTATTCATTTTTCTCCATGTTGTTCTGGCCATTCTGCACACACCATCTTTTAAAGCTTCCAGGTTTATTTTTATGTAAACGTGGTATTGAAAACCAATGTTCTGCGCCGTGGGGAACACTTGATATTGTAGGAATTTTGTACTTTTGCCAGCCTGGCAGATGTGAATAAAGAATCTCATTTCTTGCATTCAAATTTTATTTTATTGAGTATGAATGAATTTGAGCCCCTTTGGGGCCATTTGTGGACCACTTATGGGCCATTTGTGTTTCCTCTTCTTTAAAATGCTTGATTCAGTCTTTTGTCCATTTAAAAAATCCTATTGTGTTGCTTATCTTTTTTAATTTGCTTCATCTGAGTTCTTGATATATTTGGAATAGTAATTTTTTTGTTGCTTATGTATTTGCAAATATTTTCCCATTTTCTTCTCTTTCCATTTTCTTCACGGTATCTTTTCATGAACATCTGTTGCTAATTTTAATGTAGTTTAATTCATCAGACTTTTCTTTTAGTTTTTGTGTCTTATTTAAGAAATTCCTGACTTATCTAAGGTCATGTAGGTATTCTCCTTCTATTTTCTTCTAAAAGTTTTAAGAAGATTGTCATTTACCTTAAATCTTTAATATACCTGGAATTGATTTTTGTGTATACTGTAAGGAACAGATTTAATTTCATTTTTTTACATATGAATAACTCTTGTGCCAGCATAATTTATTAAATAATCCATCTTTCCCCTAATTTTTGTAATGTTGCTTCTGTTATATATCATGTTTCCAAGTATGTATGGCTCTGTTTCTGGGGTTTCAGTTTTGGAATTCTGATCCATTGAGCCATAAGTCTGTCCCTGTACTAATATCACACACTCTTTAATTGTATAATTGTAATAATATTTGATATGTGCTGGGGGAAGTCAACCCACGTTCTTGTTGTTTTCCAAGAATGTATTGATTATTCTCTCTTCATTCTGCCACATAAATTTTATAATCAGCTTGTCAAGCTCCAGCAACAACACAAACTTTGTTTGAGTATTTTACTGGAATTACATAAAGTCTCTGGTCAAATTTGGGTATATTGAGACCCACATGACATGATTCTTCCTATTCTGGAACATGGCATGTGTGTCTATTTACTTACTTATCCATGACTTTCAAAAACCTTTTTTCACACTCTCCTAATTTATCTGTTGTTGATTCATATTTTGGTTATGTTTAAAATTTAACAGGTTAGACATTATTTTTGCTGACTCTTGCAGGTTTGCTTAGATTTACTCACATATTTAACTTACATGAATTACCTTCTTTTTCATGTGACATAACTTCCTTCTAGGATCACTTTCTTACTGAAGCACATCTTTTTAAAGTACCTTTAGTGAGATTCTAGACAGAGTAAGCAGTTTTTATTTGTTTGATATTATATTTATTTTACCTTTTTTATTAAAAGATATATTCAGTGGGTATGTAATTCTAGCTTGCAAATTTTTTTTTTCTCAGCAGTATGAACAAATTATTGCACCATATTCTGGCTTCGATTATTGTTAAGCAAGCTGTAGTCTAAATTGACATTCCTTGGAGGTAACCTCTCTATTCTATTTTTTGATCTTTTTGTTTTTGGTGTTCTGTAGTTTTATTAAGGTGTGTCTTCGTGTGGATTTATTTTTTTCATCCTTCTGTTTATCTTGATTCATTGGGCTTCTTGAATTTAAAAATTGTTCTGCTCCATCAATTCTGGAAAATTATTAGCCATTTTCATTTAGAATATTATCCTTCTCCCATGCTCTCTATTCTTGCCTTCTGTAACTCCAATTAAGCACATTTTGAACATTCTCACCCTGTTTGGGGTTTTTTTGATTGGTTATTTTTACATCTCTTTCGTATTTTGTCTTTACATACTGTACTCCAGAGTATTTCTTTCAGGCCTGTCTTCCAGTTTACTAATCCTTTTGTGATTTGTGCCTAATCACCTGTTTTACCTATCCAATGAGTTTCTAATGTCACTTATTATATTTCTTATATCTAGAGATTCTTTGTTTATCGAATATTCTGTCTTATGTCTTTATAGGTCTAATTCTGTTGTTTGTTTTTGCTGACTCTTACTAATGTTTGTTTACTTCTTTCTGCATCATCCGTATTTTTATCATGAACTAATGACTGCTGAGCCTTTATCTGTGGAAATATTTTGAAACTGAAGTTTAAAGGTACTTTGCTCCTTGGAAATTTGCATGAATGACTGCCAGTTATTTGGGAGCACTGCCAAAATGTAATCACGTTAAATTTAAATTCTCAGCATATTTTTTTTGACAACTAGGTATTTTAAATTCTGACCAAAAACCTGCATGGGTGCTGTCTTGTGGTTAGAGAGGTTTACAGGGAGTAACATCTTACTCCTAAACCCACAGTCAAGGCAAAAACAGACAAGATCCCGTACTCTTTTTCTCTATGGGTGGGCTTTGTTTTTGTTTTTGTTTTCTTTACAGTAAGCCCTTCACTGGGGAGATTATCTTTTGGGGTTTTAGATTTCCATCATGAACTGAGTTTGCCTATATCTTGTGAAAGGTCTAGGCTTTGTGTACCATCTTCTGTTTGAGGCCCATTAAAGCTAAAACTCTAGCGCACTGGTAACTGGTAGATGTTCCTAGGGCAGTCTTGGCCTTCAGTGTTTGGTTATGTCTCTGCATTAATGCTTTCCTTTAGTTTTCTTTCTTTGAGGGGAGGTGGAGGGAGGTATTTCTTAATTTCTTGCATAGCTTAGCTTTTCATCTAAAGGTATTTTTAAGAATTTTAGGTGTTGTGTAAATTGACAGTCCCTAGGCAATTTGACTACCCAATTGACTAGGGTAACTAACCGACTAGAAACAGAAGTCTTTTCTAAAATATCTCGACAACTCTTTTATTGGGAAGTTTAGAGAAACATATTAAATAGTGCTAATATGCCACTATGTTCAGGTCAGTGTGTTTTAAGTCCCACAGATGCCAAATGTTGTTTCTGCTTAGTTAAAAAGCATGTACTTCCCCAGTAGCGCAGTGGTTAAGAATCTGCCTGCCAATGCAGGGGTCGCAGGTTCAATCTGTGGTCCAGGAAGAGACCATGTACTGCAGACCAACTAAGCCTGTGCGCCACAACTACTGAGCCTGCACTTTAGAGCACATGAGCCACAACTACTGAAGCCTGCACACCTAGACCCCGTGCTCTGCAACAAGAGAAGCCACCACAATGAGAAGCCTGCGCACCACAACAAAGAGTAGCCCCCGCTCCCCACAACTAGGGAAAGCCTGCACGTAGCAACGAAGACCCAATGCAGTCAAAAATAAATAAGTCAATCAATAAATTTAAAAACAAAACAAAACATTTTTTCAGCTTGACATGGATGCTTGATGTGTCAAAAAATGTCCAGAGTATTAGATGTTTCACATTGACTGTCTGGTTCTTTAATCGAAGGCATAACTATATACTTCTACATTTGTTTTGGATGCAGGTGTCTATAACCAGTACTTATATGAAAACTGGGAAATAAATACTTAACAATAGCTTGTCATGTATGTTTCTATTACAACTCTTTTTGAACTAATTGGAATGATTTACTGGTATTATGATGATCTTGGAAATAGAAGCAACCTTGTGTTTGTGTGTGGATTGTCTTCCTAGACAGTGAAGTGTTTCTACCTTTGGATTTGCATAGGAGTGGTGGCATTCTGATGTGGCATGTTTCATTTAATGATATGGCCATTCTGTTAGTGTGCATAGGCTTGCATTGTTCCATATGCCCAAACAAAAATTGTGGAGGAGAAACACAGTTCTTAATGTGAAATGATTGGATATTGCATTAGCATGCACCTGTATATTTGAGTGAAATTTCCAGATTGTCCTTTGGGATATTTCACATAAAGTGCATTGCACTATTCTCATTTCAAGACCTGTGAAATGTTAGCACCCTTCAAACTCTATAGTTAATTGTAGATAGGTGTCTTGACTGTTATGGTAGGATTCAGCTTTGGTTAACATCTATATATAATATTTTATAGTAATGCATCCTTGCATTAGTTTGTCATGGCCATGATAAGGGGATATCTAATGAAAGCAGAATGTAGCATAAACAGGATATTGTATACCTGTCACCTATTTTAGCTAATACAAATCTTCTATTAAATATCTGAGAATATCAGTTTGTCTTCTTATAATGAGAAGATATTTTATGTTTAATTTGAAATATGTTAATTTAAAATATATGAGGGCTATATAATTTATAAAGGAATATTAATAACATGGATATTGTTTGTATTATACTTAGGCAGAATATATTACATTTAGACACAGCCATACCCACCTCATATGCTATTCAGTATTCATAGTCATTCATTCTGTATGTTCTATATTTTGTTTAATTCTTAAAATCGCCTTTTAGGTTTAATATGATTTCGAAGTTTTATTTTTGAGTACAGAGTGGGACATAAACAAAATAGAAGATAATTAGCATCAAAAGAATGAATGATTTTAGTAATAATCTTTCAGATTAATTGTAAATCATGTTAATTATTTTAGAAGGCAATACATTTCATCTGCAAATAGGATCATGACATTAGTGGGAGTTGAAAGTTTTATATACAAAGTAGTCACAATTTTTCTTTTTATAATTATAGAAGTTATAAATATATCTGCGATCTCCATTAATCTAATACAAAATGAGAACGCTTTGAGGAATTTAATTGAAGTTAAATTACGAAAGTTTATATACATATGATTTCCATAGCCCAGATTTTTGGCTGTACAATGTAAAAGAAGGGTTGAACCCAAAAGAGATTTTGACAGAAAGAACCATCAGAACTTGTGACTGAGTGACAAATGCCAGTTTGAAAGCTTAGAAGGTGGAGAGGATGCCAGTCCTGTTGGTAGAATGGGGCCTTTAGGAGAAGCTGATAAGCGGTGGGGATGAGGGGTCAGAGTGAGGATGGATTCTCCTTTAGATTTGTTGAATTTGAATTAACAGTGGGACATCTGGATGGGACGGACTGTCAGTTAGAAACATGGAACTTAGAGATGGGCAGGAGTAGTGAGGGCTGGAGCTGTTCATTTGGTGTTATTAGCGCTGAGGTGTTACTGAAAAGTTTTCCTACCTGGGCCAAGTTGAAGATCAAATAGGTAGGAAACCTGTAAAAGGCTGCCTCTTTGTAAGATATAAATGTCATACTCCAAGGTCATGAATTTTCTCATCATGTTTTCAATGCTTGTATTTTCTTTAATCAACTAATATATTTTTTTTAAAGGAGTGGCTTCATGAAAAGGTCTAGAAAATCTCCCACTGAATGCTTGAGGCCATTTAATCAGCATTTTAACATACTTTAGCAGACTCTTAGAGTCTCTTTTAGGGGTTACAGAAATGTTAAGAATTTCAAATCAAAAGGAGAGAATTGTAGCATGACCACCTGACAAGAAATGTATTTAGGGTCAAATGCAACAAATTACTGTCAGTCATATGTTGATTATGGTTTCACTATGTAGGGAGGAGTATACACAGTTCTTCTGGACCTGTAATCTTCGTCAGGGCAGAATCTCTAGTGGTTAACGTGGTGGTAAGCACATAGTCGGCAGCCAGTATATATTAGCTGAACGATGGATGAAACACAAAATAAATACAGAACTAGGCCCGGTATCAAAGTGTGTGCCATTTAACTCAAAGCAAAGAACAAGAACACATGAATGTGATTTCAGAACATGAAAATACACACACAGTTTAAGACATGCCATGAGAAAGTGTTGAAAAACATACAATAAATTACAGTAGTTAAGGGATTGAGTTTTTTGACCAGGCAAAATAGGAGGAGGGTTACGTTAAGATCACAGAGATTTATCCAAGTATTCGGAGTAACGTTTCTTATCTGGGTTTTTCTACAAAATATTTGATGGCGTAAGTTAAAATACACTTATATATATGTATATATATATCTCCTATATAGAAATAGAATCCTGTGTATAGATATAAATAAACATATGTTTATATATGCTCTGTAATAGTATAATTTTAAAAGGAATAAATAATACATTTTTAAAAAGAAATTTTGGCCCCAGTCCGTTTACGTGGGGAATGATAGACTTAATCACAGTGAACCTAACTCGGCTTTCCTACTGCTAAAAAGACTTAATGAGATATAAGATAAAAAAGAAAGGTTATGTTTTGGCAAGAAGGAAAGGGCATTATGGTTCAATACCTTCACTTAACTAACCTTTAAGTATGCAATTAATATTTGAAGGAAATAAAGTTTTGAAAGTATTATAGAGTAATTGCAAAAATGTAAAAAGTAGTTAAAAGCCTATGGTCTGTTGGGAGAAATCCCTTCAGATAACTGTGACAGTCATCAGAAAGTGAATTTGTGATGTGTAAAAGAGGAAGAAAAATCTGCTCATTTGGTGACATGATTACTGCTTTCCCCTTTGTTGTTTTCTTTGTGAACTTCAGCTCATTGACATTTTCTAGGATGAAATTTTCATACTGACCTAGAATTGATCTTTTAAACACAAATCGTACAATATTTGAAAGAAGATGCCCAGTATTAAGCAGGAGCAGCAGGAAGGAAAACTAGACGGGTTAAAACTTTACAGGATATTTGCTTATTAACTCACAGTTTGCCAGAATCTAAGTTGTACTTAAAAATTTATAATTCCTAGCTTCTGCTATTATGAACAGCTTTTCCCTTACAGTATAGAGGGTGTCTGAAGTCATCTTTGCAATTTATTTACTGATCATAAGTAGCGATAGTATCAATAGGGCAGCTAAAGTCAAAAGCTATTTACAATTGTTTAAGTACAGAGTCCTTGGGCAATATGACTTTTAAACACTAGCCCAGTCCACATCTGTTCACATGTGTTTTGCTTCCTCTTATTCCTAGCTGCTGTTGCAGGACCTTAATTCTTTTAAAAAACTACCTACATTAGATGTTTCTATGGCTTTCAGGGAATATCTTCCACATCTCATGAACTAATTTTGTCAGCTTCCATGTAGCTGCTGTGGGTGATTTTCTTCATTTCCTGCTTTGAACCCTTTTCTAAGGACCACTGTATGTGGGGAGAGGGGAGGAGTTTCTCACGGGGCACAGGTGGTATGCACTGAAGCCCTCTCGATGCCAAGGGTGTGGAGTGTCCTGTGGCAAAATACAGAAACATGTGTTTCTTCCCTTGTCTCAATTTTTAACATCCTTGATCTGGGGGATACCCAAGCCATGCTCATCACATAGCTCCCCTTTCCACAGCACTCAGACATATGACTCTGTTGGGGGTGGGTAGGCCAGGCCTGGATACACATTCGAGAAACACATGTACTATGCTCAGAATCACCCTGATGCTTTCCAAAATGTAGGCTTTCTTACTGGGCCCAGCCTGACTACATGATACACACTTCCCTTCTGTTAGGTGGGACATTTCTGTTCCAGGAGGCCTTACAAATAGACTTCCAACTGACTCCAAGGACTGTCCACATTAGTCTCAAACTGTGCCTTGAACATCTGTTTTCTTTCTTGACATGCTATTGAGCAGGTGAAGGGGATAGAGGCAAATGAGTACCACTATGTCTCTCTCTCCTCTGTCTTCTAATCCTCCTTTCTCTTCTATTCAGGAATTGATGGGCATGAAAACATTATTAATGTCTGATCTTAGACTCCATTTTGTCTATAAAGTCCAGGATGTATGGGAAAAAAATCAGGTATCTTTATGTATTGGCTATGATGGCCACTTGCAACACGGGGTTCTAGAGGTAGTGGGCTCATTAAGCAATAAGTCCTATAAAGTAGTCTGCATCTGCCACACATTGAGAGAGTGTTACTCTAAGCCTTATTTGCAAATAGAACCCACTAAGCACTGGCAGTTATATAAGCTTGTAACTCAGTCAGAAGACCATATCCAGAATCAGAATACATCTAAGCCCACCGAATGTATTTAATAGTTCATATAGCTAAACAGAGAAAGAAAAGATATGTCACCTGCGGTGGAGCCTGTGCTGTAAAGATGACTTAACAGGTTATCTACAGCTGGAAGAGAAGCAAAATAACAACAAGTTTCACATTCAGAGCTGAAATTCTATTTTAGGCTTGATTCATTCTGTAATAGTTATTTTCACAGTTAAAACTTAAAATTGAGGTGGAGAGTTTGAAATATGCAGAATTGATATTTTTAATAATTTTATTAATGTTCTTAATCTTTCTAATTGAGTTTCCCTGTTGGGAAAATTATACAAGTTACCAATCGGATTCTTTGTTTTTCTTAATAACATACTTGACAAAAAGTCCCATTAACAGAGAAAAAATTTTAAAAACAATTTATGTACATCAGAAATATTCTAGAAAAATAGAAATAACACCTTGGTATTTACTTACCTTTTCATTCTATAAAAGAAAATGATATTAATGAAGCAAAATAGTAGATGTTCTTAATTTCATTTGATTATATGTTTATATTGTTATATCAATATCGATATTTCTTTTAAGTCAAAGGACATGATATTTTAAATCTTTGGTCTCATCAGTTACACAGTGGGTGCCATTGCAGGTGTAGAGCTTAGTGGAAACAGAATTAGTGGGAGGAGAGAAAAGATAAATGGAGAGAACAAAAGAGGACTTAAAGTAGACATGATACACTTGTTTCCTGTGGGACTTACAAGGCTATATGTTGTCTACTCTTTTTTTTTTTTTTTGATCTGGAAACATCAATAATATACAGTGTACCATTTAACCTATTTTAATTGTACAGTTTAAGTGGTGTTAAGTATATTTACAGTGTTGTTCAAATGTCACCACTATTTTCATAACTTTTTCATCATCCTAAAAGAAACTCTATACCTTTTAAGCAGTAACTCCCCATTCCCTTCTGCCCCTAGCCCCTGGTAACCTCTGTTCTACTGTCTCTAAGAATTTGTCTGTTCTAGATACCACACATAAGTGGGTTCATACATTATTTGTCCTTTTTTGTCTATCTTATTTCACTAAGCGAAATATTTTCAAGATTCATCCATGGGCTTCCCTGGTGGCGCAGTGGTTGAGGGTCCTCCTGCCGATGCAGGGGACACGGGTTCGTGCCCCGGTTCGGGAAGATCCCATGTGCCGCGGAGCGGCTGGGCCCGTGAGCCATGGCCGCTGAGCCTGCGCGTCCGTAGCCTGTGCTCCACAACGGGAGAGGCCACAGCAGTGAGAGGCCCGCGTACCGCAAAAATAAATTAAAAAAAAAAATATTCATCCATGTTTTAGCATGGATCAAAGCTTCCTTTTTTGGCTGAATCATATTCTGTTGTATGTACATACCACATTTATCAATGCATCTGTTGATGGACAAGTAGGTTGTTTCTACCTGCTGGCTATTGAATAATGATGCTATGGACATTTGTGTACAGGTATCTGTTTGAGACGCTGTTTTCAGTTCTCTTTGATACATACCTAGGAGTGGAATTGTGGGATCATATGGTAGTTCTATGTTTAATTTCTAAGAAACCACCAAACTGTTTTCCACAGTGCTGCTGCCATTTTACATTCCAGCCAGCAATGCATGAGGGTTCCTATTTTAACACATCCTCACCAACACTTGTTATTTCCCATTTTTTTGGCAATAGCTATTCTAGTGTGCATGAAATGGTATCTCATTGTGGGTGCTTTAAAAAATGCTATTATAAATGGAATTGTTTTCTTAATTTCCCTCCAGATTGTTCATTGATGGTATATAGAAATACAACTGATTATTGTGTGCTGATTATGTATCTTGAAACTTTGCTGAATTCATTTATTAGCTCTAACAGTATTTTTGGTGGATTATTTTTGGTGGATTATTTAGTGTTTTCTGCATATAAAATCATGCCATCTGTAAACAGAGACAGTTTTTTTTTTTTTTTTCTTTTACAATTTGGGTGCCTTTTATTTCTCTTTCTTGCCTAATTTCTCTGGTTAGAACTTCCAGTACTATGATGGATAGACATGGTGTAAGCAGGCATCCTTGCCTTGTTCTTGTTCTTAACATATATGCTTTCAGTCTTTCACCATTGAGTATGATGTTAACTGTGACTTTTTCATATACGACCTTTATCATATTGAGAAAGCTTCCTTTTACTCCTAGTTTAAAGAGTATTTTTTTCTCACAAATGTGTGTTGGATTTTGTCAAATGCTTTTCATGCATTAGTTGAAATGATCATGTGAGGTTTTCTTTTCCCTTCATTCTATTAATGTGGTATATTATATTGATTGGTTTTTGTATGTTGAATCACCCCTGCATTCCAACTATTGTTTCACAAATGTCTGTTTCTTCCTTCAATTCTGTCAATTTTTACTTCATATATTTTGGAGCTCTGTTCTTAGATGTGAATATGTTTATAATAATATCTTCTTGATAGGTTGAAACTTTTATTAATATATAATATCTTGTTTGTTATCATTTTGTGATTTAAAGTCTATTTAGTTTGACAATAAAATAAACACCTCAGGCTTTTTTTTTTTTTTTTGGTTACTGTTTATATGCAATAGCTTTTTCCATCCTTTTCAACAATTTTTTGTCTTTTTATTGAAAGTGAGTCTCATGTAGACTGCATATAGAAGATAAGTGTTTTTATTTATTTACTTGTTTTATTGAGGTATAATTGACACATAGCATATCAATTTCAGGTGTACAACATAATGATTCAGTATTTTTATAATTGTAACATGATCACCACAATATGTCACCATACATATAGAAATTTTCTTTTTTTTTCTTGTGATGAGAACTTTTAAGATCTACTGTCTTAGAACTCTCAAATATGCGATACAGTATTAATAACTATAGTCACCATGCCGTATGTTACACCCCCATGTCTTGTTTTATAGCTGGAAGTTTGTCCCTTTTGACCCCACTTCACCTATTTTGCTCCCCGCTCCGCAACTCCAGCAACTACCAGTCTGTTCTCTGCATCTATCAACTTGGTTTTTGGTTGTTGTTTTGTTTTTGTTTTTTGAGAGTCCACATATAAATCAGGTCATATGGTAGTTGTCTTTCTCTGTCTGACTTATTTCACTTAGTATAATGCCCTCAAGGTCCGTTTGTGTTGTTGCAAATGGCAAGATTTCACTCTTTTTTAGAGCTGAATAGTATTCCATTGTGGCATGCATGCACACATGCGTGCACGCGTGTGTGTGTTGTATCATCTTCTTTATTCATTCATCCATTAATGGACACAGGTTGTTTTCATATCTTGGCAATTGTAAATAATAGTGCATTGAACACGGGCATACTGATATCTCTTTGATATAGTCACTTCATTTTCTTCAGATATATACCCAGAAGTGGAATTGCTGGATTATATTATAGTTCTTTTTAAAATTTTTTGAGGAACCTCCTTACTGTTTTCCATAGTGCCTGTACAAATTTACATTCCCACCAAGAGTACATAATATTTGTTTGTTTTTAAATCTGTTCTGCAAAACTCTTTCTTTTAATTGGAGAGTTTAATTCATTTACATTTAAATTAATTATTCATAAGGAAGGGCTTTTTTCTGCCATTTTCTGTATGTCTTACATGTTTTTGTTCCTTAATTTCTCTATTATTATCTATTTTTGTAGTTAGTTGTGTTTTTTTTTTTTGTAGCCTACTATTTTGATTCTTCTCTTTATTCTGTGTAATTTTTAGTTATTTTCTTAGTAATTACCTTAGGGATTAAAATTAACATCTTAAACTTATAACAACCTAGTCTTAATAATAAAAACTTAACTTCAATAATAATATATAAACACTGTGTTCCTGTACATTTTTCTCCCTTTATATTTCTGTTGTCATAGATTACATGTTTATACATTATATGCCCATTAACAAAGATTTATAAGTATTGTTTTTTGCACTTTACTTTTAAATCATATATAAAAAAAAAGAGGAGTTACAAACCAAAGTACAATAACATTGACTTTTATATTTATGTAGTTACCTTGCTCTTTATTTCTTCTTATGTCTTTGAGTTACTTTTTGGTGTCATTTCATTTCTGCTTGTAGGACATCCTTTAGTATTTCTGGCAGGACAGGTTTGCTAGCAATAAATTATCTCTTTTGTTGTTGTTATTGTTAATTTGGGAATTTCTTAGTTTTTCATTCTTGGAGGAGGATGGTTTGGTGGATATAAAATTCTTATTGATAGTCATTTATTTCAGCACTTTAAATATGTTATCTCACTACCTTTTGACTCCTGTGGGAGAAATATATTAATCCTGTTGAGGATCTATTAAATGTGACAATTCACTTCCCTATTGCTGCTTTAAAAATTCTTTTTCTACATTTTGACAGTTTAATTAGGAAGTATCTCAGAGTGGACCTCTTTTATGTCCTGCTTGGAGTTAATGAGCTTTTTGTATGTGAATATTTATGTATTTCATCAGAGTTAGGAAGTTTTCAACCATTATTTCTTCATATATTTTTTTCTGCCCCTTTCTCTTCTGGGAATCCTGTGATGTACATGTTGGTGTGCTTGGTGTCCCACAGATCCCTCAGGCTCTGTTTATTTTTCTTCATTCTTTTATCTTCCTGTTCCTCAGACTGAATCATTTCGATTTCCTTATCTTCAAGTTCATCAATCCTTTCTTCTGCCTGCTCAAATTTGCTGTGGAACCCCTCTAGTAAATTTTTCATTTCAGTTATTGTACTTTTCACTTCCAGAATTTCTTTTGGATTCCTTTTTGTAATTTCTATATCTTTATTGATATTCTCATTCTGTTCATAACATCATCCTCCTGATTTCCTTTAGTTATTTGTCCATAGTTTCCTTTAGCTCATTAAGCATGTTTAAGACAGTTGATTTAATATTTTTGACTAATAACTTTAAAGTCTGAGCTTCTTTAGGGATAGCTTCTGTCAAATTCTTTTTGTTTTCCCCTTCACAGGCCCTGTTTCCTGTTTCTTCACGTGCTTTGTAATTTTTTTTTGAGAACTGGACATTTGAATATACTATAACTCTGGGAATCTGATTCTGCCACTCCTTACAGACTGCTGATTTTTGTTTGCTGAGAGTGGTAGTGTGTATTCCTTGTGTGTGGTCATTGTAGTTTGGGTTTCATTATCTCTTCTGTCAACCAGTGACCTGACAAAGATTTCCTTAAATATCTGGTTCCAAAAAGCAGGAGAGGTGTTTCTATCTGTTTAAATCTTCCAATAGATGCCATCAGGGAAAGCTGCTGCAACCAGAGAATGTTGAAACCAAGGCAAGCATCTGCCGAACCAACCAAAACTCTGATCTCCAAATTTCGGAGAACAAGGTCCCCACTGCTCACCCTGGCATCAGCCATCCCCTTTGGCAACTCAGGCACTATCTTCACAGTGGTGCTGAGGAATAGTATATGGTATCTGTTTTATGCATGTCATTCTCTTACCAGAGTCTCTCTTTATCAAACACTTCCTTGTTGGAATTATCCAGTCAGGTTCCACAGTTCTGAAATAGTTTATT
>NW_006783121.1:1915803-1960005 GCF_000442215.2 Lipotes vexillifer | reverse complement strand
CTCTTTCCAGCTCAGTGGCTGCTTTGATGGAGGGATCAATCTCTGGAGCTTCCTTCTCTGCCATTTTTCATCAACTCTACTTTCTTAAATCCTTGTTTCCTGCTTTTTTCCCTTTTATATGCCTTTTTAAATTCCATACAGATTCCCAAAACATTGGTTGCAGGTTAATGTGATGCTAGTTAGAACTGTACCAAAGTCCAAGATAAGCTAGGTTGAGAAGAATTCATTAATTTTGATTCTCTTAGGCATCAGACTTGAACATGCATTAGACTTCATCACTTTTTCTTGGTTCTCCATTAAAGTTGGAATGTATTATGTATTTAAGTACAGATATTGTATATATATTCAAGTTGTTCTGAAAGGTAGTTTTAATGTGCTTGAATATTTTAGTTGGGCTGTACACTTGTCCCTCAGACTCAGTGTTGGACTCTTATGTGGCCAGCTGTGAGGTGGTAAAGCTGAAATAGCTGGGAAAATGATATATGGACTTTAGGGGCCAAGGCTAGGCTTGTTTCTTGATAATTGTATTGGAAATTAGGAATCACATAGAAGAACAGAATAGAAAAAAAGAAAAAAAATACAGATATTGTAAATAATGGGAGATAAATTTTTACAGGCTTGGTGTGGTTTATAAGATTGAAGATGATTCCCAATTTTGCCAATTATGAAGAGTAGAGTTGATTATTATTATTATTATTATTACCCATGAGTTAATTCTACATAGTATTTTTCTGTTTTTTATATAGATTGACTAATTACCAGGGCAGGAAATAAAACTTAAAAATTATGCTATGTGTTTAAGGCCCAGAAAGTTAGTCAGTTTTGGATTGTTATTTATTGTCATATGATTTTTTAATTTAACATTTATGTACTATAGTGCATAGACACCAAACATGTTTATGTATTTATTCACATTAAATTGTCGTTCATTATTTGGTTATGGTTTTGGGGAGAAGGGGAAGATACACTGGTACTATGGCAGAACCACAATCAGAAATTTATACGCTTTTCTAGTTAATCACTTTTAGAGTTGCTAATGCATGTTTAATAATCCTAATCATGAAATACTAAACTTTTATGCTTTTATTTCTTTTTAGAACCTTATAAAACATCTTCCTGAGCAGAAGGTACTCAATGAATTAGCACAGCTGAAGAATGAATATGATGACCTTTGTGAGCCTGAACAGTTTGGAGTTGTGGTATGTATCTAGTCTAAGGGCCCACAAACTCAGCTTGGAGGTAACACTTATCAGAAACAGTGAAAAAAAAAGACATTTCAATCGCTGATATTTTTTTCTACTATATAATAACTACATAACTTAATATAACATTAGCTGTCTGGAAAAAAAATCCTTGTTTATTATTTATAATATTATTGAAAACTAAAGAAATTAAGATTTACATTATGAAATACCTCTAGACATCTTGTGGGCCTTCCTCTATATCAGTGCTGATATTAATATATGAAAATAATACATATTATTGTATTGACTGTTTTTTCTTCTATTTAGATCTTAATGCTAGAATTTAGCCCTAAAAGAGTTAGGCTAAGAATAAGGGTGGAAACTAGATAATTAGTAATGTTCTGGAGACTGTTTTCTGTAGTATATATTGTATTAGAAAAAGCACAAGAATTTTCAGATATCCCATAGAGTGTCATTAATTGATTGAAAGCTTTATATACACTGCTTCAGCTGGAAAGAAAATTTCATAAATACACATCATGCTTTACCATGGTTAAATAATTATTGGAATGAATTATGTTTTCTTATCTCCTCTTCATTTTAAGGGGTACAAAAGATGACTAGGTATAAATATGTATTAAAAAATATAGTTGTATATATATATATATATATATACACATATACCTATATATATGTATACATATATATATATGTTTTTAGCTTTCCCCAAAAACCTCTATTCAAATAATAGGGAAAAATAAAAAAAGATGGTAGGAAAGAGGGCATGATGATTGATTTACTTTTTTAGAGAAAAGCTATTTTTGACTTAGGTGTTCCATACAAGTTTGTTTTCCATGTGAACAAACAGTTCTATTACAGCTTTCAGTTTTACCCTGGCTCTCTGACCATTTTCCATCTGCATACTAAGACTTCTTAAAATTACCGCCGGACCCAATAGTCAAACACTGTCTGCTTCATCTGAAATATTGGGTTGGCCAAAAAGTTCGTTCAGGTTTACCCTCTTTAATAGTAATGTATTTGAATTGATCTGATTTGGTACTTTGCAATTTAAAAATCCTGTTTAAAATCAAAATGTGATAGATGGGACAGAGTACGTTCCTTTTGAACATATGCAATAACTGCTTGATCATATTTAGAGTTTATTAATTTTCAGGTATGGCATTGCATATGCTGATGTAGGAGGATTCTGTCAAATCCTTGAAAAGCAAATCAGGAATGTATATTTAAGGTGAGACAGAGCATGTAAAGGTACCTGAGGAAGAGGTATCTCTCGTTTTTCAGTTAGGCAAATTAATCAACTAAACTGGCAAAATATTATTTACTAAGTAGCAGCACTTTAACACAATATTAAATAGTAAAATTTTCTAGGCCAAAGTCCACACTTGAAAGTTAAGCTACTTTAATTTATATTATAATTGAAGCAAGGCTATATACCATCTGAGAATTCAGCTGTGCCATGGTGGTTATGAGTTTTACAGTAGGTACACTACACAATTTCTCTGAAGCCATTTTTTTTTTCCTGAATGCAGTTTATCTTGGAAGATGTATTAGTTTGCCAAGCAAATCCTTCAAGAGGAATATCCTTGGTACCACACTGAGGAAATGAAGTTTGGGGACGTAAAAAGCAATATAACTTCTGAACTCAAAGCAAAGTAGAAAATGAAAGAGATTTCTTGTTTGTGCACATAACCATAAATAATTCTGGGGCTGTGAACATGAAGTCACCTGGTCCTCTTATTTACTCTCCCCATCCTTAGCTACATGTCTGTAGGGGACATAGTCAAGGACATTACAAAGTAGTTTATGCTATGTAAATTACCTAAGGCAGTATTAATCAGGATGTGCCAAATAAAGTTTAGGTCATCTCATATATATCTAGCAAAAAGATTCTTGAAATAATGATATGACTCAGTCTTTTAACTATGTATGTAAGCATGTATATATTGTATATAATAGATAGTAGATAAGTGTTTTTTGAATTGAATTATAGGACAATTATTCAAACCAAGTGTGAGCCTGAGATTAAAAATAGCATAGTTTAGATCTCTAAAAGTAAAAATTATGTTCAAATATATTTCTCCAGGTCTATGCTGAAATTAAATTCACTTCTGTCTGGAAACGCCCAAATACTTTTTAATCCTCAAAATATATTGACAGCCTACATTTAGGACAACTTTGGAAATGCATAGAATCATCTGCCCTAATGAGAAAGGCCCCAAACTGGTTGTCTTACTTCTGCTTTCTTCCCCCATCAAAAGTATTAGTGTAGTCATCTTAAAATCTATATTAACCTTATGATTTCTGTATTAAAACCCTTCAGTATCTTCCAGAGTTTACAGAATAAAACCTGAGATCCTTTGCATTCTCATTCTGCCTCTAACTCTCTGGTTTTATGCCTCCCTGTTCTCTTTGGTGAACTGAGCGAATTGGTGTCTTTATGACATTTTAGCTTTTACCTCGGCGGGACTTTCTTTGCCATTTCAGCAGTTATTTTACTTGTTCCTATTCAGTAGTCTTTCGTTTTTCCATAGCGGCTATACCCTATACCATACCTTACCTGCTTTCCACAAGTCTTCACTCCCTCCCCTCCCCATTCTTTTCACTTACTACAAACAACCTAATCTCTTACCAGGGAAAAGGGAAAGCACCTAGGCTTCAGAACTTCCAACATCTCTCCTACCTACAGTTATCTCTACCCATATCTTTTATTAGCTTCCTCTCTGTCAAACCTTAGAAAAAGGGATACTTTATTATCACTAATACTATTGTTGTCATGATTAGTGATAGAAATAAGAATGTATTGAGGTGTTACTGTGTCTGATTCTATGCTAAGCGTTTTTACATGTACCATCTCATGAATTCCTCACGGCCCTATGAGATTGGCACTGTTATTAGCTTCATGTTACAGATGAAGAAACTAAGGCCAAGGAAGGCTGGGGACCTAGTCCAAGGTTACATAGTAAGTAATAGGTACAGAATTCAATCCCAGGCAATCTGACATCATGGATTGTGATTTTAACCACTGTACTGAACTGGTGTGTGCACGTGTGTACACGTCCACGTGTGTGTGAGATAGTCTACTACATACTAATTTACTTATCTCTGTTTAAGGCATTATTATCCCCTGCCTACTCTTGTTCTGTTATTCTATTGCCTCTTCAGTTCTTCAGTCTCCACTCTGCCCTTCTTTTCAGAAGAAAAGCATCTTCTTAAGTAATTCACTGCCTAAAAATGTATGAATGGATAGCTGGATGGATGGATGGATGGATGAATAAAACTCCTTCACTGGCCCTGAGGTCCATGATAGCTACTGCCCTCTCTTCATTACCTAGCATCAGTTTTTTCAAAGATTAGTGTATTCTCTACTTCCTTACCTCTAGTTACTATTTAACAAACAGCAATCAGAATTCTGCCTTAAACAATGCATTGAAACTGATCTAGAAGAGATCATTAATTACCTCCTGATTGTATCTAAAATATACATCGGTTCTACTCACTTCTCTTTCTCTGTGCTGTCACCACTTTAGCCCAAGCCAGCATCATCTTTCCCTTAACCATTATAATATACTTTTAGCCTGTTTTTTCCACTTATACTTTTGCCGTTTTCCAAATCTGCCTTGGCACAGCCCTCGATGTGACATTTCTAGAGTACATTTGTGTTGCATCATTATTTATCTATCTGCTTAAAGCATCAGCACGTTGTTTTCTGAATTTACCATGCTCTTTCCTGCCTTTGGACCGTTACACACATTTCTGCCTCTTACTCCCATTTGCTGCCTGCCTCTCTCCTGCTTATTCTTCGAGTTTCCGCTTAAATTTCATTCTCTCCGTGATGCCTTCACTTACCTATCAATCAAAACTAGGTCTCCCTATTAAACTCTCTCAGAGCACCTTTTTTCTTTTCCTTTCTCATGGTTTTTAATTAAATATTTAATTGTGAGGTTATTTATTGCATATCTATAACCCCTGCTAGATTGCAACTTCTTTAAGTATATGTATCATATTGATTTAATTCACATGACATATACTTACCAAATGTTTGTTGAATGTATTAGCTTGAATGCAAAATCAAGTGGGCTCTTTTCAGTCCTGTCTAATTCTGTATCCATATGGCACTTGATAACATTGAAGAATTTAGATTCCTTACTGAGTCCTTTTCTTTCTTTGCATTCTCTAGCAGTAAATACTCTTTCCTAATTTTACGCCTATCACCCTTGCCAGTGTCCTGTAGAGTTTCCATTAGTATGTAACTTCCTGGATGATAAAAACAAAATCTCATCAGTTAGGGATAGACATAGGCCAGAAGTGTGATTACTCCTGCAAGATTCATTAAAATCATCATCAAACAGAAAAGAATAAAATTGGCAAGACTAGGGAAAAATCTGGCTTTGACTTTTTGAAAGAAATAAACTTACCTGAGACAGTGACTGGGCTGCTAATCTTTCTGTAAACTTTTTGGGTGTTTTGTTTTCTTTGTTTGTTTTTTTTTTTTTCCAAAGCAGCATCGTTGGGTTTGCTTATATTCACATGTAATAAGTTAAAAAGAAGCCAAAAAAAAAAAAAAAAAAAAGAACGAGAGCAAGAGAGAGAGAAAAGAAACAAATAAACAAATTAGCATATCCCTCTTCCCCGGAGGTCTTCTCAAGCAGACCTCCTGGGAAGAGGGGTATGCTAGTTCCCACACCTTCTATGATCAATAATCCTTTTCTTTAGGGGGGGATATTGGCTGCATAGCTTCCCACTGACTTGTCCTCCAGCCTGCCTCACACGGAATTGAATTTGGTACATTGTTTTAATTATGTGCTGTACCTTTACTGGGAATAAAGCACAGATCTTTGAAAGCTCTGCCAGTTAGAACCCCCAGCAGGAGCTTTTAGATTCTTCTGAGTGTGTTTGCAGCTCAGCTGTTCTTAAATCTCAGAGTGACGGAAACTCCCACTTGTCTTGCACTGAGGATGGAGACCCATACTATGTGTATCTATTAAACTAACACATCTTCTGAGAAAAAGAAGGCAATAATTAGTTCTCTTGGTAATCGGTACTTTGTTTTTCTGACCTCAAAAATTACCCATATTTTTCAATTAAAAACATTCTAAAGCTATAATCTAATAAAAAGATGTTGAGATAGCCTTGTGCATAAAAACATTTATAATGAAAAGCAAAGATTATGTGATACTGCTGACAGCACATTTAATTTTTTTCTTTCTCTACATAAATATGTGAAGGCAGGAGGAGTGGATTTATGCCTATTGTTGGAAGTACAACTATAAAGTCAGTGTGCTTTTTAATTTTTTTAAAGTCCCCTAAGAGCTTATGAGCTCTATTCAAGATAGCTTAACCAGGTGAAAAGGAAATTCTTAAAAGCTTTTTTTTTTTCCTCCTACATATCATCAAAGGCAATTAGTTTGGATGGAAAATTGTAGCTTTTCTGTTCCATTAATATTAAATTATTCAGGTTTGCATATTCATTGGGAAAATTGCATTTTTCTTTATCTGCTTTCATTCAAAGTGTTCAGTGTTTTGATATGTAATGCCTTGATTGTTTCTATTTTCATTCCTTCTGTAAATATGAATGCTAGCTCTTACTTCCAGATGTGCATTCATTTTATCTGAAAAAAAGGTGGTTTAATAATTGTGAGATCAAGTAAGAGAAGACTCGCCATGACTCGTTCTCAAATCCATGTATTCAGATTCTTGTTCATTTCATTAACTTCTCATAATAGTCCATTTTGTGACAAGATTGCTTATTTCCATCAGCTTTTGCAATAAAATGAGGTAAAATAAAACCACCTGAAAACTGAATATTCAGATTAAGTCTGGGGATGTCAATCAATTTTGCTGTTGATTGCTTTTCATTAAAATTTTTAAAAGTAAAAAATTAACCCCTTTTCCTTCTCCATATATCAGTAATCCGTAAGATAGCAGCATAGCATTACCATTGCAGATGCTCTGATGGCCGTTCTTGGCTTCAGACAGTTGTTTTCAGAAGGATGTTTTGAAATTCTTGCTCTAATTCTTAGTTTAATTCTTCTGAGTTTCCAGTGTCTCTTGGGGCTGACATTGTTACCATTTTCTGTTCCAGACTGTAGATGAGTAAATGTTTGTTGATGCATAATTTCCACATATCATTCTATTTGGGGAAAAATATTCTCTATCAGCATATCATTGCTTTTCTGGGGTACAGTCAGTTTTCAACACTCCGTTTTTCCAAAGCCTCATTTTACAGATCAACCATGGCTCTTATCTCTCCTGCTATCTAGTACACAAACATTTGCCATTGGCTCCATACAGCAGATGTACCTGTATTGATGATTTTGTGCAGTCCAAGTACTAGGTGTACTGCAGAAAGTACAGCAGTGAGCAGTAGAGAGCCTAGTCTGGAGGGGGTTATGTCTAAATAGGACAGTAAAATGATTTATTTAACAGAGAATCACAGATGTCCTTGCTTTATTTCCATACTTCCAGGCAGACTTTTGCTCAGTCGTGGAGTCTGAATCTCACAACTTTTATAGGCAGTTCTGCCTGCTTTCTAACTTAAATCCACTCTTCTTTATTGTCACTTCGTTATCATCACCTTAATTATAGTCACTGATAACAAAATTATTCTGTATATTCAGTGTATCCATACATTGGGTCCCAATAGTATTTAGGTATGGAGGGGACACCTTGTAACAAATGTATTTTTCTTACAAATATATCTGTTAATTCCAATGAATTTTTAACATATTTTGAAGACACTAGAAAATCAGTTATGTTCACATATGATGGCAGTTGAAGGTGTGTTTCTTAGCAATGCAAAATGAAAGATAACAGAAATCCCCTTAAAGGTGAGTGACACGTGACGGCAGGAGTGGCTACCTCCTTCTTCGCACATGATTGTTACACTTGGGTCTTTTCTCTTTCTCTCTGGATTCTTATGGTAGTATGGCAGAACATCAATATTCACCAGGTGCATAGGTAGTGAAGTGTATAAAATTCAAATTATATAAACAAAACTGTGTCTAACTCTTTGGGGAAATAACCCACTTCTAGCTGCTTTCACTAAAGCCGTCAGGGTACAGTTTTTTCTTTTTAATATAGTGTAGATCAGCTAAAGAAATGATAGCTGCTTGATGTGATTTGACAGACAAGTATCTTGTAACACAAAAAAATCCCCTACATAATACAACACCTTGGTCACCAGCCCATAGCACTTCAAGGAATGAATTATAAAACAAAGGATGCCAGTCATCTAAAATGCGGCGAGGAACCACAAGGAAAAACAAACATACATTTCAGCCAAGTTTTTGTTATATTTCCTTATATCACTTAGGTGCATTCAAATGCCTTTACGAGACATGCACTTTTTAATAATTATATCTGTGGCTGGGGATGTCGCTTAGTGCTTCCTATGATTTCTAAGCTTAGTTATCCAAGACATTCCCTTACACACTCAAATCCTCTAATGGAGATTCAACTATTGTCTGTCAGTCTACCCTGGTCTGATCATAAAAATTCACACTTCTGATTGCAGCAAATTCTATTAGTATGATCAAAGCATACTGTTTTGTGGCTCCTGTGAAGAGATGCATCCATATAGTTTCACCTCCTCCATAATCCTCTTGATTTTTACAGTAGCACATTTTCAGTGCTAACATTTCTAATAGTAAATGTATATTATGCATTGAAACGGACTGAAAGGAGCACTACATGATATTTATGAAGTGTGAAATAGTTAATGAGGGCCATTCTTCACCAAGCCCTGGTAACACACATTCCTTAATTGTGGATGAGGGAAACTTTATCTCAGGTTTGGGAGAATAGTCAGGGACCATGGTACCTTCTTAGGAATTTCTGAGGATGAGTAAAGAGGGTAATAACAACAATAGCTATTGTTTCAGAGTGCTTCCATTGTGTCAGCTACCATGACAGTAATGTTACACATAGGATCTCATTTAAGTCTTACTGCAACTTGCATGAGTGACTTAAGGAATACATTTTACTTATGGGGACATAAAGTCTCAGAAACATTCAGTAACTTGGATTAGATCATCACTATAAAGTAACAGAAGTATAGTTCAAGTCCAGGTCTGTATAACTCAAAAGTCCCTGTTTCTTCCACTACAATGTACCTTATAGGTCTAGAGAATGTAGAGAATGGTTTCTCTCCCTCTCTGAGGATTAAGGGGAAAATTCTCTCGAACCTACCCTTCAAAATAGTTATACGGGGCTCTGAATTCGGGCTAAGATTGAGCCTGGGCAATACCGTTGGGATGACACATTTGGTAGCTAATGACTTTACATAGGGAGTAGGGTACCCTCCTCCTGCCTCACATCAGCCTACTGTGATACCTCTTCACACTATACATCTGCTTCCCAATCCAGCACTTTGCTGATATTGGAGTTTCTGTTTGTATGAATGAATACATCCATCCATCCATTTGTTTTACAAGGATTTTTTTTTTTCAAATCACCTATGGTGTTTATCACCTGCTCTGCACTAAACTTTATTCTAGTGAGTAAATGAAGGAAGAAATTTTGCCAAGTCAGAGGTCAACTCTGATCCTCTTATGACGCACAACCTTTTCCCTGAATCAGGTTGACTGATGACAGATTATATCCAGTAACAGCAGTTCAACAAAGTTAATTCCCTAGCATTTCTGCTTTGACATCTTAGCTGAAGACATTATTTTGGGGACAGTAAAACATTACCGTCGGCTGTTAATTTTGTTCAATAGACAACCTGTCTGTCCTCCTTGGGAGAAGATCCAGAAAATGGTTAGTCATCTAAGGAGTGCTTTTAAAATCAGTCAGCAAATATTTGAATGTCTAATAAATGCAAGGACCCATGCTAGGTGCTACACAAGGTGCAGTCTTTGATTTTTCTCTCTATACACTCTCCTCATCAACAACCTGCCTTTCACAACGTCTATTCCAGTCACTCCCAAATCTGCCAGCTCTGATACTTATCTCCTCCTAAACTCAAGGACTGAATTTCCAAATGCTATCACATATCATAACAATACCTAAAACTCAAAATGCCAAGAAAGCAATATTGTTTCCCTATTATAGAGGTGTCATTTTACTATTCATGTGACGATTTGGAGGGGGGAAGGCTGGAGGGATCAGGGAACATATTTAAATAGTCTATTTTAGTAATTCAACCTTAAAGTACATAAATTTTAAGCTTGAATGGTGAGAATTGAAAATAAGAACCAATTCTAAGAAATTCTTCAGGTTAAAATATAGGCAAGGAATGGTATTAAATTACATTGTCTTTACCAGGATTTGAATATGACTCCAAGATTTGGAGTCTTCATAGTGGGGATCTAATAGTGTCTTTGTTAATAATAAAATACACTGGTGTCTGAGAGGATGGTGAACCAAGTTCACTTAAATGCTAATAAAAATGTCTTGGTAACATCCAAGTAATATTTTTCACTTCTGAATCTCGCACTGTTTACCTCACCTTTCCATAACTCTAGAGGCAGAGACTAAAACAGAAAGAAAGAATATATATGGATCATTTATTTGGCTCCTACCTAATTATCAAAACAAGACTGCTTGACAGGACTTTCCCCTACTTTACAAATGAGGAAACTGAAGCAGAAAAATTTGGTGGATTAGTTTCACACAGTCTAACTATGCAAAAGTTTCTAGATTCAGTCCTTTGGTTGAATTTGCTACTAAGCTGTAGCCTACCGGCCCCCACTGCCTTAGTCCCTGATTAGCTTACTGAAGTGTAGGCAGCAGATCAGGGGAAGCAAATTCATCTATCCTCATTCTCTGAAACAAAAAAAAAACAATCAGTAAACTGCATCAAATCAGCATCTCCTTCAGCCTTCATTAATGCCAACAACATTTTACCTCACAAAGGACTTTACACCTTGGAGCCATCTTTGACTTTCTCCTCCCATAACTGGTCATTTACTAAGTCCCACTGCTTATTCCTTAATTCTGCCTCTTGTACCTATTGCTTCCTTTCCCTTCCTACTGTCAACATCCTAGGTCATTACCTGTTTCTAAGACCATCTGAAGACTTAACTAATGGTATCCCTGCCCCTAATCTCTCCTTCAGCCACTCATACATACTGCTCTCAGTATGACTCAAGAGATGGCGTGGTGTAGTGGTTGAGAGTCTGGATTCTGTAGCCAGAATGCCTGAGTTCAAATCTCCAGATCTTCAACATACAATTTGACTCTGTGCTAGTTCCTTAGTATTCCTGTGTCTCAGTTTCCTCATCTTTAGAATGAGACTAAGGCTAATAACCTTTTCCTAGGGTTGTTTTGAGAATCAAATCTGCATATATGTATATAACACATCTGTAGAAAAATGTCTGGCACAGAGTACTCAATAAATGTCATTTGCCATTATTATCGTTATTATAATTACTAAAGTACACTTTTGGCCATTATTTTGGTTGCAGCTGGTATTGAAAAAAAGATAAAATCCCTGCTCTTTGGGTTTGTAGGCCAAGGATTGAAATACAAAGCCCAGAAAGGATACAAATATGAATGAAAACAAGTGGTATTAGAACTGAAGCAAGACTAAAAGAAAATCTGTGTAAGCCTAGGGTTTAAATTCCTTGTGGATCTCAGACCAAGGCCACCCTGGTGAGCAGGGTTCCTACAAGTCCTACAGAGCATGGGCAGAAGGACAGGTATTTGGTGACTAGCACCTGGTCAAAGTAGTTCTATGGCTCTTTTAACCATCAGGGAGACTGAAAAACCACTACTTCCTAAACATATAAAGTGATAGGAAACATGCTTCTGTGCTAATGATAGCCAGTTAACAATGAAAAGAAAGGAAAAATTAAGTGGGAAAGGATTTGGAGACGGTGGTAGAGGCATAAATGAAGGCAGAAAATGACATAGAAACTTAGATTCCCACACAAACATACACATGGAGATTTGCACATTCATGGAGACGTAGACTTTGGTGTGGTTAGCTTCCAATTTTATGGCCTTTACATGGAATCTTAAGGTACTTTGATCTAAATTCTGCCCCTAGGTATATACCTCATATATTCCTAACCTATAAACCTTTTCTCACAACTTCCTTTTGGTCCCTGTTTGTGTTTGCTCACTCGCTTTTTCTCTCTCTCTCTACTTGTTTAATTTTCATCTATTTATCCATTTGTATCCCCTCTACTGTGTAGCCTTCATTAAACATTGTAGTCATAGTGTTTAAAGTTTTCTCTTCTTTCAGTGAACGTCTCCAGCACTTAATTTCTGATTACCCATTTAGAATCATGGGCTGGTTCTATCTCTAGCTATAGTTTTCAAGTGATTGTGTTATGAGTTTTGAGTTATATTGGACACTTTTTGTGAGTAGATGGTGTGTCTTATACTTACCATGCGAGTACTGAAGAAACAGTAGGATGCTTTTTTTTTTTTTTTTTTTAAAGATTTTATTTAGTTATTTATTTGGTTGCACCGGGTCTTAGTTGCGGCAGGCGGACTCCTAAGTTGCGGCTCCAGAGCTCCTCAGTTGTGGCATGCAAACTCTTAGTTGTGACATGCGTGTGGGATCTAGTTGCCTAACCAGGGATTGAACCTGGGCCCCTGCATTGGGAGTGCAGAGTCTTACCCACTGTGCCGCCAGGGAAGTCCCAGTAGGATGCTTTGAATACTACTCTGATAGTATTAAAAAAAAGCTATTGATAAGTGATCTGACTTATGTAGATATAGTAACAGACGGATATTCCCAGCATAATCTGCCTATGAAAAGCATGAAAGCGTATGGGGGATTAGCAGATGGCAAAGGTTAATTTTTGGACAGGCAGACACCCATGGTTAATGTGAAAATTCATTTCAAAGAGTTAAAATGATAAATTATGCTTTGCTTTTGTATTAGAGCAGATAGGGTCTATTCAGCAGCTCATTTTGCTGCTCTTGAAGGGTTCTTTGTAGCTTAAGGACTCTTGTTTATGCTGTCAAATGCTTTTCATGTTGTCTACAGATATCTCATGCCTACACTGTGCCTGGCATTTGTATTTAAAAAGAAAACTAAGCTATATGTGTAAAAAGAATAAATGTAATTAGGATTGTTAATAATTTCATTGTGTGTGTGCTTATGTTCTTATGTGTCTACCCTCCCCTCACCTCTCTCCCAGAATTCCTTTGGTGAATAAAAACTAGTGAAATGACTTGGAGTTTGGGGGAATTAAAGACTAAAAGAAATTATTATCGTAGGAGCTGTACCAAAGGGAATAGAGAATGTGCACCGATACTATGAAACAATTAATTAAAACCTAAGTTGAACTGTTTTGAAGAAAACCAATATAGAATTCTTGAATAATGTACTTAAAAGTAAGTTCATGTGATTTTACCATAACTTAATTATTTAACATCAACATTCTGTCAAGTAGGTGAAATTCTTTAGAGCATATATAAATATTTAATACATTTTATTAATAGAAATCATAGGTTTTAAATTATTAAATGCTCAATCAGAGCTAGTCTTTTGGTTTCAGACAGCATAGTGATATGTAAATTTTTTTTAGGAAATGTGGTTACACTTACATTTTCTGTCATCGTGTACATTTTTTATATATGGCCCAACTATTCACTCAACTCAATGTCATGTTTGTACATTTTCGTAGTTTGCCTCAGGGACAGATTTTTGGCAGTTTAAACGCTATTGATGACTAATGATTATGCAGTTAACATGCAGCAACTGTTTAGCTTCAATAATATTTTCTTAATGCAGTAAGCATGATTTCATTTATTCCTTTAAAACTGAACAGCTATTTCTTTAAACTTTGAAGAAAATATTCCTCTGAAATGTCTAAAACAAAGTAGAATAATATTTTTAAAACCCAGAGAGAATTCATTTTATTCAGAAGTTTTGCAGCATTGTCTCTAAAATGATCCCCACTAGAGAGAAAAATAACGGGCTTTATATATATATTCTTATACAGCATTCCTTATCTTACAGATGAGCTCAGTGAAAATGTTGCGTCCTCGTCTCAATAGCATTCTTTTCAAGCTCACGTTTGAAGAACACGTAAACAACATCAAACCAAGCATCATAGCAGTAACTCTGGCCTGTGAAGAACTGAAGAAAAGTGAAAGCTTTAACAGACTTTTAGAGTTAGTTCTTTTGGTTGGAAACTACATGAACTCAGGCTCAAGAAATGCCCAGTCTTTGGGTTTTAAGATCAACTTTCTCTGTAAGGTAAGATAACACTTTATAATGCCAATTTACAGCAATAATCTCATCTACGAGAGGGGTCACTTTAAATAGCAATAGTACATAAGCCCAAAAAAGTATCCTTTAAAAGGATGAATTTTATGGCACGTGAATTGTATCTAAATTAAAACAGATAAATGATTTTTTAAAACCTTACTGTAGTAAAATCTCAAAGACTGCAAATTCTTTTGTAGTATAGTACTCAGCTCTTGCTGATCAAATCTTTCTGGAGTTTTTAGGTCCAAAAAAAATTGCTTTTATAAAGTAGATGCAATCTTGTATTTCAGTCCCTTCAAACTTACTTGATGTCTCTGCATAAAAGTATTTGAGGAGCTAAATTCAATGAGGTGATAGCCAGAAATTGCCTTCTGAGTATGCTTTGCTTTTTCTCCTCCAAGAAAATAATACTCTTTGTTGTTGAATAGTGTTGTGTTATTAAACTTATACTAGGTATCTAGTGCATTAACTAAAAGTTTTTTAAAAATCAAGTGATAATCGTTTTATTGTTTTGATTACGCTTTCATTCTTGTGAAAAGTAAACAAAGAAACAGACAAGTGCAAAAGTGATGGTATATGTCCATTTCTAGGTTAGCGCAAACCACCTTATTAAAGGAAAAGATCTGTCTGTTACACAAGAAAACTGAACAGACTCTGAGGGGAAGGCCTGTAAGAAAGCTGGAGACAAAAATAAGTCTGAAAACAAGCGATGTATCCTTGACATCTCAGCATTGTTTCACTTTTTTTTTTCTTTCACATCTGAAAACATTACAGAGTTTTGGTTAGTTCTTGAAGTATATTATTACAAGAATCCCCAATCTAGGAATGGATATAAATTTCTTTTCTATTCATGCATTAAATAGATGTGCATTACATATACATGGACTAGCATTTTAATATGTATCAAAAATGATTTGCTCCTGGCAGTTCTCACCCGGATAGACATAAAGAATTACATTTGTAGATAGTAGGATGCATAATGAAATTGTATCTGTTTACTCCCGATTTATTTTTGAAGGATGTAAGGAGAGAAAGCAAGGAAGATAGGGAAGATGGTCTGGCATGCTAGATTTTTGTCAAAAAAATATTTTTGGTCCCTCTTCTTATGATATTAGGTGACATGTGCAATTATTTGATAATACCAGCAAGAATAAGGCTATGCTTGTAATAAATTAAAATAACTCACACCCCGATTTGTAGGATAAACTAAATATTTAAGACTTTTTCATTTTATTGCACATCATATACTCAACACTAGCAAAAGCATCTTTTATCAAGATGCTACTTGTTTAGAGTATACACTATAGGCACAGTGAGTGAATCTTAAAGTGTTCTTGGTTGGCAATTACAAAAATATTTTAAATTAAGAGAAAATATCATTGGAAATTTGTATTGTTACCTATTTCACATTTAATTCATATAAAAAAGACATTTAAAACAAACTATCCTAATTTGAACAAATATGTACCTTTTTTAAGTGTCTTAATTTCACACTATTCAAATTAATTACATGAACTGATATTTTTGAGGCAAGAATGAATAAGTCATTTATACATAGGAACAAAAGATTATATTAATCTCACAGAAGGATTGTACAGTTGCATCTTGTATTTTGGAGAGAGGCTTCTTCCTGTCATCTACCTGTCAAATAAAAGTTCTGCCACACAGCGCTGGTCTGACATCTATCACTAGAGGTATGCTCAAAGGATTCAACACAAAGATTTTTGCCAACTTCAAATAAAATAAAAAATAATCTTATGGGAAATACTAGCATGTAGTAATAGATGTTCCAAAAGAGAAAGAAGTGAATGTTTAAAAATCTTCTGCCCTCTCCCACTTTTCAGTAGGATTTTTATCTTCAGGGAAATACTTGTTGTTAAGAAAGAAATATCATATAGATGTATGATATTCCCACAATATCTAGGATTAAAAGGATGCTCCTGGAATACAAAGGATTCTGAGTAGATGTAAATGTCTAAAATGACAGAAATTTACTGAAGTACATAGAAATAGTTAGCTTAGGTTTATAAACTGTTTGAAACTGAGTTAACTACTGATGTATGATTAGCTAGAATTGGTGTTAAATTCCAGTTATGTTGTAAAAGATTACTTGGTTGATTTCTCTGTGTTTGTTTTGTTGTTGCTGTTGTTGTTAAAAAAATAGCAGAGAGAACTTTCTTTGCAGGGCACTGATTATGCTTTTAAAATGATACCATTTACCTAATTAATATTCTAATGATAATTTCTTTTCTCAGTGAATTTAAAACTGTAATCTACTGCTTTTCACATGAAGCTATAGATTATGTTAAAATATTCACCTAGTTAAAAAGGAACCACAACATAAGCAGTTAAACTTATCAGATGTTTCTTGTAGTAAAGTAATATTAAAAATTCAGATGGTCACAATTAGCTCCTATAATATTTGGGAAGAAAAGGAAAACAGACGGGTTAACTTAAATGTCAAATATCACTAAAGGGTACCATTACTATAAGTACTAGCCTCACCACAAAATACTTTGTTCATTTGCAGCAGTGTATTATCACTTTGTGAGTCACCAATCCAGGGTGCTGAACTGTAATAAAAATCATTTCTATGCAGATGAGTTTCCAATGTTAGCTTGGCCCCTGCTTGCCTGTTGGTTATTAAAATTCTAACCAATAGCAGTGTTGTACTTCAGGGCCATTTGTTGTTTATGTTTTCAGTGTGTAATAACATATAATCTACATAAGAATGAAACATTTAAAAATACTTAGCACTCCCTAGGCACTAAGCTTTGTGGGTATATCAGATAAGGATCTTTGTTTGCAAGCAACAGAAAGTGACTCTGCCTGATTTAAGCAAAAAATAGAATTTATAAGGAGCTCAGCCAGAAACTGAGGAAAGGCTGAAGAACTTGGCCTTTAAAAGAATAGCAACTATGTCAGCTTTGAGAATGCAGAGAGCAGGAAGTTGCCTCTGGGGTATATTCCATTTTCTTCCTCCTTTCCTTGTATTTGATTCAAATTCTAATTAGAAAGAGAGACCAATTGGCCTGGCGTAGATTATCAGAATACCCTTTGTCCAAGGGAGGGCAAAGAACCTTGATTGACAGTGCTACCAAGACTACTGTGACGGGTGATTGGTCATGCCCTAAAGGAGGCTGTTACCAAGGATGAGGATACCGAAGGTTAGGGGCAGATGAAGGGATAAAAGCCAGGCCTGAACAAACAGAGGCAAAACAAAACAGATGGTCAGTATACCAGGGGATACAAACATTACAGAAGACACACAGAAAGCTCAAGGAGCTTGTGATACAGTTGAGTAGCCAGGAACTATACATACAGAATATTACGTAATGTCACAATATACTTCTAGCAATGAATATAAAAATTAATGGCCATTGAGATTACTTTCAGATTAGCAGGAATTCAGGAGGGAGGAATTTTTGGTGATGGGCGTGACAGTGAGTGGTACTCATAAATTAGAACAGAAGGATCTTGAAGGATAGGTATAATTAAGTTATACGAAGGGAAGAAGCCATAACCTTACAAGATGGGAGAACACTGGCCTTAGAACTTACATTTTAGCTTCCATTTTGCCCATCACTAGCTAAATTTTCATGGCCAAGTCACTTACTTTCTCCAAACCTGTTTCCTCATCTATACATGAGGAAATATACAGTGACCCTTGTTTATTTTCATAGGGTTGTTTTCAGGGTCAAATAAAATGATCTTTGTCACAGTACTTTGAAGAATTATAGTGTTAAAAATGGTAGTAGTTCTTTTTAATGATGGTATATGACTAGGAATAATCATGATGTGTTTGAAGATGAATTAGAAAACTACACTGCCTGGAATATTGGGTGTATGTTGGAAACAAGTAACATTGGTAGGCAGGTTGTGAGAAGATTTTGAGTAATTTGTATAATAGCTTCAGTATCTTTTTTTAATTTTTGGCGGTACTCGGGCCTCTCACTGTTGTGGCCTCTCCCATCGTTGCGGAGGCCCAGGCCACGAACCCGTGTCCCCTGCATCGGCAGGCGGACTCCCAACCACTGCGCCCCCAGGGAAGCCCTAGCTTCAGTATCTTGTCTCCGTAACTTCCCGTGTCCCCTGCATCGGCAGGCGGACTCCCAACCACTGCGCCACCAGGGAAGCCCTAGCTTCAGTATCTTGTCTCCGTAACTTTTTTTTTTTTTTGAAAATCACTCACAGCCCATTTTATAACTTATGAAGGCCAAAAACCTTTGTTTTTCTGCCTTGAGTTAATATCTCCTTCACCCATACTGTGACTTTCCAGTTGGACAGAGAGACATAACAAATTATGATATGGTATAATGATGTGTTTTTGTACAGATGTGAAATATGGCATACAAAGAACCTGAGGAAAACATTTAGTTTTACTGTTAGATATCTAACTTTAATTTAGTAGGGTTAATAGAGTAATGTAATTTTGCTACTTTTTTCTAAGATTCATCATTTATATAAAGTGTATGTAACATAAAGGCCTTATTTCCTAGAGGTCATCACATGGTATTAGTGACAGAGTATTACAGATATCTTCCCAAGTATACAAAAGAAGGCATCTATCTCCCCTAGAGAAGTTGTAAGATGGAGAGTGAATTAGGTTCAGTTTCAGTGCGAAATATAATGTACCAGAAAATGTGATTTGTAAGGAAAATGACTGCTGTCTATGGAAGCACAATTTAGAAATTTGTAATTCAAGAGAAAATCTATAAAAGATCTAAGCAAAAAGTTACATCTAAGTATTCTAAAAATTTTACAGTATCTAATAGTTTTTAGCTGAAATGATGTGGATTATCTCTATCTAAACTTAGAACCTTAACATTAGAAAGTATCTAATCTAGCCCCTTCAGCCTGCAGATGAGAAAACTGACCATTAGAGAAGTGAAATACTTTGGTTGGTGTGTTGGTCAGCTCGTGCTGCCATAAAAGAATACTGTAGGCTGGGTGGCTTAAACAACAGAAATTTACTAACACACCATTGTAAAGCAATTATACTCCAATAAAGATGTTTAAAAAAAAAAAAAAGTCATAAAAAAAAAAAAACCCAGAAATTTATTTTCTCACAGTTTGGGAGATTGGAAGTTCAAGATCAAGATGCTAGCCTGGTTGGTATATGGTGAGGGCTTGCTTTCTGAATTGCAGACAGCCACCTTCTTACTGGGTGACAGTCAGGTTCATAAAGCTGGATATAGCGACCAACTGTTTTGGTTTACCCAGGACTAAGAGCTTTCCTGGGACTCAGGACTTTCACTACTAAAATTGGGACAGTCCTAGGCAAACTGGGACAGTTGGTCACTTTAGTTATGAAACTAGAGGTAGAGTCTTGGCCTCCTGATTACGCTTTCTCTCTTTCTCTCTCTCACCCTTTTTTTAAAAACATGTAACTGGAACAGCTTGCCTTTCGCATTTTTATAATGTCCTTTGATACCCTTCTTCATCTGGTTTTTACCCTTTAGCTCTACTTCTCTGGTTACCACTACACACTGTGAGTATAATTGTTATAGGACTGTTCACACTGCACTTTAATTATTTTATCTGTCTTTCTCTCTAAAGACTCAGAACTCATGGAGGGTGGTTATTATTTTATTCTGCATTTTATCTCCAGTGTCTATTGTATAGGAAGCCCTCAATAGATTACTATTGAATGAAAGGTAGGCAATTTGATTAAATAAAAGGATTTGTTGTGAGTGTTCAACATAAGTATTAGCATTTTTTTAAGTGAGAGAATTTAGTGTCTCACAGATATAGAGTGTATATTTTTACCAGCGAAAGTATTAAATATGTAAATGTAACACTATGCTATGGTTTAGTTGTAAAAACATGAAAATGTATTGTTTGCTATCAATATAAACCAAAAATTCACCCTCAAATATGGGTTAATAAATAAATATGGGACTATTAATTTAAAACCAAAGATATTGTTGAAAATAACCACTGTAGAATATACTGAAAGGCACCTTAGCAAAGGTCAGTAAATCCTGGTCACTAGTCTACACACTTGGTTGCCTATGCTTTTACAGTTTAGATGTATCCCTTTTGATTCAGAGAGGTTTATTATTATTAACCCCATGTTGAAAATTAGAAAACTAAAACCCAGTGAGTTTATGCAATTTTTTTCAAGATCAGAAAGCTAGTAAATGTCCAAGTTTGGGCCTAAATCTAGGTTTTCTGTGTCCAAAACCTTGCAACACACTGCCTCTCGCTAAATTGTAACAGAAGGTTTAGTCATATGTGGCTCATTTCATGGAAGCATTACAGAACCAACTCTGCCCCTTACAGAGTACTGAAAATGGGGAAAATCACAGGTGCACTTTCTTGACTCTCCAGTAGCTTGTAAAATGAGGAATCTCTCTTTTTTATTATTCAAATTGAAATAGAAGTCATTGGAGGAATATTAATAGAAAGTTTGTCTTCCTCTAATAGATTTTAATGTAACCGGGTAATGGAACCTATATATTTGTAATAAAATAATACCTAATAATCTACATAATTATAGAGCAATCACTTGCTTTGTATGTACAGGCTCTCAGACCATATCAGTTTTGTGGAGGCAGGGTTGGCTGCTCTTCTCAATACATATTTTCTACAAATGAACATCTGTTCTCCAGAGAGATGGCTTACCCAGGATCACTCAGTATTGGAGGCAAAGTTAGAATCCCACTTTTCCTGGGACTCAAATTATTTCAGTGGCTCAAGGTAGTTTTTAGAATTTGATGATCTCTTTTGCTTCACTCAAATATGCTTTTTCCTATAAGACAGTGGTATGGCATTATTTGGATTTGGGGGAGATGTGATTGATAATTTGCTGAGAAGAAAATTGCTTTGAGGGAGATAATTTGTCCTGGAACAATTCTGTGTAAGGGAAGATTAGATTCTCTGTCAAGAACAGGGTTGGATGGAATGTTAGGTCCTCTTACCAAGCTTTCCTTTTTTTCCCTGTGGGTCCTTTTAGCCTTCCTTCTTGTGGGCTCTTTGCAGCAGAGTTTTCAGCTGGTGATCTCTATGATTCACCTGTTATAATCAGTGATATAAGATCTAAAGCTACAGCAAAATACAGAGGTGCTCACTCATGTTACTTTGCATTTTAAAATGTCACCACATAAAATAGTGATACACCATTATCATTCGTTCATAATTCATGACCAATAGACACAAACATCTCAAGTTAAGGGTGTGTCTGTGCCTCATTATATTATGTTGAAGCAAGAACGTTCACCATTGTTGACCTCTGAAATAGCTAAGCACCATAGAATGACATAAGGACAGGATATCATTCTTAATGTTAAATGGTTTTCTTTGTTCAGCTTATTTGATGGTCGACCTTTATTTAAATCCTTTGTGTTGTATTGTATTGTGCTTAATGGGTTCTCATCATTGAGAACCATTCAGTGTTGAAAAGATGAATGTTCAACTCTTGTGTGACTATGTCAGTGGTGACATTTTAGGTTCAGTTTTTATAACTGTGTCAAGGGTTTTGTTTCCTGTAGTTCTTCACAAATCTCAGTATACCCAAAGTTGTGATTTTCAAAGAGCAAGCATTAATATTACTTAAGTCAGTAAATGCAGAAATGTTTAAATTGAAAAAACTCTAAATTTATTTGTTTAAAGAAACAATTCTCCATAAGTTCTTTTAATTCCCATATGTTATTAATTATATGTCCTCAAGCACATATTATTAATCAGTGCATGTGGACTTGTGCACATGGGCAAATGGTAATACTGAAAGATTGCTTCAGTCATCTCATTTCTCCAGTAATCAAGATGTGTGGATACCAGCTCAGAAATCCAATCCAGAGTCCTCACCTCCAGTGTCCTTCATGCCATTTAAAAATCTGAGGGAAACACAGGCTACTTCTGAGGTTCTCTTTTTAAAAATACAGCCCTCTAAGAGTTGGGAACATATGAGCCCATCTCCCTAATTTTGTAATCCCGTGAATACGCTACCAAATGCTTTGAAGATTGTCCTTCAGTTTGAAAATCAGCTTTTTTTCCACTTCTAAGATGTAAGGTACCTAGTCTCTTTATATCCCAATACTATAGTGGTCTGCACATACAGATTGACTCCTTAAGTAGAAAGAAAACTTGATGAAGGTAGTGTGTGTTTCTGTCTTTAGAGGTGCTTTCTTCTAAGATAGATATCTCAGTTATTCCAAATGGTCACATTTTCCAGATTTATGTTAATGTGGAGATGCATTGTATCTTTCTTATTCTCTGTAGCCTATGTTACAGAATTGAGATGGGAGAAAAGACTGACTGCAGTATCAGCAGGGGTAAAACTATATGATCATGTTAGGCACAGGGACTAACCTATTTTGTAGATGTACTTCAAATTGGTATAGTTATGAAATATATGTCTATGAGAATACCTTTTTTGAAATCTTGAGCTCTGATGAAAAGAAAAAGACTCACACATTTATTTTCCTACTTCCCTCAAAAAAAAATACAGAGTTTCCATGAGCTTATTTAAAGATTTTTCTCTAAGTTGAAATATTCATTAATTTACCTTCATTGCTACAAATTAGTCAGCTAATACTTTAAATGTAACACTTGTTTGTTTTCTCAGAATTTGATTGCATCTGTTTAGATATTATCACATTTACAACACTATAGGTTGTGTGAAAACTTCATTATATTCCCCCAATTTTCAGTTTATTAAATTCTCTGGAGAACAGTAGTTTATAAATGTAATTTGTCTGATACAGACTTGATTAGTATTCCTTGTCAATACAGCCTGCTTTGGAAACATTTTTTTTTACCTCTCAATATTTTTTTCTATTTTACTTATATATGTGAAAATGTTCTGTCCTCTAAACACATACACACACACACACACACACACACACACACACACACACACACACACACACACACACACCCAAGACTCTTAACTGTAATTCTTAATATTGCGATGCCTATGCTGCTAGCCCTGGTTTTAACTTCTCTGTGTTACAGTTAAATCTGCCTTCCATTAGTCTAGATAACTTGATACGAGGGGTAACATGAATATATATTGTACATACGTACACACTTGCCTTGTGGACTAGTTATGCCTAGTTACTGCACTCCCCTATGCAAACACATGATCTTTTTGATATGGAAGAGATTCCAATTTTTGAAAGTTTTATGTTAGGGGAAGGACTGAGAAAAAGGAATTAAAAGCCAGACCCAATCAAAAAGTGTGTGTGTGTGTGTGTGTGTGTGTGTGTGTGTGTGTGTGTAGAGAATGAGAGTGGGAGAGAGAGATTGAGAGACAAAATAAGAGAGAGAATGAAGGAGTGAGAAAGTTTCAGCAATGGTTTTCAGAATTGGATGATCAGAGAGAAATAAGATTGAGTTAAATACTTCTTACATGTAAATTGACAAACTTGTAAAGAGCTTTTAAAAATGCAAAGTATGAGTTGCCATATTATGCTCCTTATCTTCTGCCAATAATAATTTTTTAAAAAGCCAACAATATATATTTGTATAGAGAACTATAGTGAGGGGTATAATTTGTTTCCAGTAGGGGACTCATGTATGGCTTTGTTTATGACTCATTAAATACAGACTCATTTCAAGGGAACAAAAACAACAAATACATCTGTATTTTCTTTCATTTTTAAAATTTTATCTTCTTACATTGATATGAAAAACACAGTCAACTTAATACTGTGCCATAAAGATACTCATTGAAGTCATTGTGACTAAACAATAATGGATATAGTTAGCTGTTCTATTGGGTAGTATGGCTGGCAGAGATGAATAATTCTCTAGTTTATAAAAAAGCTTTTTTTTGGGTTCTTGATGAGTCTCCCATATATCAGGAGTGGCAATAAATAATTTCAGCACTGGAGCAGACCAAAAAAATGATGATTTATGGGACTAGCTGTAGGTCTTGCTAGGTTCACCACAAAGACTGTTTCCATGGAGGATTTATATGAACCCAGCTAGCTTAGTATTCTGTGAATTGCTTTAGTCATTTTCTGAGTTTAATCTTATGACTGATTTTGTAATTCTCATAGTGGGGGATTGACAACATGAACAGCATTTAGTGAATATAATTAGGAAGCTTGAAGACAAATGCCTTTTTACTCTATAAAAGCTTTGTTCAAAGGGGATTTCGACCCTGTATGAGACTGTTGTTCAAAAAAATGTGGCTACTGTGACTGAATGTGAGTGATTATCTTACAAACTGATTGTCCTGTCCAATGAAACCATACTAATGAAGGCATGGCAGAACTTTAAGAAGGAGGGCTGATGACCATGGAAGGGGGTTTATAAGCAGTTAATATTCAAATAAAACTCTGAACATCCAATTATCCCTAATAATTTTAGGGACTCTAAGAAGTATTTATATACATATAAATACATTTTAGCTAGTATTTGGGCAGCAAGTTGGCCACATTTATTGATTATTTTCTGTGGAGCCCTGTGCTAGATGCTTTGCAGGGATAAAGAGAAATAAAACATATGTCTCAGGCTTCCCTGGTGGCGCAGTGGTTGAGAGTCCTCCTGCCGACGCAGGGGACGCGGGTTCATGCCCCGGTCCGGGAGGGTCCCATGTGCTGCGGAGCGGCTTGGCCAGTGGGCCATGGCTGCTGGGCCTGCGTGTCCGGAGCCTGTGCTCCGCGGCGGGAGAGGGCACAGCAGTGAGAGGCCCGCGTACCGCAAAAAACAAAAACAAAAACATATGTCTTTAGTCCTTGAGGGCCTGATGAGCTAGTTGCCAAATACAGAACATTTTAATACTAAAACAAGAGACAGGGAGGAAAATAGGGAAAAATGGGGTGGAGAGCAGGGGGGAGATGGCTTTTATATAATAATAGCACACATGAAAAATAATCTATGTTGTTACAAATACTGGTTAACTAACTACAAAATAACAAAGTACTCTGTTATTTATATGATAGCCCATACTATAAAGCTGCCCCCCTCTTCTTTACAAAGGAAAAGCACAATACCAGCCTTATTTACAACATGTGCTTTACTTCTCTCCCACAAACCAAAGCTTAGATTTTGCTTTTCCTGACTTCTGTCATGGGGACGAGCACACAGACTTACCATTCATTTTTTTTCATCTTTTTTTTTTTTTTTTTTAAATCTGCATTCTCAGAATACCTCTTGCCTTTTATGGTACAGTAAGAGTATCTTTAAAACTGCTTTTCATAAGTTTCTACCTGCTTTCTATAATTAGGTCTTATTATTTTAAAATTTTGGACAAAATTAATCAGTACCTGTTCAAAAACATTAATATAATGGTACCACTGTATGACTGTTATGTGTCTGTACCCTTCCTTATTCGCTAATTGGACAAAAAAAAAAAAAATCAAGTAATATTTCTTTTAACAAGAGAATGTCCTGAGATTTTTCAGATAAATTAAATAAGAATGAAGAAAGTCACTGTTTAATGCTCTGTGTGAAGGATCACTCTTTGGAATCCAAGCAACTTAGTATGAGGAAATATAAGCTATTCAGAAGTTCACTATTTAGAAAAAGGAACTGAATCTTAAAATACAAGCAAATAACTAGATACTTTTTTTAAATTTTTATTGAAATATAGTTGATTTACAATGTTGTATTAGTTTCAGGTGTACAGAAGAGTGATTCAGTTATACATATATGTTTATATATTCTTTTTCAGATTCTTTTCCCATATATATTATTACAGAATACTGAGTATAGTTTGCTGTGCTATACAGCACCAGCCCCAAACTTTTTGGCACCAGGGACTGGTTTCGTGGAAGACAGTTTTTCCACGGACTGGGGGCGGGGTGAGGGGGATGGTTCAGGTGGTAATGCAAGCGACAGGGAGCCCTGGGGAGTGGCAGATGAAGCTTTGCTTGCTGGCTGGCCCGCTGCTCATCTCCTGCTGTGCGGCCTGGTTCCTAACAGGCCAAAGACTGGTACCAGTTTGTGGCCCGGGGGTTGGGGACCCCTGCTATACAGTAGGTCCTTGTCGGTTGTCTATTTTATATATAGTAGTGTGTATATGTTAATCGCAAACTCCTTATTAGATACTTATATCAAAACAGAATATTTTACTTTGGAAACCTGTGCTGAAGGAAGTTGAAAAGCATTGTAAGCTATTGAAAGATTTGGGGAGAGATGCTGATGTACGATTTCAAGGATTTTTCATCAGCCACAGCCTGGTTCATTCAAATCTTTTCATGTTTACAAGTTTCAGCTTTCATGAAATATATGAGAAATATAGAGAAAGGCCTGGGTACTTGTCAATTTCTGAAAGCATCTCCGTAGGTCCTTTGTTTGTTTGTTGTGTTAATTATTTCAGAAGTAAAATATGTTCACAATCAAGAGAGATTTGAACTTAACCTGTAATTTTTTAAAGTAACTTAACTAAAATATAGTTGACATACAGTCAGATTGACTCATTTTTAAGTATACAGTCTGATTAAATTTGTTATTTGTATATACTGCAATCAAGGCACGAAACGGTTCTATCAACCTGTAGTTTCTTCATGCCCCTTTGCAGTCAATCCCCAATCCCAGCTCCAGGCAACCTCTTATTTGCTTTCGGTCACTACAGTTTTACCTTTTTCTAGAATTTCATATGAATGAGATCATCCAATATTGTAGTCTTTTGTGTTACTTTGTATTTGGTGTGGCTTTCACTCAGCGTAATATTGTGGCATATATCAGTAGTTCATTTTTATTACTGAATAATATTCCACTGTATGCATATACCACATTTTTATTCATCAGTTGATGGACATTTGGGTTGTTTCTACTTTGTGTCTATTACAAATAATGCTGCTCTTAATATTCATGTACAGGACATAAATTTCTTTTATCTTGGGTAAATACCTAGGACTGGGAGTGCTGTGTCTTATGGAAAGTAAGGTTTAATTTTAAAAGATACTGTTTTCCAAAATGCCTGTACCATTTTGTATTCACACCAACAATTAAACCACAAGGACATATCATTTCATACCTGTGAGATGGGCAAAATTTTAAAAATTCTGATAATATCAAGTATGGCTAAGAATATGTGTCAAGGGGAACTACTTGTGAGAATGTAACTTGGCACCTCTATTTTGGAAAACAATTTGGTAAAATTTAGAAATGCTGAAGATACAATAACCAGAAATGCAACTCCAAGTATATTCTCTAGATAAGCGCTTACATAAGGACTCTGGAGACATGTACTAGAATAATCACTCTGTAGACATGTAAAGAAATAATCACTATCAATAGAGTAAAAAGACAACCCATAGAATGGGAGAAAGTGTTTGTAAATCACATATCTGATAAAGCATTAATATCCAAAATACATAAAGAACTCCTACGACTGAACAACAACAACAAAACACAAGCAACCTAATTCAAAACTGGGCAAAAGATTTTAAGACATTTTTCTAAAGAAGATGGCCAATGAGCACATGAAAATATGCTCAACATCACTAATCATTAGGGAAATGTGAATCAAAACCACAATGAGATACCACTTTATATCCATTAGGATGGCTACTATCTAAAAAAACAGAAAACAAAAGTGTTAGAGAGGAAATGGAGAAATTGGAACCCTTGTGGATTGGCTTGTGTGAATGTTAAATGGTCCAGCCCCTGTGGAAAATAGTATGGTAGTTACTCAAAAACTTAAACATGGAATTACCGTATGATGCAGCATTCCACTTCTGGATGTACACGTAAAATAATTGAAAGCAGAGACTTGAACACATATTTGTATACCAGTATTCATGGCAGCATTATATTCACAATAGCCAAAGGTGTGAGCAACCTAAGTGTCCACTGACAGATGAATGGATGAGCAAAATGTGGTATATACATACAAAGGGATATTATTCAGCCTTTAAAAAGAAGGAAATTCTGGTATATCCTACAGCATGGATGAACCTTGAGGACATTATGCTAAGTGTAATAAGCCTGACACATTAGGACAAATATTGATAATTCCACTTAATTGAGGTACCTAGAATAGACAAATTAATAGAGACAGAAAGTAGAGTAGTGGTTGCTAGGGGGTGGGGAGGGGAGAGGGGGATGGGGAATTACTGTTTAATGGGTACAGTTTCAGTATGGGAAAAAGTTCTGGAGATGGACAGTGGTGATGGTTGCACACAGTGTTGAATGTACTTAACACCACTTTGCTGTATACTTAAAAATGCTTAAAATGGTAAATTTTATTTTATGTGTATTTTACTATAATAAAAGAATGTTCACGGCACCATTATCTATAAGAATATCAGTAATAATGACTCCCCCACCCCCCAAAAAAAGGAAACTAGATAATGGAAATTGTCAACATGGGACTGTAACTAAAATTAATTATTTTCATTTGGTGGAATAATATACAGTCATGAAAACAAATGAATGGACATAGCTAATTATGTAACTCACCCCTAAGTAGCCGCTCCTCAGATTCTAATTATGCCAGATTCTAATTATACTTTAGCAATATTACATATCTTAGGCCTTAAAGGTTGTTCTTAAATAGCTAAAACCACTAGTGTTGCACCTCCAAATGTCATTTATTTACACTGTATATAGATAGCAAGATCAATTCTATACACCCAGTTGGTGGTGGTGATAATCTTTAAAGCTATGTACAGAAAAAAAAACCCAAAACTCTTCCACCCACTCTCAAACCTCATGCATATAAAACAGTTTTGCTAAGTAAAATCCTCATGACAATAATGGTCACAAGTTTTAGTTAAATGCTTAAACCATTTCTGAGAGAAACCACTGAAGACCTTAGGGATGTTCATGCTTGTAAACTATTTCTGTACCAATTTAGAATAACTTGATTTTGTTGAAACCATTCTCAGAAGAACTTCTATTTGGTAAGCCTCCTATAGGCAGGTTCATTAACTAAGAGCCGCTGAAAGTGCCAGACCAGCTTTTCTTTTTAAAGTATAGACATAATTCATTAAGTCTTTCTGGCCTTTCCTCAAATAAGGACAAAATGGTTGTTGATTTGCCACTGGTGCTGGCTAGTTCAGGCTAATGCATATGCAGGGTATTCTCCTTGAATGCATAAGTAGGGCTAGAAGGGGAAATGGTGAGAGGTGAAGCAGGAAGAACAGGAAAGCAAAATTTGCCTTCTCCGGGAAACTCACATCACCACTGTCCTGCTGGGCCTGGAGGTGCAATTGAGATGAATCCTTATGTCATTTTCATGTTGTCATGGTTTCAAGTTTAAGCCCTCCTTTCACAGATTGCTGCCATAAATTATGCTAACGTGTAAAACTCTTATACTGCTTGATTTTTATACAGTTGATATCATCTGTTCCCTTTTTATAAGAAATACCACTTAATACCCAAATCAAGAGCATAAAAACGGGACAGTCAGGCCTACATAAAGAATTAAGACATCTTTCTACCCTAGATTACATTTGGCTGAATTAGCGTCAGCCCTGGTCATGTAGTACCCAGAAAAGCATTTTGGGTGAGAGTTAGAAATAAAGCCAGGAAAGCATGTATGAAACCTGTCTGGTCTCCGCTACAAAGCTAATGTCTTTATGGTAATTTCAATCCTTAAAAATACATTATCTTTCTCAATGTTATTGCAGCGTGTGGTGGTGTTGAAGAAAGCAATAATTTGTAAACAACCCTTGGCAGAGAGCACAGAACTTAATTTTGTTTAAATAAAGGAGACAAACATTAGAATTCATGTGCTGTACCAAGACTGGCATGCAGTAGTAGTTGTTTTGGTATATGCACTGGAGCATTCCTGATTGCTTAAATATTAACTGTTCCATGAATATACAAATATAATAGGGAAAAAAGGAGCCATGATTAGGGAAAATTTTTGCTAAAAGAACTGAAGGTGAATGATCTGATCGTATTGATAATCTAGGTGGGTTTATTCCAATGATTCAACCAGATTCCTTCACTGCATTTCACTATCTCCTTTCCTTCTAAGGACAATTTGATGTAAATGTGGGTCATGTGGCATTGCTATCTGTCAGAACCCTTTTCTTGACACAGAGGGATTAGGCAATTCTGGGTTTTCCTGAGTAAAGGACCTGTTGATAAGTTTGCTGAATTTCATGTGGCCATTTGTATAAACACCAGGGGAAAAAGGAGGGGATGTTTCTAGAAAGGCCTTCCTTCTGATACAGTCTAGAGACATGGACTTTTATCTCACATTGAAGTTGTTTTCAATTTTTATTGAAGTATAGTTGCTGTACAATATTATGTAGGTTACAGGTGTACAATATAGTGAGTCACAATTTAAAAAAAATTTTAATGGTCATACTCCATTATAGTTATTATAAAATATTGGCTATATTCCCCATGTTGTACAATATATCCTTGTAGCTTATTTGATACATAACAGTTTGTACCTCTTAATCCTCTACTCCTATCTTGCCCCTCCTCCTCCTTCCCTCTCCCCACTGATAACCACTAGTTTATTCTCTAAATCTGAGTCTACTTCTTTTTTGTTACATTCACTACTTTGTTGTATATTTTAGATTATATCACATTGAAGTTTTAATACTCTTAGACCTGCTTAAACGCGTCCTGAAAATTTCCTTAAGTAACGTCCACTCTGCCTTACCACGGCATTTCTTACAATCTTTTCATGAAAATCAGTTTCATCTCTGATAAATATTCATTCTACTGCAATTCATGCAAGAAAACCTGGTGTTTATCCTGCACATTCTTGCTTCTTCTGGAAGAGAATATTCTCTGGCAGCTGGCTGAATATTTGCTTGTTTAGTCATTCTGAGAATTCTCTGGGCCACTCTGCAAGTTGGATGTAAGATTTCTTTAGCTGCGGGCATATGGTCCACAACTTTGTTCCTACATAATGTGTGGTAACGCAGGAACACATTCTCACTCTTGGCCTTCCACTGCAAATGCTGTTGCCGACATTGGAGATGCAGCATCAGAATGTGCCCGTGTCATGGACAGGGATGATGCTTCTCCCCTTTTGCCCTCTTTCTCTTTACATTCACCCGCTGTTGTCTGATCTCTGTAGGTTCATACGAAGAAGCTCTGTTTCACATATGAGTCATGGTGTTTGTCTACTTAGAGCCAGTACACATTAGCCCGGAAATTAGGACTGGTGAAATACATTTGCAAGGCAAGACTTTTTAGGGAAAGCATTGAAACCTGATGTCTGCAACTGACATTTGTTATTCTGATTCAAAAATTCTTGAGTAAATATTTAAACACTAATTCAGATTGGCCAGTAAGAAGTGTTTGCAGCTTGAGTTAGAGTTGGAAGGGGTAAACGATCTCCTGGGTTACCTAGTCCATCACTCTGATAATACAGAGTAGACAAGACATACTGCAACATCATGTGAGTGTATTTTCAATACAGTTTTGGGTGAAGGATGAGGGACAGTTTAAAAGACTTATGAACAATGTATTTAGAATCTTCACAGCATGGGACGTACTGTTTGAGTCATCTACTCTTAGATAAGTAGATGGTAAATTATGATACAAATCAGTCTCATTTTTAATGTAAATTAAGAACATTCAGAGTGATTCTGTCCTTCAGATGCCACAGATTGCTAGTCTGTTCCTCTCTAGTTTTGAATTGACACTAAGCTTTGAAATCATATCGACACTTCAACTTTTTATATGTGAAAGTAATTATGAGAGGGCCCAAGCAAGCTGTGGACAATTGCCAAGCATCTTCTTGCCTGGAAATTTCCTTCAAAGAAGTCTAGTCGTTCTCAAACTTTAGCATGCCTCAGAATCACCTGGAGGTGCTATCAGAATTTTTTGGCCAGTATATTAAGTCACATATTGATGGACTCTGCCCTCAGAGTTTCTAATTCGGTCAATTTGGTGTTTGGCCCCCAAATTTGCATTTCTGTCAAGTTCACAGGTGATGCTGATACTGCTGGTTCAGGGACCATGGTTTGAGAACCAGTGAAACAGTCAGTGTCTATCCATTTTCCTTTCTCATGATTTTTAATTCTTATTTCTTCCATTGCCTGATCCCCACAGGCCTAATTATGCTGAACGTATTCGGTACCAATAATTATAATAACCTTCCTTACTAGCCTCACCATTTTCCAGCTGCCACCTCTGCTGCCCCCTTTATTATCTAGTTATTTGTTATCCATAATCAATATTTTGAATAAATTACCTTACATGTTACCTCCTCTTTCTGGCTGTGCATTGTTTTTAAGTCTGCACCCCGGCACTGTATTGAAACTGTGATTGAAGGTCACCAAAGATTTCTCTAGTCATCAAGTCAGTCCTCATTATCTTTGGCCTCTCTGTAGCATTTATTCATTCAACAAACATTTACTGAACAAAACCGATGTATTCCTCTTTCTTTTCTTTTTTTTTTTTTTTTTTATTTTTTTTTTTTTTTTCTAATTTTTTTATTTATTTACTTTTGGCTGTGTTGGGTCTTCGTTCCTGTGCGAGGGCTTTCTCTAGTTGCGGCGAGCGGGGGCCACTCTTCATCGCGGGGCGCGGGCCTCTCACTATCGCGGCCTCTCTTGTTGCGGAGCACAGGCTCCAGACGCGCAGGCTCAGTAGTTGTGGCTCACGGGCCTAGTTGCTCCGTGGCATGTGGGATCTTCCCAGACCAGGGCTTGAACCCGTGTCCCCTGCATTGGCAGGCGGATTCTCAACCACTGCGCCACCAGGGAAGCCCCTCCTCTTTCTTAAGGAGTTCACAATTTGGTAGGTGAGACTCCTTGCATAAACAAAATTATATATTGTGGAATAAACCCTGTAACTAGAGTATATATAAGGCACTATGGGAAAACAAAAACAGAATTTATTAATTCTGTTCAGGAAACTTAAGAGAGGATCATTAGCCCCGCTCTCCCTGAATGACCTGGCCCCCCAACTCCCATCACCTTCATCATCCATGACACTTAATTCAGTCCACTATGCATTAGACACCCAGTGTACATAAGTTAACCATGTTGTGTTCTGGCACGAGGTCTTATTATCTGTTTACCTAGGTCAGGTTACTTAAGCACTCTAAACCTGGTCCCTTACCTATAAAATGGGCTTGTTAATAACTAAGTAACTGAATTCTTTTGAGGATTTTTTTAAAAAGGTGACCCATATAAAACAGTTATCAAAGTGTCTGGCCCGTAAGCACATGATAGATGGGTTCAAAATATTTGTTCTCCTCTGCCTTAAAGGAGGTACAGGCTACTACCACCTGATGGAGGAAGAAGGCATTTAAGGTCAGGAAGAGCATAAGAAAATGGGTGGAAACCTTCATCCATCCGTGCATTCAGTAAATATGTATTAAGTGCCTGTTATGTGCCAGCCATTGTTCTAGTTGCTGAGTGTATGAAAGTGAACAAAGCAGACAAACGAAAAAAATACCCTGTACTTGTGTAGCTGATATTGTAGCAGAGAGAGACAGACAATAAATAAATAAATAGGGTACAAACTATATTTGTGATAATTGCTATGGAGAAAAGTAAAAGGGGGAAAGAGATAAGAGGTGTTTTGAGAGTGGACTGCAATTTTAGATAGAGTAGCTAGGAAAGACCATAATGAGAAAGTGACTTTTGAGTATAGATCTTGAAAGATGAGAAGGAACTAGGCATGCAAGTGAGTAAAAGCGAAACCTTCCAGGCAGAGAAAAAGCACATGCACAGACTCTGAGTAAGACACATGCCTGGTGAGTTCAAGGAGCAGCTGAATGAGGGCCAGCATGGTTGAAGGGGGCTGCTGAGGGATAATAGCTAGAGATAAGATCTCAGTGGTAATGGGGGACCAGACCACAGAGGGACTTTTAGGTGATGGTTATGACTTACCCTGTGTGAAGATGGGAAGCTAGAGTAGCCTCTCATCACTTCTAATCTGGATGATGATCATGGTCATGATAATACATTATCTTATTCAATTCTACAAGTGTTATCTAATGCCCATTTTATGGATGAGAAAGCTGAGACATAGATCGTTTAGGTCACTTGCCCAAGGTCACACAACTAGTGAATGGTAGAGTCAAGGTTCAAACCCAGTTCTGTCTGAATCCAAGTCTGTGCTCAATAACTGTTCTGATTAGAAATGTGAACTTTATTATATGAGTTGTAGAGAACCGTTGGATTTTTTGAAGGAAGAGAGTGACGTGATCATATGGATGTTTAAGAAGCATCATTAGGTGAAATCATATAGGATAAAATGAAGCAGAGAGGATGGAATGGCCATGACCACCTTCTCATAGATTAGCTCCACATAGCTACCTACCACTTATGTTTAAAAAATGAGCTGCCACCTCCTTCCCAAAGCCACCTTACTCTAGGGTTATTGCTTCCTTATCATTGACACAATACAACCATTCTTTTAATCACCAGAACTAAAAACTTTTGGAGTCTTTGATTTTTCCCTTTCCCTCATCCCAAGTATTTCTTTTCAGTGACTTAATCCTGTTTGTCTTCACAATGTGTCTTGAATTTGTCCTTTCTGTGCCTTTGTTTACATGTACCATAGTTATCATTTTAACTATATCAGTCCTTGACATTTACCACCAAATTACTCTCCTACGTCATCTCCTTTCTGTATAATTTTGTGTTGTCTCCTAAATTCTGGGTTCCCTGAGGCTTTGAAAGTACCATGCGTTGTTTATCTCTGATTCCTAGTGTCCAGCCCACAGTGGATCATCGAATGTACTTCTACATTCATAATCACTTTGCTCCTGTCTCCCCTTATAAACGTATAGTGCTTCATTTCCCAAGGGGCACGTTGTAACTTTATTCTGGCATTCACTCTCACATAACTCTCAACAAATATGGTATCCTGGAAGAGTCTGGGCTTTGCGGTCAGTCTCTGTGTGTGTGTATATATATATATATATATATATATATATATATATATATATATATATATATATATGTATGTATATGTATATGTATATGTATATGTATATGTATGTACACACACACACTTAACAAGAGTAGAGTTGAATTTAGAAGTATTGCTCTATAGCCCACGCAAGTGGAGAGAAGTCTTCATTCAGAAAACATTGATTGCCTCCCTGGTATGTCCTAGCATGCTCCTAGGTACCGTGGATAATAAAAATTAGTAAAACAGGGTCTCTTCCCTTGAAAGAGCTCATACTGACTGGAAGAAACTACTGTGTTGAAATGTTTATAGTGAAAGAATATGGCAAAGGAAGGCATCAATTACTCCTTAGAGGAGTCTTCAGAAAGGAGGGGGTAGTTGAGTAGTCTTGAAATTTGAGTAGGTATTCACTTGGCAGCTAGAAAAAAAAAAAAAAGAGGAGGGTCTAGAGAGAGAGCAAGATGTACAAAAGCACAGTGGTATGACATTGCATGGTATGTTCAAGCAGTTGTAATCAGACTGAAGTGAAGGGTAGGCACCAGGAAGCAGCAGGGGACACATTAGAAAGGTAGGCAAGGGCCAGCTCTAAAAGGGCCTTAAATGTGAAACCAAGAAGTTTGTGTGCTTTTCTAGTAGCTGAAGGGAGACTTTGCAGTGGAAACTTTGAATAGGTTCTAATCATCCTAACAAAATTAAACATTTGAAAACTAACTTCTGTGTGGCGAGGTTAAATGAACTGAAATTGTTTGGTTTAAGAGAACAGGACACCTGAGAAGGGAGCTTTCACTCTCTGAGAGGTGGTTATACAGAGGATAGCAACCAGTTATTTTCAGTTTCCACTGATGACAGAGCAAGAAGAAATAGGCTTAAGATCTCAGTAGAAGGGAAAATTACCTATAGAAGGGGTCCTTCAAAGAAAGATTGTGTGTGACTGACGTAGGTGATTAAAATGTTGTTTGCTCAGGCTCTCTGGCTGTGTGCTGGCTTCTGTGTCTTCAAACCGCCTGATTTCAAAAACAGGGTAGAGACTGCAGGTTTTCAGGCTTGAGTGAAAGATTTTATGAAAATCTTTTACAAGGCAATTAGTTATTCAGATATTTTGCTATCTGCCTAACTGAAGTTTTGGAAATGTATTTGAACACATCACATATAAATATTATCTTTCATAATATAGCACTCCTGTTTATTAGAAAAAAAGAAATGATCAGAATTTGCTAGAGAAATAGGTGTTAATTTGTTAAAGGTATTTCGTATTCATTTACCATTTCAGAAAGTTATTAAAGATTAGCTAGATACAGTTAGTATAAATTCAGTTATTAATCTTTATGTGTAACATTTATTGGTCAGAGGATTATAAATAAAATCGCTGTATGGTTTATTAACTGATGGCACTTTATCAGTGAATATAGTGAATTACTCTTTTTTTTGTTATCATTCGTTAATAACTCACCTTATTAAAATATTATAAAATGTTAGTTTTTCAAATAATTCCAATTTCTGGAACTACTGTTTGTGTTTTTATTGTTTGAAAATATATACAAGACAGAGGATTATAGGGTGACCATTTTGTTCATCCTTTTGCATGTTATAAAGAGAAGTCCTATATCTATCTCATACCCCTGCCTAGCTGGTGAGAGGGAAAGCACAGTCTACGATGCAAAATGGCACTTGGCTCCTGGCTGGAGTGAACCTTGAAATGCTTACGGAATAGCTACCAGTGAGACTCTGGCAATCTGGACAAGTATTATTGGAATATTTGATGTTAATGTAAAAATAACATAATTTTGAGTTAACCCGATATCGAAGGGCAGACAATTTTAATTCTTAATAAACTAACCCGAACACTTTGGAAGTGATTCTGAACATACTCAGATTAGATTACCTTTGTACTAACCCAAGAGATGTCTATATCCAGCTAGTACACTTGGAAGGGCAAATTATTGCATAAATGCCATTAGCCATTAGAAGTGATGAAGGTGAATGTTCTTAATTGCCTTCTGTACTTGACACCGAACCACACAATAGGTCCTGAGAGAGATGATGGCTAATGTGTGGATCATGTAGATGTGGTAAGAGAGACTGAAGACATGATAATACAAAGTAAATATACTTTAATAAGTAAAAATGCTTTGCCTTTATATTTTAATATTATATATTCATTTGTTTTTGACCGCGCTGCACGGCTTGCGGAACCTTAGTTCCCCGACCAGGGATCAAACCCGGGCCCACAGCAGTGAAAGTGCCTAGTCCTAAGCACTGGACTGCCAGGGAATTCCCTTTATATATATATTAAATATATATATAATATATATATATTCATTTTTAAATGATTGGTCTAAGTGTCATGCACATAAAGAAAAATTTAAAAGACCACATAATCCCTGCCAGTTTGAAACCTTAAGATGAACTCCTGGTGTTAAGGTTATGTAAAAAATAAATATTGCAATACAAATTTAGCAGTTTGTCTACCATACCAAGATATTTCTCAGCTTGACAGGATAGGCACTTGGCCATCTTTGTCCCTGCTTTGAAGGGAATGTTACAGTTCTAAAAAAATACATGCATACTCTGTCTACCACTCTTTCTGATTTCGACAAAGATATTTAATAGTTAATGATATAAATTTTATATATTGTTTCTCTTTTAAAAATGTAACCATTGACTCTACTAAATTTTTTAACAGGAATTAAATTTATGGCCCTCCTTCTGGATAAATATTTATCAAATACAGTTTCTGAAAATTAAGCACTTATAAGCATGCATGTCAAAAAGGAAATTTTTAAATCACCCAGAAGATTGCCATATGAGCACAGTGCTATTTTTCTATTTTTGTGTTTTCCTTTCTTGTATTCGCCATGTGCATTTAAAAATAAATTATGATATACTTGTGCAATTTAGTGTCCTAAAAAATTGGGTGGGTTTTTGTTGTTGGTGTGTGTGTGTGTATGTGTATGTGTAAATAATTTGTTTCCATAGAATTCACAAAATATAGATCAATTGCCTTTCCTTTAGGAAGATATGCCTTCAATTTCCCTAAGCTCCTAATGTTTTTAGGATTTTAGGATTTAGGAATTCAATTAATTTGTAAGAAAAAAAGAAAATGTTTATTTCCTTATTACTTGGAATATTCAGCACACTCTGAAGGGGATGCACTTTGTGAACATATAACACTGCAATCTCGGGTAAAGCCTTCTCTTTAGGAAAGTGAACCTCCCATTAATTCTTCTACAGCTGCAAGCCTCAAAGACAAGTTGCCTTTGAGGTTTTTGTTGGTTTTTGTTCTTATAGCTCGTTCTTGAATTGTGTCATTTCAACCTTGTAGTACTTAAAAGTGTTTGGTGGGTCAGCATAATAATGCAAAATTTTCAATATTTTACCTACATGGGATAAATAGTAATCCCAGAAATTCTAAAAGAAATCATTGTGGCCACTTCAGTTATCAGCATCATGCTTCCTGTGGCTGTTTGTTTTGAGCCTGAAGACTAACATTTCTCTTAAGTTGTTCATATCATTGGAACGTAACAGTTGTTAGAAAGCTGTAGCACAAAAAGTATGGGACTGATTGATTAAATACGATTTTTTTTTCCTTAGACACTAAAACAATAAGGATTAAATTACTCTGTAATTACCTAAATATCCTCCACAGCCTTTTCATAACCCTATTTGCAAAGAATATTCATTTATTCTAAACAGTAATCCTTAAAGCTGAAAACCCCAAATCAGTATGAACATCAGTGGACAAACCCGTCATCTAAGGATTATAGAATTAAATCATCCAATAGAATGAGAAGAGTTGATACTTTATACCATATTCATCCTTTGTTTTGAAGTAAATCCTTGATTTCATTTGCAGCTTAGTCTAGTATGAGAGTTATATTAAAGAAAACACTTAGATTCTCATCATAGGTTTTTTTGGTCCTATACTTTAAAGACTTTTATCATTCTAACCGCAGCATCCCTTTTCTAGTGTCTCTGTAAAGAAGATACAATGTGTAGGCAGGCAAATAAAATTTGACATATTATCACAATTGTGTGGTCAGATTCTGTTTATAAATCAGCATAAAAAGCCTTCAGTTCTTCTTTTTTGATAGCCCATGCAAGTAAACGAGGGTAAAATGTGCTTGCTCTTTTACATTCATTTGCATCAGCAATGGCTAGAAATAAATATTACCTCACAGTCGAATCCAGCTTTCAAGAATATATTTCTGTGATAAAGCAAAGAACAGAATGCTGATAACATAAACACACATTCACTTGGACTATTATTATCAATACTTAGGTGAATGTTCTTTTCTCATGAAAAGAATAGTTCATTTTGCCATAATAAGCTAGACATTTTAAGAAATACGGATTCATGTTTAATTTTTTACTTTTTTCGGTCATCTTTCTCTCTTTTAAAATACGGAGTTCATTTTAAAATCCAGAGCACTGTCACTAGACCCCAGTAGGAACTACCCCAGACATTTAAAAATTTTTTTAATTAGTTACAGTGAATTGAGTTCATTTATTCATTTATTTCTCTTGTTTAAGAAAAAGTCTCTCGGGCTTCCCTGGTGGTGCAGTGGTTAGGAATCCACTTGCCAGTGCAGGAGACATGGGTTCAATCCCTGGTCCGGGAGGATCCCACATGCCCGTGAAGCAACTGGGCCCGTGCGCCACAAGTACTGAGCCTGCACTCTGGAGCCCATGGGCCACAGCTGCTGAGGCCCGTGCGCCCAGAGCCCGTGCTCCCCAATGGGAGAGGCCACCGCAATGAGGGGCCTGCGCACTGCAGGGAAGAGTGGCCCCGCTCGCCAGAACTAGAGAAAGCCTGCGTGCAGCAACGAAGAGACCCAACTCAGCCACAAATAAATAAATAAGTAATAATAATTTTTAAAAAAGAGTCTCTCTCTCTCTATATTATTATTATTATTATAAATCTATTTATTTATTTATTTATTTATTTATTTATTTATTTATTTGTGGCTGTGTTGGGTCTTCGTTTCTGTGCGAGGGCTTTCTCCAGTTGAGGCGAGCGGGGGCCACTCTTCATCGCGGTGCGCGGGCCTCTCACTGTCGCGGTCCCTCCCGTTGCGGAGCACAGGCTCCAGACGCGCAGGCTCAGTAGTTGTGGCTCACGGGCTTAGTTGCTCCGCGGCATGTGGGATCTTCCCAGACCAGGGCTCGAACCCACGTCCCCTGCATTGGCAGGCAGATTCCCAACCACTGCGCCATCAGGGAAGCCCTCTCTCTATATATTATTAAAAAATACTAAAATTATTGTCGTTATTCCATTCCAGATCCGAGATACTAAATCAGCAGATCAAAAGACAACCCTCTTGCATTTTATTGCTGAAATTTGTGAGGAAAAATACCGGGATATCCTGAAATTTCCTGAAGAACTGGAACATGTGGAAAGTGCAAGCAAAGGTAATTGATTTGTAACTGCTTTGAGACTACATCTTGTCTAAGTAAATATTTTAAACAGTAGGATTAAATAATCTATAAGCATTAATCGTAATTTTTATTTGGTTACTGATATAAGAAAAGCAGGAAGATAGTTTCCATTAGCTTATATTTGACAGCATAGTGTGTTTTAATGACCGGCTTTTGACCGACTTTATTTTTTAGCGCTCTAGGTTATTGAAGCTTTCATATCTTTGATCAAATAGTATATTTTTTCATTTCATAAATACTTAAGTGTATATTATTTGCAAAGGAACCATACTCTGGGGCTGTTGGTGATATCAGAATGATCGTGAGATAGTTCTTGCTTGAATGTGTTTAAAATCTAGAAGGGAAGACAAGATATATACACAAATACTTTATAAAACAAAGATGAATATGAGAAGTGCTACAGGAAAAGATAATGGACTGTGGTTTAGACGAGAGAGAAAGAAGCTTTGAATGGATAGATAAGAGGAGGCCAACAGGGTGAAACATGAGAATAGGATTTTTACTGACATGAAAAAGGGGTATGCTGTCCAGAGAGCAGACAATATGAGAAGGCGCAGTGGCGGAATGTGTTAGGATGGTGAAAGAGTCATTGACTATCAGGCTGAAGCAGTAAGGTAGCCATTTCAGAGACTTCAGTGTCATGCTAAGCAGTCTGATCTTGATGAGGTAGGTAGCAGGGCATCATTGAAGGACTAGAATGGGCAGAACCTGGCACCAGTGAAGAACAGGAGAGGAGGAACAAAAATGTCTCCAAGACTTTAATTCGAACGGATTAGCTTTGCTGGTTACTAAGTATTGTCTACTTTTAGAAGAAGTTGAAAAGTGAAAGAAAGGAGGAAGGGTCAAGGAAACATTTTTTGAAAGTGAGGCGATGTATGTAGAGAAGTACATTTTTCCTCTTGGATAAGAAGAGTAGGCCATAAATCTTATATTTGAAACTGCACTATAGTAATTCTGCTTCTCTATAACTCTGAGGACTTTCAGTAAGGACTCAAAAGCATATACGTTTCCCGAGTTTATTACAAACCATATAAACCTGTTAGTGTCCGTTGAAGGAGAAAAAAAGTGTGTCTATAAAACCCAGAAAGTCGTTTGTGTAATATTGCTCAGTGATCATCTCTGCCGGTCTGGTATTGTTGATCACATCCTCAACATATTTCTTGAATTTAATGAAGTTAATGAAATTTCTTTAATTCCTTTAATTTAATGAATATTACAGTTGTTGCTGTTGTCTTGTTGGAAGAGAACAATCATAAGGGTACCTATAGTTTCTCTAGTCTCAGCCAATTATGTATTATACTCAGTTCTATTTGTTTGTTTCCTACATCTGGGCTTTTGGTAAATCCTTTCATATTTTTCTTTTACGATATCACCAACTTCTTTCTTCCTATCCATTTCAAGAGCAAAACCTCTCTGTTGTATTTTGCTTATTTCTGCTTTCGTGCAGTCTTCCTGCCATTGTATTCGAAAGACTTGCCAGCAATCCTCTTCCTATCTTTGTGTTTGGGCTGCAGCAATCCCCATTCTCAAGTTATTTTGACTAGTTCTTTTTATTTCCCTATGAAATTCAGACTCAGAGTTTGCAACTCAACAAGTTCTTAAGTACATTCTGCCTGCTTGCATCCCCCTTTCATTTCCTTCTAGTTCTCATGTGTTCAGAAGTATTTTCTCTTGAGCCATTTTTATTCCTTTCTAATAATTCTGTCTCTGTGCATGATTTCATGCTGCATCATATGCCTGGAAATCTTACCTGCCCTGTCCTCTAAGACAATTGACTATTATTTGTCAAATCACTGTTTAGAATCCATTTCCTTAATTTTTTTTAATGTTTTGCTACTAAAGCCTTAGAACAAAATACTTGTGAATTTAGTTTGCAAGAAAAAACAGAATGTGGTGTGAAAGGTCAAGCCACTTAACTTCTTATTTATAGTTAAATACTTTTCCTTGGTGTCTAAGTCTAACTTGTCTTTTTTGCTTAATACAGATTTCAGTCCTATTTGAATCACATTCTGTCACCTCCAGTACTGTGTATATAGCAAGCATATCTATATTCACAACCAACCAGCAAACATAAAAATAAATCAACAGTATATATTAATTCATTTTCCATGATTTTGGACTATCTCCTTGTGAAATGATTGCCTACAAAAACAAAAAAGTACCTGTCTTTTTAAACTGGAGTGATATAGATAAGATGAAACTAATTCAGTTATATAACTCATATTTCAAGAATAATTGTATGATTACTAATATCTTCTTTTGTTTTTGTTTTTTTCTTATACCTTTGAAAATTCTCTCTTTATTTTTTATTTTTATTTTTGAAGTATAGTTGATTAACAATATTGTGTTAGTTTCAGGTGTACAGCAAAGTGATTCAGTTATATATACCTATATCATTTTTCAGATTCTTTTCCATTATAGGTTATTACAAGCTATTGAATATAGTTCCCTGTGCTATATAGTAAATCCTTGTTGCCTATCTATTGTATATATAATAGTGTGTATCTATTAATCCCATAATCCTAATGTATCCCTCCCCCCTTCTGTGTTTTTTGATTATTAAAACCCAAGTACCTATTTTGATAGAATAAGGATCTTTTCTGTCTGCTATAGCAAATAAATGTATTTCAGCTCAGTACTAAAGTTATAGACCTCAAATTAACTGACAAAGAAAAAAAAATTACCTTGAAGTGAAAAGAAAACTGAAAGTAAGAAATACGTGGGATTCATGGAAAAACGTATTTTATAAATTGCCTTCATTCCTTGTTAGGTTAACCTTCTAAAATTGTGTGCATCTTGGACGACGCAAAGCTATGGTATAAACTTAGCATATTTTCCTAGAGCTCAGTAACTCAAAGATATTGGGAGAAAACACATCATTTTACATTAACACAGATATATATTATGGAGTGGAATGCAAAATTCACATGAATTTTTAAAATAAAACAGATGACTTCAAAGAAATTTCACACTTGCCGCAGATCCCTTGGGGAGCGTGTTCAATCTTCTCTTTCATTAGGGGCTCTTGGATGGGAAACGTTTATGAAGCATTGCCTAAAGAATTGGAGAGTGGTTTGGTTTTGCTTTGGTTTCACTTATTTATTTATCTATATAGTTATTATTGCAGGGAGTGCGGGAGGCAAGCCGCCCTTATGAAGTTCAGAATCAAACAGTACAATGGAATTTTATTACCAGTGGAATTCATAAAATAATATTTCTCTCGTCATTTTCTTCCAAGTTAAATTATAAATCTGCAGGTCCTCTCATTCCTGTTTGACATACCAATGAGTCTTTAGAGAGAAAAAAAAGTGGTTGCTATAGAGAATCTAATGCCTTTAAAATATTGAAAATATATTTGATAAACCACCATTACCTTTCCCCCAATGAATAATTTTAAAGATTATATATGTATATATAATTATATATAATAGATATATAGCTCTGTATTGTATAAAGCATTACTGGTTTACTAGACCTAGTTTGTAAATCCTTCATTGTTTTTCCCCACCCTGTGGCTATCACTTTAACTTTCGGCTTTGAGGATTTTTACAGTTTGATGTAAAACCTCTAGTGTTTTATAGGTCAGCTCCAGGGATTAAACCAAAAGGGTTAGTAATGTTTAATTAAAACTATTTCCATTCAGCA
>NW_006783121.1:1807927-1915793 GCF_000442215.2 Lipotes vexillifer | reverse complement strand
GCAGGAGAAAATTATATTAATGTATTTGAAGGTACTATTAATCCTAAGGTTTTGCATACCTCCGAAATGGGTTTCACTTCAGTTAAATTACTGCCATCCTACAAAATAAAAGTTGGTTAAGTTTTCTATAAGCAGTGTTAATTTCTTATGATTTAAATCAACTACTATAAATTTTAATGACCAACCATACCTTTTGATAATCTGCCATCTTTCTATGCTATATTAGTAACTCTGATTAGCTATTTACCCATTCTGACTTCTTCACAGGATTAATCATGATGAAAGTTTAGATTAGAGGAAATATTATAAGGAAAAATCTATGAGATAAAGGAAAAGAAAAAAGTAAAATCATAGCAGAGTTTAAAAAAAGTTGGGGGAATGCAAAAAAACAAAACAACATTTTCTGAAACTCCAGAGCTGGCAGAAGCTTTAGAGATCATCTCGTCCCTGCTAAAAGAGACCCAAGATGGCATTTAGTCCAAATTCATCATTTTACAGTTGAAGAAACTGAGGCCCAGAATGACGAAGGAATTGCCCACGATCACGCAGTCAATGAAGGTTTGCAGACCTTTGTCTATTGTTTTATTACATACATTTCAGCTCCACTTTTCCTTCCTTTGTGGTCTAAAATATACAACAGAGATTCATGCTCACATATTGGAAAACATAGAAAATCAACTCTGACTAAATAAAAGATTTACTGGAGTATGAATGCCACTTCCTCTATATAGTACTCCAGTCTCTCTATCCCCATTTTGACAGAAATACCCTTTCCTTTCTCTGAGTCACAGCAGTACTTTAGCTTTATTAGTAATACAGCACCTGCCACATTTGCATTTTTTTAATTTCATTGTATGCTTCTCTCTGTACCTCCTAGGTTGAGTACCTCAGTGGCAAGGAATATGCCCCATTTGTCCCAACAGACTCAGTGCTAGCCCAGCATCTCAGAGAGAAGTAAATGCTCAATAAATGTTTACTACATTGAGTCATTGCATATCCTTTTAGTACAGCAGGCGTATTTCAAAATAAGGCATTATGGGAAGTTGACAAGTTGAGAATAGCAACCTGAAAATTACTGTTTACTGTAAATACAAGAGGAGAAACAAGATAAGTTAGAATAAAGAAGACACCATGACTTAACAATATTTCCTGGTCCATGTTTTACTTCTATCATGGAGAAAGTTAAAATTGGAAACAATCGAGCTCTTAATGGAGCATATCTAAGCTTATGGAGACTGCCAAACCATAAAGGTTTATGGTGAACAGTTAGGATTAAAAGTCTCATAGGAACTAATGGCAGCCAACTGTCTTAACGTAATATCTAACTGCTGAAACATCTTTTATTCTAATGACTGAACAAAAAAAATTACTTTTATACTGTCTACTGTTTTATTGAAAAATCTTGTGAGTTATGGGACAAAATCCTACTGTTTTTAGAGCATTCAATGTACAGTAACTCATAGGACCCAAGATGTGAGAAAGTATGAAACCATAGGATGTCCTAGCAGATTTCAACTTTCTGTTTTGGAACAATAAATGCTGAAGAGGGTTTGGAGAAAAGGGAACCCTCTTGCACTGTTGGTGGGAATGTAAATTGGTACAGCCACTATGGAGAACAGTATGGAGGTTCCTTAAAAAACTACAAATAGAACTACCATATGACCCAGCAATCCCACTACTGGGCATATGCCCAGAGAAAACCATAATTCAAAAAGATACATGCACCCCAGTGTTCATTGCAGCTCTATTTACGATAGCCAGGACATGGAACAACCTAAATGTCCATCAACAGAGGAATGGACAGAGAAGATGTGGTACATATATACACAATGGAATATTACTCAGCCATAAAAAAGGAAGAAAATTGGGTCATCTGTAGAGACGTGGATGGACCTAAAGACTGTCATACAGAGTGAAGTAAGTCAGAAAGAGGAAAACAAATATTGTATGTTAACGCATATTATGTGGAATCTAAAATAATGGTATAGATGATCTTATTTGCAAAGCAGAAATAGAGGTACAGACATAGAAAACAAATGTATGGATACCAAGGTGGAAGGGGGGGATGGGATGAATTGGGAGATGGGGATTGACATATATACACTATTGATACTATGTATAAAATAGATAACTTTTGAGAACCTACTGTAAAGTACAGGGCACTCTTACTCAGTGCTCTGGGGTGACCTAAAGGGGAAGGAAATCCAAAAAAGAGGAGATATATGTATACGTATAGCTGATTCACCTTGCTGTACAGTACAAACTAACACAGCATTGTAAAGCAACTATACTCCAATAAAAATTAAAAAAAAAAAAGCAAAACTTTGTGTTTTGGTCTAACTTTTTAGAAGCACAGAATGATAATAAACCAATGTTAACAGAATGTCAGTAGAATTGACCTTACTTAGATGTTAGCAGTCTGAATAAAACTGAGTATACATTGTACCACTATATCATTTTAATAAAAAAGTTAAATTGTTTGTTTAGCTTTTTTTGGACCTTTCCTACACTATTTCAAATAAATAATTTTGCTGAATGAATTACATTCTATCATATTGACACCATAAAAATCTTATAAAATTTGAGAGGAATATTAAGTTTTAGGGAGTCTAATTCATACATTTTCCAGTTTGATATACTTTCTTCCTTACTCTCACCAGGTCACCCCAATTTTTTTCTTTTGAGGCTTAAATTATTTTTATTATGGAAATTTTCAAATATAAACAGAATTACAGAGAAAAATATGATGAACCCTAGTATTCAGTTTCCATATTATGAAACATTTTGTTAGTCTTATTTCCCATACCTACTACTACTACTACTACTATTACTACTACTACCACTACTACTACTACTGCTACTGGTGACGGTGATAGTGTTTTTGCAGGTATATTTCAGTCTTTAAAGAAAACCCCAACTATCCTATCATCTAACTAGAGTTACTAGTTTATTACGCACATTATATGCATAATATATGTCTGACATATAAGGACATATTTTTTTAAACACAAATCAATGCCATTACCATACCTAACATAATGAACAATTTCTTAACATTATCTAATACCCAGTTCAAGTTTCCTTGATTATTTCAAAAGTGTTTTTTAGACTTAGTTTATATGAATCAGGGTGCAAACAAAATGTGCACATTGCATTTGGTTTTTATATTTTTAACTCTTTTAATTTATAATTGTCTCTCCTTTTTTTGTTAAAAAATGCTATTGTTTGTTGAATAAACCAAGTTAATTATCCTGAAGAATGTGCTGGATTCTGAATGTGGTTGACTGGTTTCTTCTGGTGTTTAACTTTTTTGCTAGCCTCCTTATTTCTTGTACATGAGAAATTAGAACTGGAGGCTTGATTAGAGCCGTGTTTCTTTGTTTTATTCTTCTTTTCTTTTCTTTTTTTTTTTTGAAGCAAGTGCTATGTACTTTTTGTTGCATCACATGAAGAGACATAATATTGGATGTTCCACTTTCAGATAGTGTCAGCCTGATTTCTTTCTTATAAAGTTCCTTATCAAATTTCACCTAGTGGTCTTAGCACCTATGATGATTATTGCCCTGATCCATTATTTTATTAGAGGTTGCAGAATGGTGACTTTCTAATTTTACTATACTTTCTGCATTTATTGGCTAGAAATATTCTGTAAAAGACTTTCCTCAGCAACTATTGGCTTTGCTGAAATATAGCTCATATAGGAAAGTTAGGCTAAATGCTGAATTTATTCCCTTTATTTGTCAGTTTTTAAAGTAATGGGTTGGTGATATAGCCATTTCCAGTAATGAAAATGAGGTTTCTTTTTCAGTATGGTTTTTCAAATATTTGCTATATTTTCATCAGGTACTATTATTATTCCTTTTTTTAACATCTTTATTGGAGTATAATTGCTTTACAATGGTGTGTTAGTTTCTGCTGTATAACAAAGTGAATCAGCTATATGTATACATATATCCCCATATCCTCTTCCTCTTTTTTATTTATTTATTTATTTTTGATTTGGTAAAGTAGCAGGATACAAAATTAATGCACAGAAATCTCTGGCATTCCTATATACTAATGATGAAAAATCTGAAAGTGAAATCAAGAAAACACTCCCATTTACCACTGCAACAAAAAGAATAAAATATCTAGGAATAAACCTACCTAAGGAGACAAAAGACCTGTATGCAGAAAATTATAAGACACTGATGAAAGAAATTAAAGATGATACAAAGAGATGGAGAGATATACCATGTTCTTGGATTGGAAGAATCAACATTGTGAAAATGACTCTACTACCCAAAGCAATCTACAGATTCAGTGCAATCCCTATCAAACTACCACTGGCATTTTTCACAGAACTAGAACAAAAAATTTCACAATTTATATGGAAACACAAAAGACCCCGAATAGCCAAAGCAATCTTGAGAACAAAAAACGGAGCTGGAGGAGTCAGGCTCCCTGACTTCAGACTATACTACAAAGCTACAGTAATCCTCTTCCTCTTGCATCTCCCTCCCTCCCACCATCCCTATCCCACCCCTGCAGGTGGTCACACAGCACTGAACTGATCTCCCTGTGCTATGTGGCTGCTTCCCACTAAATATCTATTTTACATTTGGTAGTGTATATATGTCAATGCTACTCTCTCACTTCGTCCCAGCTTACCATTCCCCCTCCCCGTGTCCTCAAGTCCATTCTCTAGGTTCTTCAGAATCATTTTTTTTCTTTTTGGATTCCATATATATGTGTTAACACACGGTATTTGTTTTTCTCTTTCTGACTTACTTCACTCTATATGACAGACTCTAGGTCCATCCATCTCACTACAAATAACTCAATTTCGTTTGTTTTTATGGCTGAGTAATATTCCATGTATATATGTGCCACATCTTCTTTATCCATTCATCTGTCAATGGACACTTAGGTTCAATTTTTTTTTTAAACAAAATGAATTTCTTTAAAATAGTACAAATCACAAGAGGTCCAACACATGCATAGAAAATATATTTTCAACCTGAAATGTCAAAAGGACTTAGGAAAGAGAGTCATGTTTTCTTACTGGTCAGTAATCTAGTCGTTACGAACCAGTGTTTTTAATTCATAACATATAAACCCTGTAATTAATTTTCATTTCTACAGGAAACTATTGAAAACATTCATATCTTCAGGGAACAGTGAAAGGAAGCAGAGACCATGGCCATTTGGACTTGAGTAAAGTGCTTCAATATAAATCAGCTATTTTTTATAGACTTATAGGCATTTGTTAGGGTACCTTAGCTTTTGCAACCCAGAATCTCTTTCTGCTAGAGAACTGTATGCATAGCTCATCTGTCTCACACCCACTTCATGGCCCAGCCTGTCTCAGAGCCTAGGCTTCTGTGTTTTTCTAAACTGAAATTCCCCCTTCTTCTCTCAGCCCTTTTGAGCCTAATGTATATATCTTTTGATGGCCCTCTATGAAGCCTTCCCCAACTGCTTTGGCTTTCAGGCGTCTCTCACCTCCCCTCTTCTACCATAGTACTTACTTGAGCTTCTTAGTTTGGTGCTTGATCCTATACTCTTTTGCATTACAACATCCTGTACTCTTTTGCATCCTGGCTGCATCCTGGCATGATGCTTTCTGAAATAATGTATGTTATCATAGTTTGCTTTTTCAAGGGAGAATCTAACACAGTATTGGCATAGTAAATTCAGCTCAGTGAATGATTTTGAAACCTCCACCTGATCTTAGCTGCCATCTTTATTTAACCCCAGTGAAACTTTCTGGGTACCTAAAATAGCTAAAATATATCTGCAGATACTTAATTTCAACTTCTTACACATTGCACCCAGGTCTTCAAAATGTTTTCTTTAAAAGTAGCTATTTAAGGCAAAACTAATCTGTCAATAGGATGTTAGAAATCATTATAAATGGTTAGTTTTGGAGTGGGTTAATGGCTGGAAGGGAACATGTGAAGGCCTCTGGGGTGCTGGTCACATTCTATTTCTTGATCTGGATCCTGGTGACATGGGTGTGTTCCATTTGTGAAAATTCAGCTGGTCACCTGTGTGCACCAGGGATATATGCTTTAACAAAGCATTTTTTAATAGGCAGTCATTTGTATTTTTAAAATGTGTAATGAATAATGAGAAAGGTATTACATTTTAATTCAAAAGGTCCTCTTGTTTTTACCTGTGCTTAGTTATAATGATCACATGCATTGTATAAATAACTGCTGTGACTTGATCTGATGTTATTGTAAATAATTACTGTTTTTCAGCAAGTTGTATGTCACTTAAGGATTTTGTCAAAGTATCCTTTAGTCTGAGAGTGGATGGGTACACTCTAGTATTAAAAAGGAAAAAAAAGTTAAAACAATCACCAAGCACATTATATGCCATGTAAACATTCAGGGTGAATGTTTCTTTTCCATAGCTGTTGTCAATATTATGCTGTCTTGTATATCATTGAGTCCTAACATGTCCTGAGCACATCCTGAGGTAAAATTTTCACCAAGAACCTGTCACTGCTCTCATTGTTATCATTGTGTCTTTGCTTCAATGTCAGGAAAGAGGATATGTGGGAATATTGCTCGTTTAATCTCCTTGTGGATACAGTCTTGTTAGGTGAAAAATGAATATTCATACAGCAAATGTTAAAATGTGATTGACTCCTGAAGTAAAACACAGGGACATGTTTGATGCAAGAGGTTTAGGGACTGATGTTAAGTAGTAATGTCAAGATAGAGAGGGGAGAGTAAGGGAAGAGGGAAGAGTGAAAGAAATGAAGAAAAACCCAGCTCTCTGCCACCACGGCAGAATCATAGGAAGAGGTGGCTCCTGTCCTGAGTGGAGATTCTCTTGTACCACCAGGGGAAATTGGTAGAATCTGGTAAGCAACTTGGTTACTGTCACTGCAGTTTTTACCACTACCAGTTCTTTTGATGGATTCATCAATGAGGATGAATCTGGTTTAGGGATATTAGGGTTGGTGATTTTGGAAGAGGAAAGAACAATATCAGATCTACCTAATAAGCTGCCCCCATTCTCCATTTTTTACACGTTTCAAACGTGGCTTGAACACAGGGGACTACGTGGCTGGGGTGATTTCTTGAATTTAACTGGGTCTTTTTCTGGAATTTGGATTCTACAAGTTGATGAGGTAAATTATAGTAAATAGCAAATACAATATTGACTTATGCTAATTTTATATGACCCAAACTCCTTTAGAGTATTTCCACGTAAAACTGTCAGAATGGAGCTGGCATTTCTATTAGAAGAGTCATTGAAATAGTGAGGGAAAAAAACCCTGACTCCTACTGGAAGCTAATAGGTCTGTGGCAAAGAATTCTGGTACAGTCATATCTGAAAGAGACGCATGCTAGAAATAATATGGCCAAGGATGAGAATCATAACATATATATTCTAGTTTCAACTTTGTTACTACCTACTTGTTGGATCATAGTTTTGCCACTTAACCTCTCAGTGCCTTTTTCCTCATTGTATCATAACATTTCTTAATTTGAAAAATATAGATGGTCATATTTATCCCTCAGGTGATTATGATAATAAAATTAGATATTCAGTGTGGACATGCCTTAAGAGAAAACTGTTATATATAAATAATGATTTATTATTCAAGCTAGCATAAAGATATTAATTCCAGATGATTTTGATCAGGTTTTTTACGTTGGTTTGGCCCCATTTAAAAAATGAAGGTCAAAATTCACTTGTTAAATCATAAAGCACTCTGAAATAACATATGATGTCATTAATTTTCTTTTCTTTACATGTTCTTTTACTTTTTTCCATCTCGTAGTCTTTTTGAAATTAGACTCTAAAAACGTGATCACATAGGCTCATCTCATTTTGAATGACATCTCCAAGCTCTGATGGAAGAATTATTATTCCACATTTAAGAGTTGACCATAAAATTTCCATTATCCTATTCTGATAGGATATCTTCGTCCTTAGTATGTGTAGACATGGAAGAAAAGAAAAAACATATAGTTTTAATTGAATGTTCTAAATAATTAATAGTAAATGTTTAGGGGAACATAAAAAAGGTGTGAATTTAAAATATTATAATAACTAATACAAATGATAATAAAACATTTCTTTTATGTGCATTTTTAAGGAATGGATTCTGCTTGCATTTGTAGCACAAAACCCAAGGCTAATATTTATGCTACCTATTGCTTCTTCACTTAATTTTGCAATTTTTTCTAATACTAGTGATAATATTAACCACTACCATTTATAAAGGGCTTACTAAGTACCTGGCTCTGCAGTAAGCCTGGTTTTAGAGAAAAGGAGACTGAGTCTCAGAAACATTAAATAAAGTGCTCAAGGTCACACAATTAATAAGAGCTAAGATTTTGGCTACTTCTATATCACTTATTCTTTTCATTGTAACAACACTGAGAGTAATATCAAAAACATAGTTGAAAAAGATATGAAAAGTGAAATTTTTACTCATAAATTTAAGATAAACTGAGAAGGCAATATAAACCTTGATAAATTCTGGATTTTAATGGGAAATTAATTATTACCATTAGAAACACCCAATGAAATCGTAGAAATACAAACACTTATTGTTTTAATTTAAAACTACAGTAAACTGATAAATATATAAAATGGTATTGTCAGGATTTAGGGTTTCATTCAATTCATTTTTCCTTCTACATTTTCACAGAGAGTAGTAACACACCCTGTGGTGATGAACAAAGAATATCTCTATTGCTCAACCTTCTTGAGGGATACGGTCACCAACTAAACACTTGTTTATTTAATTCTAATAGTATAAGGACTTACAGTCCCTGAGTTGCACATTTGTATCCCTTGTTTTAAATATATCACTTTTTCTTCAGCTATCTATTACATGGAAGTGTGGAGCATGCTGTAAATTAATTTGGGCATTTATTCATGTATCTTTTACTGTTAGAAATCACACTGAATAGGAGTTCTTCAAAGGAAAATGAGTTATATCTCACACTTCTATTAATTATTTCAGTTGATATCCCAACTTAGAAATTCATTAGAAACAATTCTAATACATGTGCCATCCATGTGGACAAATGGCACATGGGCAGAATGTTCTCAGAAGACAAACATACCAAAAATATTCAACCTCATCAGTAATGGAAGAAATAAACATAAAACAATATTATACAATTTTTCATCTATTGAAGTGACAAAGTTTAAAAACAAACTGTCACATACTCAGTACTGACACAGGTGGTATAGGGGAGATACATATGCATTAATGGTCCAAGTTCAATATGATCTCAATTTTTCGGAAAGGAAAATGTATCAAGAGCCTCAAACTAATTGCAAACATTTAATTTGTCCTAAGAAGATGATCAGAAATGGGTACCAAGATTTATGCACAAAAATTTCATTTGTGGGTTTTCCTGGTGGCGCAGTGGTTGAGAGTCCACCTGCCAATGCAGGGGACAACGGGTTCGTGCCCCGGTCCTGGAAGATCCCACATGCTGCGGAGTGGCTGGGCCCGTAAGCCATGGCCGCTGAGCATGCGTGTCCGGAGCCTGTGCTCCGCAACGGCAGAGGCCACGACAGTGAGAGGCCCGCGTACCGCAAAAAAAAAAAAAAAAAAATTTCATTTGTAACATTATTTGTAACAGTGAATAATTGGAAATATCCAAAAGAGCTAAGAATTAAGAGAAATAATAAGATGAATCATAGAACATACATATAATGTAATATATTTTGAATAAAATGAAGCCTTCAATGAACTTTAATGACATGGTGAATACAAATAATATAGTAAATTCAAATAAAATAATAGACAATAAGATCCAAATTTTATTAATCATAATATACGTAACAGTAATATTTGTTGTCAGTAGTATTTTTGTGTTTTCTGTGTCTTCTGTGTGGTATATACAATTGATTCTTGTTACTTGTAGTAGTTATGTTCTATAAAGTCATCGTAAACATTGAATTAGGGAATATTGAATCATTGCTTCTACGGGAAATACAGAGTTAGGTTCCTGCGAGCCTCTGGTCATACAATTTTCATCAAGCAATCAATACATAACCTTGTTTATGTGTGTTTCTGTTTAAAGATACCATATTTAATATATATGATTGATTCATTAACATCGAACTCACAGCCAACAGCACTATAACTCACGCCCGAATGAAACCTGTTTAACATAAGTATATTGTCTGTAAGGCACATTACAGCCTTCCTGCACGTAGGAACACCAGACAGCACTTCAGCACTGTGCTTGGGGGTCATTTTAAAAAGCAAAACCACCCAAAAAAGCACAAAAATGAGAAAAATGTGGTACTAAATAGGTTGCAAAAGGACACTTGTTTACTGTGTGAGAGCTGAAACAAGAAGGCACAGTGTCCCCTTGTTCAGCCTCAGTTGGAAACATGCACCAAAGACAACTCAAATTTTTTCACCACTCTGCACGTATGCATGTTTCTGAATGACCACAAAATCACTGCAAGTATTGATTGGGGTTACAGATAAATTTCAGCAAGTAGGCAAATTCACAAATATGGAATCCATGAATAATGAGGGTCGACTGTGTATTTATATTTATAATCATGAAATAATTTTAAGATATAACTCATCATACAGTTCATTCATTCATTCACTCATTTTCTGAACAAGTAATTATTGAGCGCTGATCATATTCTGGACCCTTGGGCTATATGTATGAATAAAACAAAGTTCTCATTTTCACGGGATAAACAGACAAAAATATAATTCCCTTCAGTCATGAGTATTATGAAGAAAAATAAAGCAAGATAAGAGAATAGAGAATGGCAGAGGGTACTGTAGTACTACCTATAGTGGTCAGGGAGGCCTCTTTGTGGAGGTGACCTTTGTCCAGAAACTTGATTAAACTGAAGTAACATGCCATGTTCATATCTCAGTCAAGGATACTTCAAGCAATGGAAACAGCAAATGCAAAATTCCCTGAGTCTTCTAAGTGCGTATTGTAGTTGAAGGAGAGTAAGGGAGCCAGTGAGTGGTCGGGGAGAGTGATAGGAAAAGAGGTTGGAGGTGTAGCCACGGGCAAAAGCGTGTATGACCTTGTAGGACCTGGAATGGACTTTGGCTTTTATTCAGAGTCTGATGGGAAACTATTAGCCGGTTGAGAGTATGGGAGTAATGAGATCTGACTTATATTTAAAAGAATCATTCAGACTGCCAAGTGGAGAAATGGATTGCAATATGGCAAGAGTAGTGGGAGATCAGGAGACCACTGAAGTTGATCAAGTGAGGAAAGTTGTTAGCATCAATTAGGGTAACAGTGGTGGAGCTTATGAGAAATGTAGACTTACTATTTTTCTGAAGATTAAACCACCTGAATTTGCTTATAAATAGGAAGAGGAGCATGACAATATGATTCTTCAACAGTGACTCCAAAGGCTGTGAAGAGAGCAACTGAAATAAGATGGATTTGCCATCAGTCGAAGTGGATAAGACTGTAGAAGGACTGGGTTTGGGATATCTGGAGTTCAATTTTGGTCATAGTAAGTTTTTGATACCTATTAGATATCAAAATGGAGACATCAGGTAGGCAGTTGGATATTGGAGTCTGGAGTTCACGGAGGTATTGGGGCTAGAGATAGATAGGCATTTGAAAGTGATGAGGACATAGATAGTAGCTAAATCTGTGTGAGTGGATACGATCACCAAGAGAGAGAGTGGATAGTCAAGAGAAGTGGCTGAAATACCAAACCCTGGTACCAGGGATCCAGGTAACCGATAGGGTACTTTTGAGTGAATTATGTGCATTTGAGAGGGCATAAAAGTGACTCCAGACCTTCCAGCATGGAGAAGAATTTAATTTGATTTAAACTGTAAAGAATAATGATAAGTACAATGTTTAGATATGCTCTGTTAAACCAGTGCACCAGATGTTCTGTTCTGCACATAATGTATGATTTGTATTACCTATGAAGGAGGCTTTGTTTTAAAGAAAAAAATACTGATGTAGTCATGAACACATACAGAAAATCACACGCACACGCACATACACACATATGCGTGCAAACACATGTAGATATGTATGAGCCCTGATAAACTCTTGATCATCACAAAACTCCATGCAATTGGCCCTCCAAATCCACAGGTTCTGTGTCCACAGATTCAACAAATTTCAGTCCGCCGTTGGTTGAATCCACAGATGCAGAGCCCGTGGATATGGAAAACTGACTGTACCATGCCATTTTATATAAGAGCATCCACGGATTTTGGTAACCGTGGGGGATCTTGGAACCAATCCCGTGTATACCAAGGGAGGACTGTAGATAGTTATTTAGAGATAAACACACATGAAATAGTATGCAGTGTTCTGGGGTTGAGAGGATCTGCAAGTGCACAAAGATTTATCACCAAGAAAGTCTTATATTTTTTAATATGTATGACTGCTTTTATTTATTTTATAAATCTTTGGTTACAGAATCTTCTAATCAGAACTCTGAGCATATTGAAATTCTTACGAAAAAAGCATTGAGGAAAATGGACACCATTTTGGTGGCATTAAGACTCTACCATATGTATTCCTCACTGTATTTTTTTATTGAGGTATGATTGACAAGTTAAAAAGGTGTATATTTATGTTGTACAATGTGATGTTTTCATAAATTTATGTATTATGAAATGAGTACCAAAAACAAGCTAATTAACAGTTCATCATCTCACAGTTACCTTCTGTGTGTGTGTGTGTGTGTGTGTGTGTGTGTGTGTGAGTGCACGTGCGCACGTGCACGTGCACGCACATGTATGTGTGGTGAGAATATTTGAGATTGCTGTCTTAGCAATTTTGAGTATACAATAAATTATTATTAACTGTAGTCACCATGCTGTATATTAGGTTTCCAGAGCTTATTCATCTTATAACTGAAAGTTTGTACCCTTTGATCAAAATCTCCCCTTTTCCCCCACCCACTACTCACCCCCCAGCCTCTGGTAACCAGCAGTCTACTCTCTGGTACTATGAGTTCATTATTTTTTTCATTTCACATATAAGTGAAATAGAATATTATTCAGCCTTAAAAGAGAAGGAAATCCTGCCATTTGCAACAACATAGATGAACCTGGAGGACATTACACTCAATGAAAAACCCAGACACAGAAAGATAAATATTGCATGATCTCAATTACGTGTGAAATGAAAAAAAAAAAAAATTGAACTCATGGCACCAGGGAGTGTGTATGTGTGTCTGTGTTTGTGTGTGTGTGTGTGTGTGTGTGTGTGTGTGTGTAATTTATATATAAAATTTTCCTTATACATTCAGTTGTCACTGGACACTTAGGTTCTTTCCATGTCTTGCCTACTATGAATAATGCTGTAATGAATATGGGAGCGCAGATATCTCTATAAAATATTGATTTCTTGTCATTTGGTTATATACCCAGGTATGGGATTACTGGATCATATAGTAGTTCTATTTCTAATTTTTTGAAGAACCTCCATACTGTTTTTCCATAGTAGCTGTACCAATTTATGTTCCCACCAACAGTGTATAGGGGTTTCCTTTTCTTCACATCCTCACCAACACCTCCTATCTTTGGACTTTTTTATAATAGTCATCCTAACAGGTGTACGGTGATAATCTCATTGTGGTTTTGATTTGTATTTCCCTGAAGATTAGTGCTGTTGATCACCTTTTCATATACCAGTTGGTCATTTGTATGTATTCTTTGGAAAAATACATTTTCATGCCCTTTGCCCATTTTCTAATTGGGTTGTCTGGTTTTTTGCTGTTGATTTATATGCATGTGTTCCTTATATATTTTAGATACTAACCCCTTATCAAATATATTTCCAAATATTTTTTCCTGTTTTGTAAGTTGTCTTTTCATTTTGTTGATTGTTTCCAGCACAGAAGCATTTTAGTTTGATGTAATTCTGCTTGTTTATTTTTGAGTTTTTTGCTTGTGCTTTTGGTATCAAATCCAAAAATTCATCACCAAGACCAAATGTCAAGGAGCTCTCCCCCATCTTTTCTTCTAAGAGTTTTATGGTTTCAACTCCTCACCATATTTTTAAACATTAAAAATCCCTTCAACACCTACTCAAAATACCTACTTGTAACCAGCAACTTTTTTTTTTTAATATTTATTGATTGATTGATTGATTTGGCTGCATTGGGTCTTAGTTGAGGCATGTGGGATCTTCGTTGTGGCATGCGGGCTTCTCTAGTTGTGGTGCACGGGCTCCAGAGCGTACAGGCTCAGTAGTTGTGGTGCGTGGGCTTAGTTGTTGTGAATCTTAGTTCCCCGACCAGGGATCGAACCCGCGTCCCCTGCCTTGGGAGGCAGATTCTTAACCACTGGACCACCAGGGAAGTCCCAGCAGCAACATTTCATTAAAGAGAAGACTGATGTGTCTGTCTGTATATTTATTATATTTTCATGCACTGAAATATAATCGTTTGGGGAATTGACAGGCAGGTAATTTCAGGAAATGCATGCAGCTTATTTTTTATTTTTAATTTTTTTTATTGAAGTATATTTGATTTACAATGTTGTGTTAATTTCTACTATACAGCAAAGTGATTCAGTTATACATATATACATACATATCCTTTTTTCATATTCTTTTCCATTATGGTTTATCACAGGAGGATGCAGTTTAAACATAGGTAGATAATTAGACAGTAAGCAAGGGTTTTGTGGTAATGATTAGAGTAGTGTCTTCCAAGGCCTGACACCATTGCCATGTGGCACTGAGTAACACTTTTTCAAAGGTTTTGCATTGCTAATAATGAAGTTAGGCAACTGTTGTTCCTGAAAACAGCAAGCCAACATCAGCCCAACTAATTGCTTTACTTAAGAAATACTATTTACCAAAATAAAGCCTAGAAAAATGAAATTCAGGTATGCACCTAGTAAACTCCATCTGCGTGATAGATAACCACCTAATCTTGACTTTGGTCTAGCACTAGAAGGTATTATCCTGTTTATGTTCTCTTCTCCTAGAGAAGACTGTACAAAAGTGATTACTGACATTTCAGTTTTTCTGTCTTAATGACTGGTTTACAAAAGCAGCAATATAGGCTACAGAATTTTCCGCATTGTCAAATCTTTAATAAGTAAACTAATAGACATGGAATTAACACCCAGAAAGAAACATATTTCTTAGACTTGAGGATTTTTTTAAATGATTTACAAACACAATTTGAACTCTTTCATTATGTAGTCAAATCTTATTTTATTATAATATCAAGTCCTCCATGATCTGGAATCTTACTTTTTAGTAGCTGAGGAGTCATAGCAGTGAGACTAGAAAGGAAAGGAGAGATTTTAGAAAAAATGCAGGACTTAAAAGTCTATTGGATTTGGGATGCAATGTGAGGAAACCGCCAATGGGGAGACAGTTTGCAAAAACAGTGGAAATGATATTTGTGTGCAGATATTGTACCCAAAAAATATATGTAAGAATTGGAAATCACCTGTATCTGGTTTCAAAACACACAATTCCCTGAATGGATTTTACTTCTAGTATCAGCAGTGTTGTATCCCTAACATTTCAAAGTTAAATAAAAGTTCTAGAATTGATGATTTAGTATCATCAATTAACTTTGGAACGAAGTATAAAGAAAAGAAGTATTTATTCTGTCTGATGAAATTCCAAAACAAGTGTGTAGCAGGGTCAAACAATTAGCATATTTGTATTTTGTGTTTTAGCTGTATTTCCATTCTCAAAACTAATTATTTCTCTAAGAGTTACTGTCATTTAAAGTAGTTAGCACATAAAAGTATATGCTGAGCCTTACAGTGATGTTAAAGACTTGTGAAGTTCAAATAGTTTGCAAAATAAAATTTACTTTTCCATGGATATTAGTCATGGCAGAATTGCCTCTAAATACAATCTTGTATGAAGTCAATCACATTCATGATTTATTATATATGAAAAGAAATGTATATCTATAAACAGGCTTTTTTCTTGCCTCTCTACCAACCATAATCATTTGATCATCTTCATTCTGTGCCTTACCCTGGTCTTCCACAGCGTTAGAATGGGAAATGATTGTAATTAATAAGGCTACTTGCAAGATGATGTTTAGGACCATATTCATGTTGAAATGCTATAATGTTTAAATTATAAGCAAATATCTGAGATTGGAGGAAACAAAGCGCTCTATCTCCCATAAGGAATTTTCAGATTCTGCTAGAAATAGTTAATATACACTAAATCAATTCTACATCATTCTCCAGATCGTTAAATTCTAAGTTTGTGCCAACGGGACTTGAGGGAGTATCTACAGCAACTCTGTGGCTAATCAGCGTTGTTCCCTTCAACAGTGCTCACAGCCAGCTATCCACATGTGTGGGATACTTGCAGCTGTGAGTGTTCAGAGCACTGTAGCACCTGGAGACTGTCATACAGAGTGAAGTAAGTCAGAAAGAGAAAAACAAATATCGTATATTAACGCATATATGTGGAATCTAGAAAAATGGTACAGTTGAACCGGTTTGCAAGGCAGAAATAGAGACACAGATGTAGAGAACAAACGTATGGACACCAAGAGGGGAAAGGGGAGGGTGGGATGAATTGGGAGACTGGGATTGACATATACACTAATATGTATAAAATAGATAACTAATGAGAACCTGCTGTATAGCACAGGGAACTCCACTTCGCTGTACAGTAGAAACTAACACAACATTGTAAAATAACTATACCCCAATAAAATAAAAAATAAACAGTGACTGTCACTGCTGCTTTTGCCAGAGGTTTGGACTCATGTACTTGATTTCCTCTGCTATTATTATTGTTATTATTATTATCATTATTATTATTTGCATGAAAGAAAAAAGAAGTCCCTCCTTTTACATTCAGGGGGAACAAAAGCAAAGTGCTAATTAAACTGTTGTGGAACAATATTATCCTCTTTAGTTTTACACTGACAATTTTAGTGCAGAGTCACTTTAACAGGCTTTGCAAATCAGAATTTGTTGGGCACTTTTTATCTCTGAATTCACCGAACAGGTCCATTCCCTGCAATTGAACATGCAAAGCAAGACAAGACAGAAATAACATTTATTTCATAAAAGTTTCATTAGCACTCTCACTAGCCGAAGATAAAGGGGAAGAATGTTTCATCGGGAGTCTTATGAGATATTACTGTATACAGATTTTTAGAAACAAAACACAGAAATCTGAAAAGCCATCAGGTATTGCTTTGAAAGGAATGCAGAATTATATGGATCTCGAATGTGTTGAAAAATGGCTTAAATGTACTGAGCTACTCACAGCCCTTGGCTTTTACTTTTTATGTGAGTTATATCTGAACAAGAATTTTATTATAGTCAGCGTTGTTCACACCACTATAGTTAAGGTTGTCAGCATTTCCAGTTGGGGTTCATAACTCAGCTTTAGAAGTCACCCTGGGCTGAAGGTTGGCATATGCATTTCTAACTTGTAGTGGTAGTGATGGGTATGAGTGTGATTAAATATGTAGTAAACATTAAAATGAACATATACTACTTTTTATGCTATGAAATATTTTAATGGAATCATATATTATGGCTCCTTAATTATAGAAACTGTCTGACAAATATTAGCCCTGTCAGTATAACTGATTAACAGAGTTAAAGAAAACTTTTCTCAATCTAATTTAGTCCTTGTAGCCAAGAAACTCTGAACTTGTCTCGGAGCCATGAGCCAAAATGCTTCCTGTTACCAATTGAGTAATGGCTTCTAAAAGCACTCCATAATGTATCAACACTACAGCCAAGCAACTGGTTAACTCTGTTCAGAGATCAGTGAGAAGCATGGGGATTGAAAAGTTAAACTGACAGTTTGAGATTTTGTATATATCCATAGCCACATATGCAGACACTGAACAGATTTATAGAAAATGGAAATGTATTTCTTTTGAATTAATCTCATTTTTCTGGCTATAAAATTCACTGCTTAGAAAAACTAAAATATTACAGAAGAGTTAGTAAATATAGAAAAATTAAAGACAAAAAGAATAAAGAATAAGCACCCTTAATCCCTCACACCAGGGATAACCACTGGTTACATGTTGGTGCACATCCTTCAAATCTTTATATTATGTGTACACACAGGTACATATATTGCAAAATTGGTATCATAAGCTGAATCACAGTATGATTTTTTTTCCTATGTAGGAGAACACAAATTTGTCATTAAAAATTCTTCTAATGCATAATTTTCCTAGCTGCACAGTATTTCACTATATGGGTGAGTGACATTTAACTTAGCACCTATAGTTGTAGATTTTGAAATCTGTTTAATGATTTAATCTTACTTTAGAATTAAAAGATGTTGAAACCTTTTTTTTTTTTTTTTGCGGTATGCGGGCCTCTCACTGTTGTGGCCTCTCCCGCTGCAGAGCACAGGCTCCAGATGCACAGGCTCAGCGGCCATGGCTCACTGGCCCAGCCACTCCACGGCATGTGGGATCTTCCCGGACCGGGGCACGAACCCATGTCCCCTGCATTGGCAGGTGGACCCTCAACAACTGAGCCACCAGGGAAGCCCTGTTGAAACCTTTTAACACCTAGAGTTTGGTCAGAATCTTGTTCTTGTACACTTTTAGATATTTTCATTGTACCCTAGTTACTGCATCCTCAAATGCTAACAATTCACAATTGTTGATTGGAAAATGTATTTAAAATAAAGAATTTGTTATTTATTGATTACGTAGAGATGCTTACCAAATACTTAAATTCTGTTGGTATGATTGCTATTGATGGTTATAGTATAAATGGAAAGGAATTTTAAAAATGAATAAATTTGCAACCAGTGGAATGATCATTTCCTTTGAATGCTTATTAACTTGAGGAGTGGGTTAAGGAGGAAATTTTGTTACAGATAACATTTTTCCCTTTAAGGGTTTTGTTTGTTTGTTCGTTTTTTTGAGGGGGCAGGCATTGGCCATAAGAATAGGATATTATTTAATATAAAGAGTTCTGTGATCAGAAAGACCTGAGTTTGAATCTCAAGTCTGCTTTCTAATTATATGTGATTTTAAGTAAGGTATGCCACTTTTGTGAGCCTTATTTTCTCTTCCTTAAGATGTAGATCATACTTACCTCGCTGTGTTGTTATAAACATTAAATGGGTTATTATGCAAATTTTTTTTCCCACACACACTGTATTTTATTTTTACAAGAGGTAAATAGACTGACACCAAGCATTGTAAATGGATGACCGCAACAAAAGCAACAATGATTGCAGTTACCAAACACGAAACACACTCATACTATGTCATAATATTGACATTCAGTCCAGTAATCCTCCACTGTAACAGCTCCTTTACTTTGCAGTGAAAATTGATTTGTATATTTTTTGCCTCTGAGTCCTCGTGGGATTTGTTTTTTTAATTCAAACCGAAAGTCACAAAACTTATAATCATACTCATCAGTTCACTCAGTCCCATGGAATTCATTTTGTTTTCATCTTGATTTTTCGTTAGCACTTTTATGAGTTCATCAGTTTTCAATTAGAGTTCTGAAAATGCTTATTCATTCAGTTTAGCAGTATAGTCAGTTACCAGAAACCTGTACTTGTCAGAGACTTTTCCAAGAATTCCTTGAAGATGAAACCCTTTTATGGGAACATATTTACAAAAGCATCAGAGTACACCCAAAACTGTCTGGAAATGACAAAAGACTTAAAAATGACCACAGTTAAAGATTTGATGAAAGTTCATAATAATGCAGTTGACGGGCTTCCCTGGTGGCGCAGTGGTTGAGAGTCCGCCTGCCAATGCAGGGGAAACGGATTCGTGCCCCGGTCTGGGAAGATCCCACATGCTGCGCAGCGGCTGGGCCCGTGAGCCATGGCCGCTGAGCCTGTGCGTCCGGAGCCTGTGCTCCGCAACGGGAGAGGCCACAACAGTGAGAGGCCCGCGTACCACAGAAAATAAATAAATAAAAAAAATAATAATGCAACTGACAAGGAAATTTAGTTATTTCTGAGATATACATTTTAAAGTAATAACTAGAATTATGACATAACATTATACCAGAACATATAAGATTTTTAGAAATTTCATGTAGTGTCTGAAACATTTATATTAACAGATTTCCATACAAATAACCTAAAGAAAGTTTAGTATTAGGTGTTTTGTTTGTTTGCTTGTTTGTTCTTTTATACTGCAGGTTCTTATTAGTCATCAATTTTATACACATCAGTGTATACATGTCAATGCCAATTGCCCAGTTCAGCACACCACCATCCCCACCCCACCACAGTTTTTCCCCCTTGGTGTCCATACGTTTGTTCTCTACATCTGTATCTCAACTTCTGCCCTGCAAACCGGCTCATCTGTATCATTTTTCTAGGTTCCACATACATGCGTTAATATACAATATTTGTTTTTCTCTTTCTGACTTACTTCACTCTGTATGACAGACTCTAGATCCATCCATGTCTCAACAAATGACTCAATTTCGTTCCTTTTTATGGCTGAGTAATATTCCATTGTATATATGTACCACATCTTCTTTCCATTCATCTGTCAATGGGCATTTAGGTTGCTTCCATGACCTGGCTATTGTAAATAGTGCTACAGTGAACATTGAGGTGCATGTGTCTTTTTGAATTATGGTTTTCTCTGGGTATATTCCCAGTAGTGGGATTGCTGGATCATATGGTAATTCTATTTTTAGTTTTTTAAGGAACCTCCATACTGTTCTCCAGAGTGGCTGTATCATTTACATTCCCACCAGAGTTTTGATTTGCATTTCTCTAATAATTAGTGATGTTGAGCAGCTTTTCATGTGCTTCTTGGCCATCTGTATGTCTTCTTTGGAGAAATGTCTATTTAGGTCTTCTGCCCATTTTTGGATTGGGTTGTTTGTTTCTTTAATATTGAGCTGCATGAGCTGTTTATATATTTTAGAGATTAATCCTTTGTCCGTTGATTCATTTGCAAATATTTTCTCCCATTCTGAGGGTTGTCTTTTTGTCTTGTTTATGGTTTCCTTTGCTGTGCAAAAGCTTTGAAGTTTCATTAGGTCCCATTTGTTTATTTTTGTTTTTATTTCCATTACTCTAGGAGGTGGATCAAAAAAGATCTTGCTGTGATTTATGTCAGAGAGTGTTCTTCCTATGTTTTCCTCTAAGAGTTTTATAGTGTTCGGTCTTACATTTAGGTCTCAAAGCCATTTTGAGTTTATTTTTGTGTATGGTGTTAGGGAGTGTTCTAATTTCATTCTTTTACATGTAGCTGTCCAGTTTTCCCAGCACCACTTATTGAAGAGACTGTCTTTACTCCATTGTATATCCTTGCCTCCTTTGTCGTAGATTAGTTGACCATAGGTGTGTGGGTTTATCTCTGGGCTTTCTGTCCTGTTCCATTGATCCATATTTCTGATTTTGGGCCAGTACCATAATCTCTTGATTACTGTAGCTTTGTAGTATAGTCTGAAGTCAGGGAGTCTGATTCCACCAGCTCCGTTTTTTTCCCTCAACACTGGTTTGGCTATTCGGGGTCTTTTGTGTCTCCATACAAATTTTAAGATTTTTTCTTCTAGTTCTGTAAAAAATGCCATTGGTAGTTTGATAGGGATTGCATTGAATCTGTACATTGCTTTGGGTAGTATGGTCATTTTCACAGTATTGATTCTTCCAATCCAAGAACCTGGTGTATCTCTCCATCTGTTGGTATCATCTTTAATTTCTTTCATCAGTGCCTTATAGTTTTCTGCATACAGGTCTTTTGTTTCCCTAGGTAGGTTTATTCCTAGGTATTTTATTCTTTTTGTTGCAATGGTAAATGGGAGTGTTTCCTTAAATTCTCTTTCAGATTTTTCATCATTAGTGTATAGGAATGCAGGAGATTTCTGTGCATTAATTTTGTATCCTGCAGCTTTACCAAATTCATTGATTAGCTCTAGTAGATTTCTGGTAGCATTCAACTAATATTCAACTAATATTTATTGAGCATTTACTATATACTTCAGATTATGTGCTTAGGGATGTGATAGTGAACTAAACAGATATAATCCCTGCCCTCATGGAACTTACAGTCTAGTGGGAGATACAGAGGACAAACAAACAGGTACATAAATATACACTTATGAATTGTGGTAAGTGCTAGGAAAGGAAATGGCAGGTTTTCCTATTTTAGGTCAGATGACTCGATAAATGTTCTCTGAAGATGTGGCATTTAGGATTTCCAGGTATAGGAAATAACAAGGACAGTGAGCCCAAGGCGGAAAGAGTTTAACATGTTCTAGGACCTGATAAGCAAGTGTGGCTAGAAAATAGTGTTGAAAGGGGAGAGTGGCATAAGATGAGGCTGAAAAGGTACACAAGGGCTAGGTCAGAGTAGAACTGAGTGCCCAGCAGCATGCCTGGCAGAGAGGAGGTGCTCGATGAATATGCATGTTTCCTTTTTTTGGCCTTTAGAGGTGAAGAGGTCTCAGACAAGGGCTTTTTGTGGTCAAGTGATGTTGGCTTTTTTTTAGTTATATACATGTTTCCTCTCCAATTTGGATTATCATCATCATGATCTTTAAGTGAGGTCAGCCTCACTTCTGATTTTTGTTAGGTGCCTCTTTTTCTTTTCTTTAGACCCCTTCCTTCTTACCTCTCCCCTTCTTACCATCTCATTTACCCACAAGCATATAGATAATCTGCCTGTTTGTGCTGCTCAGTTTTTCTTGGCTTTTTCATTCTGCCATACTTCCCTCTCAGCAGCCCATCATGGGTATTTTCCTCTACCAGGATTCACCTTTTCTTCTTTTGCTGATTCATCTGTAGCTCGTGATTAGAATTTGTAACGTGAATACTGCAAATCACTGAGAGGGCAATAAAACAGTGAGACTCACACGTAAAAATTTCTCAATGCGGTGAATCTTTAAAACTAAATCTCTCTACCCGAAAGGTTACCTAGTCTCCATGGAACTAATAACTAAACCTTGTACAGACTTATGCCAGTAAAAATAGGTCTATTAAAGTAACCAGCAGAATTCATGCCTTAGATGTCTTGGTATTATGGGAGAGAAAGGGGCAAAAATTTAACAAGATTATAACAGAAATAGTACTGGTGTTAGTGAAAAGTTGAGTCACAGACTAACAATTTCTGTGTTTCTTATAACAGGAGCACAGACAAGAAGTTCATGGGCCTCTAGTTCAAGCACATATTTTGGGCGTACGTTCTGTGTGTGTAGATATGAATGCTTTTACTACTAGCAGTAATTAATCCTAATGTATCAACTTTGTTTGACTTTACTTAAATAGTTGCTTCACAAGTTTTAAGTATTAGTTCCAAGCATTATTCTCAGTACCTTTTGTTTAATATGCAGCCATTATTTATATTTAAAAAATAATGAGTACATATTTTTCTAATTTTTAAAGTTTTCTTTAAATACTGTTCTAGTGGATTTATTTTTTCTAGTATGAAGAATCTTTTACAAATTGGTTAATAACATTTGGCATTTCAGAGTCTCCCTGCCAAATTCTTTTTATTAAATGTACCTGTTGTAGGGGAGGAAGAACTTTATTTGCTCCACCCTCCTAAATTCTCTGGCTGGGGCCCTGTGAAGTAGACTGACAAAAGACAGATTAACAAGAGGAAAACAAACAAGTTTATAAACATGTGCAAATGGCATACACAGGGGAGTATTCAGTGATGAGTAATTCAAAAGGGTGGTTAGAACTTGAGGTTTAATTTAATAGCATGCTAACAAAAGAACAATACCTTTTGTAGAGAAGTGGCATGACAAAGGAAAGGGACTTTAATCTTCTAGGCACAGCAAATTGTGAGGAGGTAAATAAATGAATGGGGAAAATTAATGGAAGGTAAAAGTGAGTTAGTGAGGTTTGCTATGTTGAGTCTTCAGTTGCTATTTATGGTTTGATGAGAGTCTAGAATTATCTCCAGTGATTAAAAGTCACCCTGCCTTTCCTTGTGTGTATGTGTGTTGGAGGGGGGAGGGGAGGGTGGGGAGCAGAGAGTTTTTCTCAGGTCTCCTTTTTAATTGCCTTCAGCTCAAAATAATCCTTATGTCAAAGTGGCATATTCTGGGGTGACATATGCTCTTACCCTTCACTGTCATGTATACTCTTGTCCAATATTATGGAGGTGGGCAAGAGAAAGCATTCATTCTTACAATCACACAAATCATTGTTTTATTTTGACTAAATCCTCCATATCTTTGACATCATTTATCATGTTTTAATACAATAGACTGCCATTAAGAATGGTTTCCTGGGGTTTTCTTTGTGAGAAGATTTTTTAGCTATACAAATTTAATTTCTTTAGTAAATATAGGGCTATTCAAGTTATCTATTTCTTCTTGACTGAGCTTTAGTAGTTTGAATCTTTCAAGGAAATTGTCCATATCATCTAAGTTATGGAATTTAATGACATAAAGTTGTTTATAATATCCCCTTATTATCCTTTTAATATTTATAGAATCTGAAGTGAGGTCCCCTCTCTCATTCTTAATTTGTGTTTACTTTTTCCTAATCAATCTAGCTGGAGGTTTAAAAAAAATGGTTTCCTGATGAACATTTATTTCTTCTTAAGATTGGAAACATTAAAATATGGGCACAGAACACAGTTCAGTTAAATAAACCTTGTCTACTGTGCATAATACTCCATGCTAGATAGTGCAAGGTGCCAAAAAGATGAGTGAGATCGGGTTCCTGCCCTCCAAAGACAATCTAGTATGGGAGTTAGCTACATATACAGCTTGTTTCTTTTTTCTAATCTATCCATGCTTTTTTCTCCTTGTTTTATGTTGTCCATTCTTTTCTTCATATCTTGGATTATTGACCATAGTTATTTTAAAATTTCCTTCTGATTATTCTGATATCTGTAGTTCTTAAGGTATGAATTTCACATTTTGTTATTTCTGCTATCCCCTAGTGGTTGGTTTGTTCATAAGATTTGTAATTTCTTTACTTGGGAGCTCACCTTCAGCAGAAATTGTTCTCTTCGAAAGTTCCAGTTACTCTGGGTTGTGGAGGTACCATATGGAACGGTTTCTGGTTTTCTGCCTCTGTGAAGTTTTACCAGTTTTTATATTGATTTTTAGTACAGGGTTCCCACACAGGTTGGTAAGGCATGGTATCCCACTTTTCTACCCATAGCTTGACATGGTTAGTTTGTTTTCCTGTCACACTCCTTAGCAAGTGGTTGAAGGTTTTCCAGACCTGGTTTTCCAGAGAGGACCACCGTTTCAGGCTCCTATTCTTACTCAGAGAGCTCAGTTCCAGCTCCTCATGTACAAGAAGCTTGTGACATAAATTTGCTTCTGTATGCAGATATTAAATCCCTAGTCTTTATGCTTATATTTAGTTCCATTTTCCTCTTGGTCTATCCTTTAGCTTCTTATCAGAGCTCTGGCTTTGAATTTTTTCTTTTTTGTTTCTAGCCCCTGGGAATTTGACAATCGTAATTTTGAACCTGGGTTTTTTCCTTAAATATTATATAGAATAACTTGAATAGCAGTAGTAGCCTTTCATATTAGCTTATGCTACCATTTTGTTTGATGGAATATTGTCAAGAATGACAATGCAGGGCTTCCCTAGTGGCGCAGTGGTTGAGAGTCCGCCTGCCGATGCAGGGGACACAGGTTCGTGCCCCAGTCCGGGAAGATCCCACATGCCGCAGAGTGGCTGGGCCAGTGAGCCATGGCCGCTGAGCCTGCGCATCCGGAGCCTGTGCTCTGCAACGGGAGAGGCCACAACAGGGAGAGGCCACAACAGGGAGAGGCCTGCATACCACAAAAAAAAAAGAATGACAATATAAATTTACCAAAGTTATATTTCTTCAATGAGTAAAGTAGCTCAATGTATGCATTAACTGGTTCATAAGCCCCCTTTTCCAGATTTATTGAGATATTATTGGTATATAACATGTAAGTTTAAGGTATACAGTGGGATGATTTGATACACATATATGTTACAAAATAATTACTACAATAAGGGTATTAAACACCTCTATCCCCTCACATAATTACCTTTTTTGTGTGTGTTGTGATATCTAAGATCTCTGATTTTAGATAAGTAAGCAGGATTCACTAAAATCAAGGGTTTATTGAGAATCTACTTTAATACGTTTTTAAGGTCATTACTATATTAGTTCCATTTCAAAGATGTTCTGAATCTTTAAAGTACTTATAGTCTAGTTGGAAGTAAGAAATAAATAAATAAAGTATAATGAAAAGGACTAAGTAAATGTGCAAAGCAACCGTTCCATATTCCTCTAGGTCAGAGTCATCTGGGCTGGAGTACCTTGAACTGGCAGGTTACACAACTGTACTTATACATACCCAAGGCATGCCTGTCTTTCCTACTTTCCAAGAAGAAATTATATAAAATGCCCCTACCCCCAAACTTTATTGTCTGTCAGCAAAAGTGAGGCAGGCTTATGGTTCTGAGTGAACACTACTCTTTTTTTTAATCAAAAATGAGAGACTGAGTTGCCATAGATACAGTGAAATGTTCAACTCTGAGCACTGCATCAAATTTAGAAAAGTATGTCTTCATACACATTGGCTTTACTATTTTAACACATGTGACTTTTAACTTCTTAGATGTGTGCCTGTTACCAGCTTTCTTATGCTAAATAATTGTTTTGCATTCTTGGCAGTTGCTTCTTAGAAGTCTTTGTTATTTTGTTACTCTTTTTGGTATTTAAGAATAAATTTAAATTCTCTTCTTTATCCCTTCATCTAATAGTGTTTTACAGGTTCTCTGAACATGAATGATGGGTTATGATTTTCTACAGTGATTGATATAAAAGATATGTATATGTACATCATGGGGTTTGTTATATGGTCCCCCGTGATATTATCTGTTCTCATGATACCTCAGGGCATCATGAAAACAAAATGGAAACTACAACAGAGGACCAAGAGAGAAATATTCCAGGTAAATAATAAAGCAGGAGGAGGACACATTGAAGAACATTCGTTCTTTCAACAAACATTTATTGAATGCTGAATATATACCAGGGATTATACTAGGCACTGGTGATACATTGGTGATCAAGCCAGATGTGGTCACTGCCTTCTTGGTGCTTAGAGTCTCATAGGAGAGACAGACAATAACAATTACGTAACTATTTGACTTTGATATATGTTAGGAAAGAAACATACCGGGTGCAAAAATGGACAGTAATACTGTGGTGTGGGTGCAGCAGGAGGGCTACTTTTGATAGTATGCTTAGAGATGGCTTCTCTGAAGAGTGGCCACTTAGATGGGGATCTAAAGGCTTAGAAAGAGGTTGCAGTCTTTTCTGTTGGCAGGGTTAGTGTTTCGTGGGAGGCATAAAATTGTTTCCAAAGAAGCATCATCAGAGTAAGATTCTTTACATCTTAACCTGTGGATTGTGCTTGTTTGTGAATATTTCAATTTATATCCATTCTTCATACAGTGATACAATTTCAGAACAAACAAGTATAGGCAGCAAGTGCAAGGTATTCTGCATGATTAAAACTTCAGCTCCTCATAAAACCCCCCTCCTCCCCCCTCCCTCCTCCCCCTCCCCCTCCCACTCCCACTCCCACTCCCCTTCTCCTTCCCTCCTACCTCTCCCCTCTCTCTCTGTCCTGTCTTTAGGAATATTAAACCTGTTTGCATATTGCTTGACTATCACTCCTTACATTTTAAGAGAGATGTTAATACTATGAGTTATTTAAGGATAACCAAATATATGTTAACAGTATTCTTCATTGAATTCTAAATATTTTGTTTTTTTTTTATAAAACTATGCAGTTATCAAAATTCCTATTTAATTTGTGTTAATTGACTATTGCCTTAGGTATTGTATACTGAGTAAATATATAATATGGGAAAAAGGTAACACATCAATGCCAAATGTTGTTTTATGGGAAAAAAAGAGCCTTTGGTGTAATGTATCCTACTGCTTATTAATGCCTTGAATATCATTCCGTTTTATACAATAATGTCAATAAAATGGTCAATTATGATTGACAACATTCTGATGCATTAAAGATGATGCAATACATAAATGTTTAAGAAAGACTGAGAGATGAGTATATCTACTTTTTGAAATTAATTTAGAATATAATACAGAAATGAACAAATGAAAATAAAAGCATAAACACATACAGGCTACATGGGCTATTGAATAGTGTCTGACCCACTCCCTTCCTTCTAAAAGCCTAGAAAACAACATCTATGCAAACAGTTGTCTTTCATATTTTTTAAATGTTAGTAAAGACATTTTCAAAACCATTACAGAATATTTTATGGTTATAGAAAAAACACACACATTCACATACCATGTAAAACATAAAGAAGAAAAAAACTTTTAATTTCATGAACTTACCATCCAACTTACCAGTCACAACTTTGTTGACACCCTTGCAGTGCCTCCTGTGTGCTCCTCTTAGGTCCCATCCTCTTTCTTCCACTTCAAAGGTAACCACGTCCTCAGTTACGTGTCTACCATCCCTTTGTTTTTCCTTATAGTTTTACCATGAGATATCCCTAAACAGTATGGCATCTACTTTTGCTCAGTTTTAAGCCATTCTATAAATGGAATCATAAAATTTGCTTTATTCTAATGCAATTATTTTTTTCACTAGACATAATGTTTCTGACATTTACCAATGTTGGTATATATACTTGAATTTCAGTTCCCCTGTCATATAGCATGCCACTGGATGAATACTACAGAATTTACTTATCTATTGTACTGTCAGTGTACATGTGAACAGTGATGCAAGTGTGCAGTGATTTTCCTCTAGGGCAACTCTTCTCAAACTTCTAAATCTCAGAACCCTTTTACATTCTTAAGAATTGAGGACTCTAAGAGCTTTTGCTTATGTGGGTTAAATGTATCAATATTTGTTGTATTAGAAATTAAAAGTGAGAGAGTTTTACAACAGAAGAATACACAAGCTCACATTCCATTAACTATCAAAGCAATGATGATGTTACACATCATCTAGACTCAAGAAAACTCCACTGCACACTCTTGTGAAATGAGAGTGAAAAGGCAAATAATGTCTTAGTATTACTATGAAAGTAGTTTTCACCTCAGAGACTTGCTGAAGAGGCCTCAGAGACCCGTGGTGTCCCTGGCCCACACATTGAGAACTACTGCTCCAGTATAAATCTAGGATTTGAATTATCAAGTGTTGGCATATGTCTCTTTAAATTTACTAGATAATACCAAATATTTTTTCCAAAGCAGTTGTGCCAACTTATACTTTCAATAGAAGGATATTAGTGTTTGCTTTGCTACACCTCCTGGCCAACTTTAAGTATTGTCAAGCTTTTTAATTTTAGTCAATCTAGTGAGTGTAAAATGGTGTCTTGCTGTGGTTTTAAATTGCATTTCTGTGATCACTAATGAGGCTCAAGAATTTTACTGGCTATTCAAAAAACTGTTAGGTCTTTTTCCCATTTTCTTTTGGGCTATCTTCTTCCTAATTCCATTAACGAGTTCTTTAAATATTGCAGATACTAATCCATTGTCAGTTATATGTGATGCAAATATCTTATCACAGTTAAGACTTCTATTTTTACTTTTTAAAACCATACCTTTTAATGAACAGAGTTTTTAAAATATTTAATATAATCATTTTTATCATTTATTCCCTTTATGGCTTAAACTCTGTGTTTTGTTAAAGAAACTCTTTATCTTAAGACATTTAGGTTATTTCCAGTTTTCAACATTATCTTTTAGAAGAACGCTGCATTGAACATATGAATACATAAGAATGGGCTTTCACTGACGTATTCTTAACGGTTTAGACAATTAGTCCACTGGAACATGTCCAAAAGTGAAATACTCTAATGCTGGTAGGTCTGGAAACCATGTCATACAAAGAGAGGATATAGGAAGAGTTGCAGCAGAGGGTAGTAGAGAGGGGGGCAGGAAGTGGTCCCATCCATAGAAAAGATCTGGATGGGATCTGCAACAGTTGTTTATATTTATAGCAATTTTTAAATCAGAAATTTTCCATGTTTCACTGAATTATAAATCACATGATGTTTGTTATACCACATTATCTTATAGGTGCAAGTATAAACTTTCTATGCATTCCAGAATCCAACACAGCTCCATTTGGATATGTATATATATATGCCTGTATTGTAGGTGAGGAACTTTCATTCTCGTTATACTGATAGTTCACAGAATACATGGTTCGAAATAGATTTCTAGAATTTAAAAATATTTTTAAATCAATTTGGAGAGGATTCAATTTTCTGAAGACAAAACTTACATATTTTCTCTTTCTTGACCTTGAACTCTATAGTTTTCCAGTTTGCTTACTATCTTGAGGAATGTGTAAGTCAATCAAGAAATTATTTTCTTGAAGCTTCTGTTGTGATTTCCAGCAAAAGGGACCATGGAGATGGTGTTTTACCTGATGTTGATGTTGCTTAGTAACTCACTTGACAGGAATAGTTTCTCAGTTTAGCTTTTCAAAAGGCCAAATAGCTTGGGTATTATTACTGCTCACAGAAACGTCTGTATCTCTTGCCTTCCTTTTCAAACATGGTATTTACTAAAGCATTAGTAAGTAAGATAAAATATTCTTTTCATTTTTATATAGCCTCTGACTATTTCCCAGTAAGAATACATTGTCTGAAAAATCAGGGGGAAAATAAAGCTTTTAAAAAATTATTATTTTAGATGATGAAAAGAGGGTTCAAATGAAGAGTTTAAGAGATGTACCTGATGGGGACTCTTTTTTATTACTTATGTATAGAACTTACCATTACTGCTATTTAACAGTCAAAATCTGTAACACTGTGATTTGAAGATCAAGCCCCCTAGTTCAAATTCTCTCCTTAAACTTCCCACTCAGGACTGTGTACTCCAGGTGAACTGAATTTAATTTCTATTCACCACTCACAATTGCACGTTTTTACTCTTGTCTGTATGATATTCTCTCCACCTAGATTTCCTATATCCAGGACTTTGAAAATCTAATCGTATCCATCATTTTAGGTTCAGTTAAGCTGCCACCTCCTCCAAGTAGGCCTCCCTGAATACCACAACTAAAAGTACAGGCTCTTCCATTGATCTTTAATTTATTTCTGTATCCCCAAAGGCTACCCCTGTGCTGGAACATAGTTGTGACTGTGTGGGATCTTGATTTGCTCTGTTACACTATTTTAATGCGTGACGTATACAATAGATAATCCACAAGTGTAGTGTAAGTTTTCCTTTTGAAAATCTCTAGCATATGTAAATTTATATTTATGTACCTTTTCGGCAACCATAAGAGTTTTGGATTGAGTATTCGCAAATCCTAAGTATTCCTCTTAGGAGTATTTTTAAGAAGTGAGAAAAGGAGCTTAGTAGAATAGTAGCTTAAATAGCAGTGGTGAGGAGTAGAATGATAGTAGCATTTATTAAGCATTTATTATATGGCACATTATAAGTTGCTCATATGCATTATCTCCTTTATACGTTACACACAGTCCATGAGGTAAGATGCTGTTATTTTCCCGTTTTACTAATGAAGAAAGTGGAACCTGGGGAGACCTGCATAAGTTCCCACATATAGTCACAGACAGAGTATAAAGTTTTGAAATGGAGTCTTAGGATCCAGAAAGGAAAACAAGAGAAATTTTACCTGGGTTTTAAGATTGTCATCCCATGTATGTTAGGAAGGAGGTCACTACTGTGAGTAAGAAATATTGATGTGTATGCATTATGACTTTGTAATGGAAAAGGGCTCCTAACCAATGGAAAAAGGTTAAATTAATATATCTCTAGTGGTCTTAAATATTAATGGGGAAAAAAAGTATTTATAAAAGCTTTCAAACACTAATTTGATCCCTTTATGCCTTTAAAGCTGTTTTCCTATGAAACATTAACATTTTAAATAATGAATTACCCCAAAGTGGGATTCTTTAGAAACCTAATTCCTGGAGTTAAATTTCTAAGAGTATGTGTCTGTTTAAAAGAGCTGTCAGTAAAACTACACATACTTGATTTCGTTGTCATTTTAATTATTTTTGACTGATCCTGCCTTCTAGATTCCAAATTAGAACAACCTCGTAAAACATTTTTTAAGGAGAGGTACCTGAACCACTTTGACCTGACACGTGCATACACTAACTTAGGACTGCCCCCAGCTACACACTTTCTTAGAGAATAGTGACTTAGAGGGGACTCTATCAGTGAGGATACACGGTTATACTAGCATGTATTTCTGGAAGGAAGGGAAGGAGGGAGGGAGGGAGGAAAGGGATTCATTTTGAATACTCTGAAAGAGATATCTAGCCAGGACATTATAGTAACCATTATCCCAGCTTTTGGCCACTTGGATGAAAGAATGTTGTTAATACCTGCAGTCCTACTGCTACCCAAGATAGTTGTGTGCACACACTGCATTATGAACCTATTTCTACTAGATTAAAAACAAGTTATAACAGGTTTGAGGCATCTGTTTCACAGCCACCTTTTATATCATTATGGTCTCAGAAGGAACTATTGGAGAAAATAATCATTTACATTTCCTTGAATACTAAATGTCTTGTTCTAGTCTTCCAGTATTTAATAGGTTGTCATTTGATATCAGCATTTAAGTAATGTCACAATAGGTGGTGCCATAGCTCTATATTGATTGGCATTATAGGAAAATATTAAGTGTTATTTGACCAGTGAAATCAAAAGGGGAGAAAAAATATAAAAAGGTCTTCTGAGCCCTGCTTTTAGGAAATTCACGAATAACTAAAAATTTTTCAAAGAACCACATTCTTTCATTCTCTGTTAGTAAAATACCTTGACTGCCTTCTTGATTCTTCTGGCAGCCAGAACAGCAATACGCTGGGGCCTGAATGGCAAGCAGTATTATTTGTAGCACTGATGTCAGCCTGTGTGGAGATTAAGATATTTGTATTAAACTACTGGTTGGGCTGGAATCGCTGCCTTTTTAAACTCCCCCCACCCCCAGTTTGGCCATTTCTACTGCTGATTTTCAGCAAAAGAGCTGACAACTGCCTATGATTAGTTTAGCCAGATGCTACTTGTTCTGGTAAATTCATTTTAAGCATTTGACAAGACTGCAAAGGTGAGTGCCAGCTTAACAAAAATATTTTTACAAGACAAAAGATGTATAAAAACTCAGTTACGGGCTTCCCTGGTGGCGCAGTGGTTGAGAGTCCTCCTGCCGCTGCAGGGGACACGGGTTTGTGCCCCAGTCCGGGAAGATCCCACATGCTGCGGAGCGGCTGGGAACGCGAGCCATGGCCACTGAGCCTGCGCGTCCGGAGCCTGTGCTCCGCAATGGGAGAGGCCACAACAGTGAGAGGCCCGCGTACCGCAAAACAAAAACAAAAACAAAAACAAAAACTTAGTTACTTTCCAGGTATATGATGGCTATGCAAATTAACTGACAACCTATCTTCTTTGGTGTTTATGTGTGACTCATTTGTCTACTTTATAGAATAATTGGTAGAGTTATCTTTCGCCGGTGTTTTCAGAAGATGTCACCAAATGGAGTGCTCACAACTTTCTGTATGTTGTTATGTGGCTCTATGAATTTCCTGTGCCCCAAGACTTAGGGAGTTTCATAGTAAAATTGGAAAGATCTGGGTTAGAAAGTGACCATAAAAATGAGGGGTTCTTTCTCTAGCTACTACTACCATTCGGCATCAACAAAGAAGCTCTTTTCTTACTCCAAACACGTTGTTCTTAAGAATGGCTGTCAAGTGCCTTAGCTCCAGATAACATGGACCCATGATAACTACTTTATTGTCTTTTTTTTCTTTTTAGCGTTCCTTTTCTCATTCTTTCCCCTCCTTTATGTTCAGTCTTCTCTTCCACCCTCCTTTTTCTTAGCATACAGTATATTCTAGAAATGTCTCTTCTTAGTGATTATTGTGTTAAATTTGATTAGTTGAAAACAAGTGAATTTAGATTCCAGATTCCATCTATTCCTTGATATCTGAGAGCCTGCCAAATCCAGCTGTCTTTGTAGGCTTTGAGCAATTTCCTGTCCTTCTTCTCAAAGCTGGGTGTGATGCTGCCTTTTGGAATCCTGTGTCTTCTGATGTTAGTTCGGAACAGGCTTGAGATGCTGTTCTGTCCAACCTTATTTTCCAGATGAGAAACCTGAGGCCTTAGGGTTTCAACAACTTGTCAAATATCACCTAGCGATTAAGTGGCTCAGGTAGGGTTAAAACCTAAATCTCATGACATTCCAGTGTTCTGTTCACTTGGTAGTATTCCCTCCCAACTGGCTTGACTGTGTACATCTGAATATCTTTATACTTCGCTGGCTTCAGGTTCCTCACCAAACTTTGTGACTTCCCTGACTTCAGAATTCATACTCAGAGCAGAACACTGATATGAAAGTTTTCAGTTGTGCCCCATTTCTGTTTCCTTTTTTCCTCCCTTTCTTCCATCCTCCCACCCTATAAAATCTTCCTTTCTCCTTCATTACTGCATTTCAGAAACCGCAGAAGTATCTATAATTTTCCTTTGGAATTTCCTGTTTGTTTCTTTTTTCTGCATCACTTTTTCATTAAACCTCTGAAAAGCTTACTTAAAGAAACACACACACACACACATCACCCTGCTAACTGGCTTTTCTTCCTGGTCTACTGAATAAGACACTAGATTGGGAATAAGAAAACCTTGATGCTTTTTCTTACCTTGACCGATGGCATAAACGCTCTGTGCTCCAGTTTTCTACCCATAAAGTGGTTTTTCTCTGTGCTGCAGTTATCAACCAAATTTAATTTATGTTTAGGGCTTTCTCTGAGAATGGTGCATAGAAAATATATGATGGTATTACTATGTTTTAAGGTATGGAAAAGAAAGGTGATTGTTTTGGTATTGGTGGTTATTTTATTAATTTTTGAAAACTAGTATATCCATAGCTTTACAGGACAATGATTTAAAAACCCTGTGACAGCATTATATTTCTCTTTGCACTTATTGTACTACCCTATGCTTTAAATTAACCCAACCTCTACCAAACACCTAGTCAAGTGGTGTTAGTGGTGGAGGTGGGGTTACTTATGTGTATGTGTTAAATGTGTGTTGGTTGAATGGGAGGCTCTTATTTTGTGGTGATCCCAAGCTCTGAGTCTGTCTTTTTAACAAAGGCTTCCGTGCCATATCCTTATCCCAATCCTAGTTTTAATTAACGTGACAATGGTAGTCTTTTATGAGATTACAGGATTTATAAGTAGGTAACTATTTTATCATTTTATGTAATATATAAATTGCTACCAATAATGTGCTATACATTTAGCTTTTATAAAAAGATCATGATATGTTAATATGTAATAAACTGTAGGATTGTGAAAAGTTTATAAACACTCTTTTAAGGACGTGAGCCATCGATTAACCATTTACTTTGCCTCTCACTCTTTGCTATCATTTGTCAGTGTCCTTAACGATAAAAATGGACCCTGAAATACACTACATAAAATACTTTGGGACTTCAGAGAAGGTATGGGCAGCTTCTGGCTAGGGGCCTGGCTTCATAGAAGTGGTGGAATTCCTTGTTGGGATTCCCGTAGGTTGAGATCTTGGTATAGCCTGTGCGGGCTAGGCAAGGTAGGGGGAAGAGAAGAGGTTGGAATTTAAGGTAGAAAGAGCAAATTATACCAAGATAAAAGGTGAAGGAAGTACAAAGTAAATTTGAGAAGCAGTGAGTGCTTCATCTTGCTGAATCATAAGACATGTGTATGGTATTGAGAGAAATTCCACTGAAAAGGAAGTTTGAGACCCTATCAAGAATAGCCTTGAATGCCATTTTTAAGGAATTTAGATTTTATTTATAAGGCAGTAGGGGAACCATTGAAGAATTTTAAGTAGCAGAGGAATATTATCAGAGGTGGTTTTGAGAAGATTGATCCGAGAGATATGAATAAGATGGAGGAGGAAAAACTGAAGAAGGAGGAACTACTATTAGACAAGCGCAATAGTCCGAGCAAGAACCCAAACCAGAATTGATGCAACCGACATTTGGAAGAATAGCTCAACAGTACTTGACTTTTTATGTGGACAGGTTAGAAATCAAAGACAATTCTGAGCCGGAATAACTTGCTGAAGAGGGATGCCATTTTTTTAAGTGAGAGAGTTATCATTTCAGAGAAAGGATCCTGTTTGGGGACAAATGGTTTTTGAACTTCTCTGATTTGAAGTATAGATTGAGTATATAGCTAGAGTTGCCTAATAGGGAGATGTACATATGGTGTTTGCAGGGGTATAAATAATTACCTATTTTTGCAGGTATCCCCACAAAGGAAGTGATTGCAATTATGAAATTAAAAGAGGTTGCTAGGGAAGAGTGTAAGAAAGGAAGAAGGCCAAGGAGAGGACTTTGGTGAACACCTCATTTGAGTAAAGAAATGAGAGTTGCTAGAGAAGGAAAAGTTAGAGGAGCTGGCTGGGGGAATCATGCAAAAGCAGTGTTAGAAAGCCTGTGGAGGAGAAAATTTCAGGAAGAAAGGGTTAAGCAACAATCCAAAATTATCAAGAGAAAATACGTGGGTTGAGGATGAAAAAGTTGTTGAATTTGTTGGCCTTGGTCAGAGTGCTGATGCTGTCAGGACAATTTCAGGAGTGGAAAGGACAGGGATCAGGTGGAAGGGGTTAAGCAGGTCCTGGGTATTAATGAAGTGAAGTCAAGTTTGTGTAGATTGCAGTCTTTTCAGAAGGTGAACATTGCTTATTTTTGCTTTCATAGCGTTAAACTGGGTCTATTATACATTTTAATATTACATGCAAGAAGCATTTTTATCATTTTGTAGCAGATTTTTAAAGCTCTAATTTCAGATTTTGAACTGATCAGCATGAGACAGATTCTCTTTAGCACCGTTTTAGTTCTGGACAAAATTCAAGCTGTATATTACTGATTACTCTGAAATGCAAATAGTGCTATTTTGTTTTACAGCTATCTTTTAAAAAGCCATGTACTCACTAAGATAAATGCTGCATGAACAACAAAAAATGAGAAAGAAAATGAACATTATTTTTATTTTGTAGGTTCTCTGATATGAAACTGATGCACTATTCTTCAAATGCTAATGAGCAGCAAAATGTAATTTGACGATGCACAATTCACTTCTGACTAGTTTCTGTTGATTTGTAGCACTATAACCCCATACCAGGTGAAACTACCCATTTTGAGAGATTTTTATTTGACCAATATTTCTAATTGTGGCCAAATAATGAGATATGATTATCATAAAAATATATTATGTTGGAGCAAATCATACTTTCATGGAGATCCAATTATAATTTCTTGATTGAGTTGTCTGCCACCAGGGACATGAGCTTTTATTTTCCTCTTTCCCCTTCTGCTCTTCTTGCCTTTTCCCCACCATTGGCAAACAAGGGCTTTCCTCTGGTTTTCAATTTGGAAACCTGCTAGTAGCTCATCTTAGTTGCAAACAGTGTTTTAATCTCATATGGCTTTGTTGTCACTTTTCTCTTCTTTTCCTTCACCTTTTTTCTATTATTACTGTGTCATGTCATTTACACATACATACATGGCATATACATTACACATACAGGCATGCACAACGTACATATACCCGTGCATATATAAATACATGTATAAATTCATATTACAGAGTAGTGAGAGACAGGTTGTAAAGCAGAAAGGCAGAAAGTTTAACTGTTTAGCTCATAGTCTAATGGGGCAGGTTTTATTCCTTAGCTTCACATAAGAAAAATCTCTACTCCACAGTCACAAACTGAAATTCAAAATCCAGCTAGCTATTTTACAAATATGGCTCTAGAACTTGGGAGATTGAGTTAAAGCATATATGGCTCAGTGAGACCAATCATTATGATTGGCAAATGAACTCAAAACACCATCTTAGTAATGTTAGGGCAGTTGGGAATTCTGTTTGCACAGCATCCAAAGTGTAATACTCTGAATGAGTAGCAGATTGAAAAATGGTAGAAAACTTTGAGGTTGTGATTCTCCTATGATTTGGAGTAACACTTGTTTCATAGAATAATGAAATCTGGTTTGTTGGAAGGAACCTTAGAGGATCATCTAATTTGTTCTCTTTTTCCAGCACAGCAGTAGTTTCTGTTAACACACCTGAGAGGGAAATGTCCAATGACATGGAATACCTTACTTTCTGTGGGCTCCTTTTCCACTAAAAATATATTCTTCGTACTGAATTGTGATCTGTCTTCCTGTAAGCTCTCACTTAGTTCTGCCCTGAGGGACAATATAGGATCCAAGACTTACCTCTTCCTCATAATAGCTATTCAAATATTTGAAGTTCTTTTCCATTTTGTTCACTTTTCCAAAGTACTTTTCTGTGGTCTATATGCATAGTTTTATCACCCGTCCCTTGATCATTGATCTCCCCATAATGTTGGTTGCTCCCCTTCTCATTTATTATAATTTGTCAATGCCCCTCCTAAAATGTCATAGATTATTTAATCCAGCACTCTAAATAGAGCCTGATCGTTGCAGAATACTATTGAACGACGTCTTACACATTATACATTTAAAGATTAAATCCATAGAGTATAGGTTCCCATCTTAGATTATCAATGACAGACCAAGATATTTAGCTTTTATAGTAATTGCATCTTGCAGTGGACACATGTTGACTCTGTGGGCAACTAAAATCCTCATTTCTTAAAAAAGTACAAACCACAGTCAAATTGGATTATCCCAAACCCTGGACCTATGCCATTGATTTTTTTTTTTTTTTTGGTTTACTTAACAGTCTGTAAGATTTGTGTTTATCCTTGTTAAATTTAATTTTGTTCAGTTTTAGTTCGGCACTGCTTCCTTTTACAAAAACTTTGAATCCTGATTCTATCATCTATCTTATTAGAATCTCTTCAGGCGTGTGTCATTTGCAAATTTAACAAGTATACCTTCAAACGTCTTCTATGCCATCGATATATTGAAAAAGACAGGAATAAGAAGAAATGCCTGGAACTAACTATCAGAAACCTCCTACTGGGTTGACATCAATCTAATAATTAATAGGCTTTGAATTTAATTTTTCAACCAAATTAAAATCTACCCCCCGTACTGTTATTCTGTAGGTACTTGTATGCCTTTCTAACAATGGTATGGAGAGAATTTGCCCAGAGTCATCATGAAATAAAAATATTCTCTGTTTTTGCCTTTCAGTTGCTTTTTCTCTCTAAGAAAGACTTGTCAGTAACTTGGTATCAGTTATTTTACATAATCCATGCTACTTCTCGATTTTCAACATGTTTTGTAAGCTCATGAAAACCTTTTGTTTGGTAAACCCACATGGGGCAGGGTTGGGGCTGCTTTATTTTCTTTAACACAACTGAGAAACACTGATAATTTAACCAAGACTTTTGCTAAGGGAGAAGCAGAGAAGGTATAAGAAATCTTAAAAAAAAATGGTTTGCAACGTATAGAATTTGAATCCCCCTCTAGCTAATGTGACCTCCAGGGCCTGACCCATTCCACATGGAGACCTATGGAAAAGAGAGGCTTTACTTTGACCCCTTAATTTGGTCTGCATCCACATCTGTCCACTCTCTCAATTCCTGTTTCTAGAATGAAAGGGATGCTTTATCGCTACATGATTTTTTACCAGGAATGACCTCATCCTGTCTGTGAGATTCCACTCTACTTACATTTTTATGACTTTTTCCCATATACATTCAATAAAATAGTAACTTATATAGTAGTAACATGATGACCTTGGCATTCATATGGTGGAGATTACCATCCTGCAATACCAGGGAGTATGGTCATAAACTGCCACCTAATCAGGCAGAAATGTGGAAAATTAGGAAGGACTAGGGATTAAAGACTAGTTAAGTAGCTATTTCTTGTCTTCTATGTGAGATGTGATGAGTACCCTAACTACTTTGTAGCAGTGGGAATGGATAGGCAGTCCAGCAGTAGTATTGGGAAACAGATAAAATATGAGACAAGGGAGAAAAAGAATCAGATAATAAGTGAAGCCTTTGAGCCAAGATGGTTGAATAAAAGGGATACTCTTTGGGGGAACAAGGCAGTTGGGAATTATATCTACTGGAGGAAGAGAGCAGGAAGAAAATCATGATGGATTTTTAATGATGCTGGCATACTCTGGGTGATTTTAAGCATACAGTTAGAAGTTCCTACCTAGAGAGATACTTGGGGATCTTGCCAAAAGGATAATAGGTGAAATCAAAGAAGAGTCTTTGAAGCAGAAGAGGAAGGGCTTACAGATAAAATCATGGAGAATAATGCCTACATTTAAGATGGGGGTTGGAAAGTATTTGCCAAGAGAGTGTTAAGAAAGAGGGAAGATAAACAAAACTGATGCTGCATCTCAGGAGCTAAAGAGAGAAAGCATTTTTTGTTTGTTTGTTTGTTTAAGAACATTAGGGAGTAAAACAGCGTCATCAACTTCCCCAAAGAAGTAGAAAAGTGTAAGCTAATGTCAGGCGTTCATATTTGGTGATGACATAGTTATCTGAGACCTTCCACAGAATAGGTTCAGGAGAATGTTAAGGGCAGATTGGAAGCCCTTATGTAATATGACCAGGAGTGGAGGAAGCATGAGCAATATATCCATTATAAATATAAATGGCTGTGACAGTAAGAAAATGGCTTTACTGTTACTTCTTCCTGTTTATCCAGTAGTTTTGTGAATGAAAGGGAAAGGGAAGTTTAACTTATTTGTTGAAAAATTACTGGAAGTTTGCTCTACTGTTTTAATTGATTTTAATTTCAGACTGTTCAATAATGAGTACATAGTTTAACCACCACAGGAGTGAAATTGAGTTCTTTACTCTGCATAACTGCAATAACAGACAGATGTTAGTTTTTCAGTAAAAGCAACAAAGGTTATTCTCTAAATTACTTTGGACTTATAATGCTATAGGGCATTTAAATTACATTCATATGTGTGTACTTTAAAAAAATAATTTTAAAACTTTTTTTATGGTAATAGAAGCACATTTATGCCACATCATGTAACATAGAAAGCCTTCTGTCTGTAGACTGGTACAAAATGATTGTAACTTTTGCGTTTCCATGGTTCTTGCTTTGAAACTTCCACCATCATTTACATTCCCTAGTGATCCAGTTTTGAATTCCATAGGTATATATGAGCACATGCCAGCCAGGGTGCCAGTAAAAAGCTAAGAAGTGAAAAAGGTAAATAACAGCCAGAAGAGTTGGCAAAATTACCTTTTCTTCCCTGTGCCAAGACAGCTATTGTAGCTGAAAAAAAGAGGGAAAGGGTGTGCAGTAATTTAAAATTAGGTAGTTATAGAAAGAGAAAAGCTGGGCAAATAATTCAGGTATATAAGCAAGTTCAAGAGATGAATGAAAACATTATTCTGGCCGTTGAGGAAAGAAAGTCAGGAGAAATGTTGACTAACAAAAAGCCATATGTGAACCCAGAATAATCAATAACTAGGGTTGACTAGAGGTCTAGCAGCAGTAGTTTTTGGAAGAATAGAAGAAAAATGTGGCCCCATGGGTCATGTTAACCAGAGAGAAGGCTCAGAGAAAAGACGCAAAAGAGATTGGCCTCTGAAAATTTGCCTTACTGTCCTCAGGATTCCTTCCTCTCTCCCTCTCTCCCTTCCTCCCTCTCTCCCTCTCTCCCTTCTTTCCTTCATTCTTTCCTTCCTTCAATGCTAAGGAATGGCTAAACACTACATCCCCAGATGTATCTCAGGAATACAGATAGTGAATTATGAATGATACTTAAACCCACCTATTACCAAAGAAAATCATTTGGTTCATTAAAAATTATCAGCCTCAAATGGCCCAAAGTACAAAAGTAAAGTCTCAACTAAAGGAATTAAAAATATATATATATGAGAAAGCAACTAAAAAAAAAAAAAAAATCCTGCCCTTTGCCTAGCCAAACAGAAAAAGAAAACAAAAAGTGAGTAAGATTTATTGTTAGAAAATGTAACCTTTAAAGCTAGCAGGCAGTGTGTGTTGCCTGCCTCTGTAGGGCAAGGCCCTTGAGAGGTGCTTAACTATGCAGGTATGATGATCACAGAGTTCTTAGGGTAAAAGCAGAGGCAGAGATTGTCACCACATGGGCAGTAAAGGCTGCCTACTGCAACTCTGGGCACTTTTCGTTGGCTTGTTTAGTTGTGTGCTATGTGTATGGGTGTTTTGGCTCAGGACAAAAACTCCAGTGCTGTTGGAAAACACCTGTTTCACATAGGCAGTATAAAAATGGCTTTACCAATCTTAAATAACAAAGAAGTAGCAGAAACAGATTTCGAGTTTAATCTTGGTTTCTAGTCACTTGCTTAGCTACCAGTGGTGTGCTCTGGTTTTCAACCAAATTCCGTGTGCATTTGTATTTGTAGCCTGTTCTTTGTGTCAGTCTAATGTCCTGGTCATCAGACCACTCATATCTCGAGGGATACAGGTTTTCAGTTATAGCTGCGTCGGTCATCACAAGGGTAAATGGGGAGATTTGGGATTCTAGAATGTTGTGCTAGTGCTGATTGGAAAAAGGTTTTAAAGGCTTAAAGCTTTTTCTGTGGGCCTACTTTTGTTTTGAGAGAATGGTGGGAATTCAAAACCAAGTACTCTCAATACTATCAGTAGTGTTTAAACTTCATCTTGTGTAACTTCTAGAAACTTTTCAAAGTACACATCTAAGCAGCTTCAGATGAGTGACATGGGGGTGATCCTCACTGGGGATGCTGTCCCATCTTGCTCCGTAGCAAGAGAGACAGTCAAAGGTTGTTTCCATAACTTGACTATTGTGACTAGAACTTCAGTGAACATGGGAGTGTAGATATCTCTTTGAGATCCTGATTTCAGTTACTTTGAATAAATACTCAGAGGTTGGAGTGCTGGATCATATAGTCACAGAAAGCCAAATACTGCATGATTTCACTTATTTGATATACCATAATAGTCATAGAATCAAAATGTGGGATCGTGGTTGCTGGGGTGGGGGAATATGAGGAGTTACTAATAAATGGGCATAGAGTTTTGGTTAAGCAAGATGAGTAAGCTCTAGAGATCTACTGTGCAACTTTGTATCTATAGTCAACAATGTATTATATACAGTTAAATGTTTTGTCAAGAGGGTAGATCTCATGTTGTGTTCTTACTACAATAAAATAAAATTTTTAAAGAGGGTGTATGCTATGGGCTGCTCAAAGTGTAACTCTATTTCTATATTTGAATTAGCACAATAGTTCAATTACCTTGCTAAGTATGGAGAATACCCCTTAAGAAACCTACTATTCATTCATTAGTATTCTATGCTTATGATTCCAAGTGTAAAACAAACAGGACACTTTTCATATTTAAGGCCTTTCAACTTTCGAGTCCATAATATCATCAATTTATAGTTAAATCTTAGGTTGATCAAGGTAAAGAAGAGGAAAATCTTAGTTGCCCCCCAAATCAGTGCTAAAAAGATCAATATGAGTCTACTTTAGACATCTCAAAAGAAGGAATGAAGCACTAATAATTAGTATGTTCATTGAATCTGAGAATGGCCACATGCAAAAAAGAATGTATCCCTGACCAGACATGTTGCCTTGGCACAATGAAAAATGAGTACTTTTAAAAAAAAATAGGGGCTTCCCTGGTGGCGCAGTGGTTGAGAGTCCGCCTGCCGATGCAGGGGACACGGGTTCATGCTCTGGTCCGGGAGGATCCCACATGCCGCGGAGTGACTGGGCCCGTGAGCCATGGCCGCTGAGCCTGCGCGTCCAGAGTCTGTGCTCCAGAGAGGCCACAACAGTGAGAGGCCTGCGTATCTCAAAAAAACAAAAAAACAAACAAACAAAAAAGAAGTCCTCTCCATCCCCACCCCTAGCACCCAACACTAATACATGTTTTTGTTCTTTTTTTTTAAAGATGCAGTTGGCTTTATTCAGTGATTCATGAATGGGCCAGCATCCCATCCAGCAACTAGAAGGACGCCTAATACATGTTTTATACATGTACATATACATACCGATTTTATAAACTAAAAAGTGTGGAAAAGGAGAGTAGAGCCACGGAATATAAAAGCTCGAGGTGGTACCCTTAGTCTTCATTGGTCATAAAACACTGGTCCAGGGACCAGTGTCAGTCTGTAACGTTTCACCAGCCTGTAGTTAAATGATAATGTAAATGCCCGTGCAAACATACACACGCATAAACACACACACATACATACACTCAGAAAGTTAAGTTAAACGTATTCAATATAAAGAACTTCTCCTTTGTTCTGAGATTATTTTCTTTCCACTACTTTTCATGATCAATGTCTTACTTTTATGAGATAGTAGTAGTGATAAATGGTAGTTTTCCTTTAAAAATAATGGCCTAATTTGGCAATATAGAAAGGTAATCTCCCCCCTTTTCGGGGCATGCTCTCTGGAATCCTTACACCTGGGAACAGCTGATCTAGTTTAATCTCCTTATTCCACAGTTGAGAAAAGTAAGGCCTAGAGAAGTCAAGAGAGTTTCCCATAATTCATTGCCAGGAAATCATGGAATTGAAACTAGAATCCAAGCATCCATATTCCTAGTCCAGAGCTCTGAATCAAACAATCAATTACCTGTTCTCTTTCCTAAATAACGCATTTGTATGTTTAAATTAACCTAAACTTTGTCCCTTTTATTTCTCTTCTTTTACCAGATTCATGTCTCCTATATTTTGATATGCCAGTGCTGCATTTGGTTACCTTCATTATGCAGTTGTTAGTTTGTCAAGCACTTTTTAATTATTGACTTGCTTCTTATTTTATCAAAGTGAATTAAAGGTACATTTGTCAAAAATTCAAGGCCTTCCATTGTCCTTGTACTAGGACTAAGCTGTCTCCCCATTGGTATCATTTGAGAAAGGCATTGATGGCATTTTACTTGGCTGCCTCCTGGTGCTGGAAAGGCTATTTCATTTTCTGGTGAAGTTTATGCTGATGAGTTGAATGGAATGGGTACTGGTATGATGCATTTAATAACATGTTACATTCATTTATTTTATTTTGCTGTTTATCAAGCAGGATTTTAGCATCCTTACAAATTATTATCTGTCCCAAGAAAATGCCTAGTCAGTTTGTTTTCCCTGCTGGAATTAGGATATGAAGCCAGGTGGAAAATTTAAATCCATATATGATGGGTTCTAATTCCAGGACTATAAATAAGTTTGTTATGCTCATAATAATTTATATTTGTGCAAAACTTTATATAATATAAACATATTTATTTTGGTTTTCAGTGCATTTTTTTATGTACATTGTCAGACTTTTTCTCAATAATGCTGGGAGGACATCGGTGCTGTTATTCCCATTTTATAGATGGCAAAACTGAAGCTCAAATATCTAAGCAATGTGCCCCAAACTACACAACTAGCCAGTAAATGGCAGAGTCAGGACTGGCACCTCAGGTCACATGACTGCAAGTCTTGCATTTGTTCTGTATTTTATATCCATGCTAGTGCTTCTCTTGGCATATTGTTCTTAAAATATGTCTTCCCCCTTCCCTCTCTGAGAGTGATACCATTCTTAATCAGACATCCCATTCTCATTTTAATATCCTGGAAATGTTTTCAAATTGTTTAATTTGTTTTAGTGGTTCTACCTTCTGGGGTAACTTACTTCAAACACCATGATGAGAAGGGAGGGAAAAGAATAAATAGTATTGTTCTAGAGTTTAAACCCGAATTAAGTATAAAATCATAAACTTGATTAAATGAACCATTTTATAGCCTAACACTATACAGAAGCATATTAATTATGTTAGCAAGTGAAAGAGTCCACATTCAGGTTCTAAAGGTCCATTTTTATTGTAGATCCATCAAAATCATGTCTCAAATTCTATAACTGTCTTCCTCAAGGATGGATTACTTAATCAGTGGTTCTGTGATAATTGGTTAAACTATCTGGATGCAGGGTATAGGTCCTAACCTCACACTATATCCTAAAATAAATTTCTTCCATCTAGATTTAAAAAGCAAAAGTTAACAAAATAAATCAATAGAAGAAAGAAAAAAAAATGTAGGTGACTATTGTCTGATCTTAGGATAGAGTAGGGCTTGCTAAGCATGAAAGCTTGGGTAAAAAACACAGGTACAGTTTACTAGATACGTATCAAAGAGTAAACTCTGTAATGCAAAAAAGAAGGTATGAACAAAATTAAAAGGCAAATGATATACTCTGAGAAATAGTTGAAACATATGTAACACCCAGATATATTGTATAACAGTTTAGAAATTACAGGTGTCAGGATAAATTTGTACTTTACTTTTAAAATGTAACTTAAATGCAACAAAGTCCCTTGTAGTGTGTTATAAGAAATTGCCATTGGCAAAACTGGAAATGATTAAAGCGTATAGGTTGTTGGTAAATAGAAAGTAGTACAAACCCTAGGATAGCTCACACCAGCCTACCATTTTGCAAATTCATGGTGTTGAAATATTATGTTCTACATGTTAATGAAACAGAAGGGAAGCTAATACACTATATTATTTTTTTTAAAAAAAAGGACTAGGCATCCATGGGGAAGTGATATTGTACGTTTATAAGCAGAAGAGCTTATATCTGTAATTGGATAGTTAACTTATAGGCAAATGAAAACGGCACATGCAAATAAAACACAAGACATGGTGTCATTGTTTTTCAAAATAAAATAAAGCAATCCTGGCAGGATTTGATTACTTGTAATTAAAAACATATGAAAGAGCATACCCCTGATCTCTTAGGAAACCATCAGTCACCTGAAACATACAGTGACAATAGCACAGGATAACAGATGTTGGTAGCTTATCATTGGATCTGGAATCAGAATTACAGTTACAGTCACAGGCATGGAAAAATCTGCACACACACGTGTGTGGGTGTAGTTTTGTTATATTGCAGTGCATGGAGAAAGAACAATAAAAAAAGGGGATTTTCAGTATTATATTTTGCCTTCTTTCATTCAGTTCCATGTTACTTCCTTCTTATCTGTTTCGAAGCTAAGCCGGATATAACAGAAGATTGTAGGCATTAGGAAATCATCTAAAATGCTAACAGAAATTTGTTGAAAGAGAATATGGTTCTAGTGGTGTGAAATTCACAAAACTAACGAGGGATTTTTCATCAAATGTTAATAAACATAGAAGTGGTAGAGATACCAAGAAAGAAAGAACATGAAATGCTTCAGTTATTAGCTAGTACTGGAAGTTTCTTACAGAAAGAGGAAAAATGTTCACTATTCCCTTTACTAACAACTTCTTTCAAGATAAAAATATAGATAATAGGCCAGATACCACTGTATAGTTATTTAAAAGGAGATTTCTGTGTTGAGAATATGTTTTTGAAGCTGGTGCACATATGATTTTCATTCAGAAAACACAAATGAGAAAAGGTTTGTAATAAAAGATTTGAGCCATGCCATTGAATATAGTGAATTAACTCCATTATTTCCATTCTTCAATTCTGAGGCAAGTGGATGGTTTTATCAGGATCTGTGAAACATTCTAGGGTGTGCGTTACACATAACAGTTATCAAGTATACTCTCTAATTTATGATTTGGTCTATATGTGTATAGGCCTATGTATATGTTTGCAGATAACCTTCTATTAACTCAGAACACATCACATGTGGAATATAATTTCTCCTCACTACACACTTATGAATTAGGTAGAAAGCAATTTTTCTTCTGACACGTGAGTGGAAATAGAAGTAGCAGGAGGGTATGGTAAGTAAAACAGCCAAGAAGCAGCAGCACAGGAAGTCACCTCCTCTTTTCCTTCCATTTCATTTTCCTTCTCCAATTACACATTATTGTTTTTTTAATATATTTCCTCAAAGCTTCCCTCAAAGTAGTCATCAAATGTTATGTGTTTCAATTTGTATATATGCCTAATTTTAAGAATACTTCTAATTAGAACAGTCTAGGTCCATAAAAAGGAGAAACATTTGGGTGGTTACTCATCTCTTATAAGGTTACAGTGTAAGTTATACTTATAAACTTCCTTCAGGTATCTAACAGATGACTCAATACATAAGAAATTGAATGAGCTTACTTTTGGGGAGGAGAATTCTGCAGTAGAAAATGAGCTACATCTGCATTTTAAAAATGCATTTAAAGTACCTCACCTACTATTGATGACATTTGTTCCAGTTCTTTTGTTTACCAGAGGCAGGGGAGGGTGATATTTACATACATGTTACAGAATTAGTAGCTTCCCCTTAATGATGGCTACTGCTCGGCCTTTCCCCTGGGTTAAGTTTGAGGTGTTCAGGTCATTTTATGATCTTGACCACAGCCAAGTTGACTGTCAAGGACTTAGATATTTGCTAATGCCATTTCACCAGATTGTGCTTTCAAAACCAGTTATTTTCATTCTTTTTTGTATTTCCCATGCCTTGTGTGTTTCTAGTTGAATAAAAATAAATAGAAAAGAAACGACTATTCAGTATTCCAAAGCAAGCCGGTTATGTGTGCATCACTTAGAGGGCCTTTATAGGACTCAAGCAGAGAGACTGGCAGGTGCATGACAGTCAGCTGAATACCTACCATTTGTTTCTTTCTAAAGGCAATGGGAATGAATGATTCTGGTGCATGTGTCATGAATGTTGAGAAGCTCATCTCATGTTAAAGGAAAAAAAAACTCATTGGATGGCTCTAGAGAGCTGTATAAGAAACCTAAGGATGCTATGCTCTACCTAAAACATGCTGGTCAGATCAGTGAGGGGAGAAAAGAAAAAAAATGTATTATATATACATACACCCACATACATATATATATATGGAATATAATATAATGAATATATATATAAGGAATGTAATCTATATATATGAAATATAATATTTTACTCTCCCTTTTAAGCTAAAATTGTCCAATACTGTGTAAGGTCACAAAAGTGTTTCCCATAGAAAGTTAAGGGTATGGAACTATTTAATTTGAATATGTATGTTATGCATATATATAGGCACAAATGTATTTGACTTTATATTTAATACATTTGCATTTAAAATCAATATCTTTATGTAATTATGCAATTATATATCCTTATGTGCATGTTATTACAAGCTTATGGAACCATCAACAATACCCTAAGTATATTGTTTCTTTTGATCTTTTATTCCATGAAACTTCAGGCAAACAGCCCATACCAGCTACCACACTTCTATCTGTTAGTGCAATGCTGAGTATAGACAAGTAAGCACTTGATAGGTTGAATCACATATATTGACCTTCACCTACGTAGTTTAAGCAATGTGGCCTTCCTTTATCGTAAAGTTGCAGTGATTTCCTGATACATTCCTTTGATATTTCCATCCCTGACAGCCCACAAATCCCTCTCATACTTTGACAGCGTTATACTCTGTTAAGAAAGGAAAGCAGGAGATATACTTTGTATTTCAAATATATTAGGTTGGCATGTTGGCTGTGGTCAAACTTTATGAAAGGTGAGGGGAAGTAAATGTAGAAAGAAGAATTAACAAGCAGAGAATAAGGTGGCTTGGGAAGGGGGAGTCTGGTTGGTAGCCGGTGGGAGGAAGGGAGCCTAGCCATCAGCACGTTTCCATGGGAAGGCAGTGCTCACTGAGTTTTTTCCTCCCATTTTTGCAATCTCCCCTTTCAATAATCAGCCACACTAGATCCCAACAATCACCCCATAGGGTTGTTTTTTGCTGATTTTATATCTATAGATCCAGATATTTATATATATATATATATAATCACAGCACAAAAACTGATAATATGAGGGTTATAAGAATAACTTGCTTTTTCATGATACATTTAAATTGCTTTTATTCCATATATGCACATGGAATATATGTATATAAGTATATATACATACTCATGTGTCTATGTATATAGATGTGTATTTATATTATATACTAAGATAGGGAGTGGCATAATTATGCATTCCAGACTCCCAAGCAAACATTTGTGGAAAGCTCACTCTAGGGACATTTTTTCCTTCACATCACGCTCCTTGCCCCTTTTTTTTTTTTTTTTTTTTTTTTTTTTTTGCGGTATGCGGGCCTCTCACTGTTGTGGCCTCTCCCGTTGCGGAGCACAGGCTCCGGACGCGCAGGCTCAGCAGCCATGGCTCACGGGCCCAGCCACTCCGCGGCATGTGGGATCTTCCCGACCGGGGCACGAACCCGTGTCCCCTGCATCGGCAGGCGGACTCTCAACCGCTGCGCCACCAGGGAAGCCCTCCTTGCCCCTTTTTTGAAGCAGTGCCTTTTTTTCTTCTTTTTTATTTTTTATTTCCCAGAATGTTCTAGTTCTTCTGAAATGTTAGTCTTCTCAGCATTGAAGCTGGGACCTTTACATACCAACAGCTGTTTTCAGGTCTGATTTGAACCAGGCTTGGGGGGAGGGTGGTAAAGAAAGGAGGCTTCCTTACACCAAGTTCATATCAATAGCAACTTAATGCTTTGGCTTTTACTCCTATTTCTATGGAATTGAATTATTTGAAACTTTTTTGGCCATAAAGAAATCTGAATATATGGTCTCTTATATTTCTTTTCTGGGCTTAAGTACTTGTTAAAGGTTACCTACCTTTTTAACAGCATTCTCCAACTCTGCCTCATCTGGACTACTTCTGGAAATGACACATTATAAAAAGACCAACCTATTTAAGTGGTGGAGTGATTATGAATGTACCTACCATGGGGTCCTAAAATGCTGTTTCATACTCACTGTGGAGTTTAATAGGGAAAATGAATACTTGTGTCATAAAATCTTTCCCAAACAGGCACACTGAAAGACTTGGATCATACATTAAAAAACATATAGGGCTTCCCTGGTGGCGCAGTGGTTGAGAGTCCGCCTGCCGATGCAGGGGACACGGGTTCGTGCCCCGGTCGGGAAGATCCCACATGCCGCGAAGCAGCTGGGCCCGTGAGCCATGGCCGCTGAGCCTGCGCGTCCGGAGCCTGTGCTCCACAGCGGGAGAGGCCACAACAGTGAGAGGCCCGCGTACCGCAATAAACAAAAAACAAAAAACATATAAAGGCATGTACAATGCATGTATTCAAACGGTCAGTTTATGATATTCGTATGTCATTATATCTCCTGTGTTACTGAACAATAATTAAACATAAATATTTAGTATTTGACTCATTTTAAGCTCAGATGAGCTTATACTAAAATCAATTTTCAAAAATTGGCAAGTTTAAAGTAGTTATGTTTGACCAAAAAAACGTCAGGACAGTCATTCCTGTCAAGGGTCAGGCAGTGCTTTTAAGATGCTACGGATCAGGCACACTCAGTGTGACGTATACTCGTGACACACTAAAAGCATCCTTAACAGGAATCATATCATTTGGCAGAGCTATTTTAATGGCCTGTGACCCTGTTTCTATGTCTTTGTTACCAATTACCTTGACTATGTTTTATAAATTTGCTCTGGATTTTGGATTTTGGCATCTCCCTCATTCTATTTCAGTGTCTCATAGCGACCTGCAATTATCTCCTCATTGCCTCCTGGTATTTGCCACTGCCAATCTCTTGGAGTATGAAACAAACCTACTGTCATTTTATTGAGTTTTGGCACTGCTCCTAACCAATCCTTTATCATGCTAGCAGTATCTCTATTGCTGTTTCTTATCAAATTAATAGATGAACCAGATATTTGCATGTTTAATCACATAAAGAAAATATCCATATAGTACAAAAATGTTGCCAGTTGTATAGTATAGGTGCCATATAGCAAATGTCTATGGGGTTCATTTGAAATTCTTTAACACTGTGAACAGAATATAAACCCAAGTTAGGGTGAAAGCTACTCTTTCCACAAGCACTTATGGACATCTTTTAAGATTGTCTAGGACAAGTTTGTAACAGTGATAATGATACAATGTAATAACGATGATGGTGGTAACAGCTCACATTTATTGAGTTTTTAGCATATGTCAGAGCTGTTCTAAGTATTTTACATGAATTTATTTAATCCTTACACCAACCTTATGAAGTTAGAACCATTACCGTCCCATTTTATGGGCGAGAAAACTGAGCAGTAATATGCCCAAAGTTATAAAGCTAGGAAGTGTAAGAGCCAGAACTTGACCCCTATGTTTTTCATTCATCAAATTGAGGTAGTAAGAGTTGTCTTACTTTCTGCTTAGTATCTGATTAATAAACTTCAAGGAGCTACACAAAGATAATACTTTCAGTAAGTGTTGCCTACCAGTCACTACCCATATATTTAGTAGACAAAACCATATGCAGCTGTGATTGCTCCCTACTGAAATTCTTGTTTTACTTTTTGAAAGGAAGAACTCTGCCACCAGCGTGAATCATCATGGAAATCAAAAGAATTCTGGTGTCTTTCACTAGAAATATTCTTTCTATCCATCAATCCATCCAGAGCTTATTGTGTGACCAGCACTGTCATAGGTGATAGGAAAATAATAGTAAACAAGACATGGGTCCTGTTTTCAAGAAACTTAATCGAACTCAAGAAGAGAATAGAAACCCATTTATCTTTGATGATTATATATTCACCTTCCTGAAGGCAGATTAACTTTCAAGGAGTCGACCAGTTCTGTGATTCAGATTGTAAGAATAACTTTTGCTTCAAAATTGAATTTAATTTGCTTAATTTGTTTCAGTCTGTTTTCAGATTAGTTTGGGTCTAATTAATGCATTAGTTACTATTAGATAAGGGCTGCTTTTCTCTGTTAGCTACTTGAGCCAAAGAGGACTGTTTAACACAATTCTATATCAGTTTAATGTGCAGAATAGTCTATTTTCTGTGGAAATATATATTTAGAGAGGAATGTGTGGCATCTCTGAGTGTTTAAAGATAATAAAATATTCTAACAAATGTTCTTACAAAAAATATCTTTGAGTAGGATTCTCATTCTGTTGGCCCAGAATTAAGTGGAATATTATGTAAGCCTTTGCATTATTTTAATTTCTGTCTTATTTATTTTTTAAACAGCATTAAGGAAACGAAAGGATGTTTTTAATATCCCCTCTCTCAAGAATCTACGACATTGATCAGTTCTTGTTGTCTCTATTTTTAAGTCCCATCCCCCCGAGTCTTTGTTCATAGACAATGTTTATAGAATTATATGGTCTTCATTTGCATTTATTATTCTTAATATTTTTAAAGCACAATATTCTTTCTTTGTTGCTACATTTTCCTTATAATTATTTTTATTATGTAATCTTGACTCAAATTGATGTGCTTAACTTCATTAAATCAGTATCATGCTATGAGACACAAAGACTTCTAAGTTTTCACTAATAAAAATAGCTGTATAATTTCTCTCTTTAACTATATATGCCTTTCCTTGATTTGATTATTTCCTTTAAATGTGCCAAGGTCTGTAAACATTTTTCTAGTCTGGAATTTTCTGGAAAAATTATCTGCCAGGAAGATTGTATCAACCATCAGGAATAAATAAATATGAGTTTCACCACAGCCTCAAAAACAGTAATTTTTATCTATTTTGTTTATATTACTCCTGTTTTCAAAGAGAGATTGAGACAGCTGTGAAAAGAAATAAATTCAATAAAAGTATAAAAATAAAAATGAAACTTTTTAAGAATTGTGCCAATAAATATACAGTCATAATCTCTTTTGTTGTAATTTAAATTCCTGTGGCTGTGAATGAAAGAGAGTATTTTCCCATCTTTAAAATTAACTTTATCACTTCTTTTCTGCTTTGTCCATTTATTGACTGAGATCAAGTATTTTGCTCTTTATTTTCTATGAATTCTTTACATAACATGTATTCGCTCTAAATGTTTCCTCATTCTCTAATTATCATTATATGATTATAATTTTCAAAAATCTTATCAAGAATTGTAACTATGACTTAGTATATTTGTATTTGCAAATACTAAAATACTTTAAAATTATTTTCACTTAATTTTTAAGTGAAATATCTTGTTGATTTGTAATCATAGATGCCAAATGAGTTTGTAGGTCTATCACAACTGCTATTATAGGCTAAGTGCATCCTTTTGTTAGGAGCACTTATTATCTTCCTTTTGATATGATTTAGACAAAAATCTCTTCTTAACTAGGACAGCTCTTTAGTATTTCATTTAGACATGCTGCACCTAACTCACTTTCATTTCTGTTATAGGAAAATTGTACTATTTTCTACTTTACCTTTCCAGCATTGTATTTGTCCTGGCTTTGTTCATTTTGGAGTTTCACAGACACTGTCTGCTTTATGTGGTTATGACAATGATGAGACACTGACTTATGGAATTAACATAGATACGTGCAAACTATTTTATGGTACTGACATAACAAGAAACCAGTTCCGGGCCATGATTGAGACCAGGAGCTACCGAGGTTCAAGAGTTTCTATTCCACAGAGTGCCATTTTGTCCCAAATGGTTGATGACATTTTCCTGCCCTATTCTCCACAGATTATGAGAACACTATTGCGGTCTAGAGCTTCTGTAGGTACCCGCTTCATTAAGCATGATCCCAAAATGTCATTTAATTTATTTCTTAGATTGAATGTCTCATTAAACTCTGATGAGGCCAGGAGCTACTTTGGGCTGCACTTGTTATGAAGCACTCTTATCTTAAAATTTTGTTCCGTCCCTCTTGGCAAAGGAAATGGACAAGACAGTGAAATCAATGCACAGTGCACTTTATCTCTGACAGACTGAAATATTGTTTTGCTAAAATAGGCCCATGGGATAGAGAGGTTAAAATCACACATAAAGTAGATCAGCATAAAGAGTGACTACAAATTTATGTATTATTGGGCATTATTCTATTTTGCTTCAATCCCATTTTGCTTTATTTGGACAAACAGAGCATATCTACTTAATTAAACAACACTGACAGTCCTCCTCTTCCCCAGCCTCATTTAAAAAGTAATGTTCTCATTTCTTGAGTTACGCAAGGTGAGTTGAGGGTACGGGTTTTATTGTTTTTGTTTTTGCGGTACGCGGGCCTCTCACTGTTGTGGCCTCTCCCGCTGTGGAGCACAGGCTCCGGACGTGCAGGCTCAGAGGCCTTGGCCCACGGGCCCAGCCTCTTCGCGGCATGTGGGATCTTCCCAGACCAGGGCACGAACCCGTGTCCCCTGCATCGGCAGGCGGACTCTCAACCACTGTGCCACCAGGGAAGCCCGAGGGTAAGGGTTTTATTCTATCCATTTTCAGTAAAAGGGCTATCTCAGTGGTTGTTTTTCTTATCTTAGGAACAGATAAGACAAAACAAAACTTTGTAACAATTATATTTCCCCCTTATATTCCATTGTAGAGTCAGGGCCATGGTCATTGGTTGGTATGAATGAGAGGTGGAGAAAGGAGGTGAATCCTCCCGTAAACTAAATTGAATACACTTTGTGAGAAAGGAATGAAGATGTTGGCCAGCCCTGGATCGTGCTGGCCATTGGAGGACAAGTTGTGAATGCTTCCTTAGGGTTGGGATCACCATCTAGCAGCTGTTTTTTCTTTCCTGATTCTTACATCCCACCACCCAGCCACTGCCATACGGCACCCTCATAACAGGAGTTCCACCCCTGTGTACCGTTTCCCTGACCCAATGCCAGAATTTGTAGAACTCTGCTCTTCAGGCTTTCCTCTGAGTCTTTATGCAGCATATTAGAGAGCTGCTCTGCCATCTTTCATTTTGTAAATAAGTAGTGTCATCTAGCATACTGTGCACTGTTGCCTAAAGTGTCTTGGGTTTGAAGCTTTTCACTCTGTAAACTGTGTCAGTTTGCTACCTAATCAATTTGAAATTTGGAAAACTTGCCCTTGTGTATAGGAATAGCAGCGGTCTTTTAGTATAAAACAATAACTTTAACTTGAAAAAATAGCAAACCAGAGACCCATAAATACATAGAACAACTGGCCTAAAGGATTATCAGTCAACCTCCATGTTTGGTAAAAGGGCAAGAAAAGAAAATCTGGGACCATTTCAATATGTATTTTAATAGTATCTTGGGATTCTACCATTCCATGGAATGATGAATTTTAGTTCTAAAATCCATAAGCATTATTCATGTGACCTGAAATGATATGGTATACCCATATTTATTCTGTCTTCTACTGAGTAAAAAAATATCCTTTATTAGCCTCAAAAATGCCACTTGAATTAACATTGTGAACTCTAGTTAGGAGTAGGTAAAATTGTCAGAAGATGAGTGGAGAGTATGACAAGTATTTAATGAAAGTCATCAGTCTGCATTTTAGGGCATTTAAAGATAATGATCTTGACTCACTATTTTGTAGGTTATTCAAGAAAAAGTATGTTAGAACCTTTGGTTTGGGTTTTTGCTTAAATCATCAGATGCATGGCTAAGGAGGCCTAATTTTGGTATCATCTTATTTAAATAGTCTAGGTTTTTAAAATTGTATTAATTTTAGGGTAGCCTCAATCAAGATCCTATTTTCCTCTTTCTCAAAATAAAATAAACTGTGTGGTATTAAATAATAGGAATTCTGTTTTGTTTTTGTTTTTTAAATATTTATTCATTTATTTGTCTGTGCCGGGTCTTAGTTGCAGCAGCGGGATCTTCATTGTGGCATGTGAGATCTTCATTGCGGTGTGCAGGATCTTTAGTTGCAGCATGTGGGATCTTTTAGTTGTGGCATGCGGGATCTAGTTCCCTGACCAGAGATGGAACCTGGGTCCCCTGCATTGGGAGTGTGGAGTCTTAACCACTAGACCACCAGGGAAGTCCCTTTGTTTTTGTTTTTAATTAGGGTTATTAAAGAGGAAAGCAGTGTTTGGTAGGTGGGTGAATCCACGGGATTTAGAGTCATGGAACCTGAGTTAGAGTCCTTGCTCTGCAAGTGACTAGTTGTGTGGTATTAGGCGTGCTTGTAACTTCTCCCATCACTAGTTTTCCCTAGTAAAATAAGTATAATTGTCATATTTGCTTCTTTGAGGGTGTTGCTAAAATTAAGTGAGATAATGTACGTAAAATGTGTTTTGTTCACTGCATACACAGGAGCATCTGTGATTTATTACCTTTTATAACTTTTCAAGTTTGTAAAAAGTCATTGGTTAAATAGTTGAAAGGTAGGCTTGGGTATTTTCATCATCATACAACCATTATTATGGTTAAGTTTGTCTGTATTCTGTAAAGGAATGGTTGAAATGTGTAGCAAATGCAGTTTGGGTTGTTGATGTTGACAAATTTTTTTTTTTTTTTTTGCGGTACGCGGGCCTCTCACTGTTGTGTCCTCTCCCGTTGCGGAGCGCAGGCTCCGTACGCGCAGGCTCAGTGGCCACGGCTCACGGGCCCAGCCGCTCCGCAGCATGTGGGATCTTCCCGGACCAGGGCTCAAACCTGCATCCCCTGCATCGGCAAGCAGATTCTTAACCACTGCGCCACCAGGGGAGCCCCAAGAAATTTTTAAAAATTGAAATTCACATGAAATTTTGATAATAGGTCAATGTTATTTTCTCTGTAGAAATTACCTTCATTATCAAGAAAGGGATTGCACGTGTTTTTCTTGTTGGAGTGTATAACTTTAAGAAGGCAGCCTGAGACTATTTACTAAGATATGAGATGAAAATGTGTTAAAATGATGAAATAATAGACATATATCAGGCTCTAACTTCAGTTGAAAACAGATCACGTTTTGATTTCTCCAAACCAAAGGAGAAAAGATTGTTTTTTCTTCTGTTTTTAGCCCCCCTTTCTATTGCTACTCATCATATTCTCTTAAGACTGCTTCTGTTTTCACTTGTTCTCAAGATTAAGAAAAGCATTTTCGTTGAAATGTTAAAATATGCACACTGTGTGCATTTTGGTTTTAATATCATAAGACTAACTTCTACGTCAGTTCTCTCATTTCCTATCAAATTGCTCTCAGTTACCAAAGCCATCTAAATACTACTACATGATATGTTTTAGAATTTTGCTTTGCATTATCAGGTGCTAGGATGCAGCAAATATTGGTTTGTATCTTTAAAAATGTTTCCAGTAACTGTTAACTATATTAAATATTAGTGAAGGGCTGAATGTACTACTTGGGCAATATGCAAATGCACTCTTGATTTACTGTAGAGAAGCATTTTGTTAAAGTGGTTATATTTTCATTTTCACTAATTCATTCAATAAACAGTTATTAAATATCTATATATCAGAAGCTGTGAGGATACAAAGATAAATACAGTGTAGCATCTGCCATCCAGAGTCCCACACTGTAAAAAAAACAGATAATCTAAGCATGTAAATTACAGTACAGCATGTTAACATATACTGTACCAATATCAACCTCAGTGCTTTGGAGTACAGTAGACATAACAAGCAACTGTCTGTTAGAGTCCAGGAAAGCTTTACTGAGCAACTGGCTTTTGATCTTGATCTCAGAGGACAAGTGCGAGATTACTCCGTAAAAAGGAAGGAGTATAAGAGCATAGAATTGCACGTGCAGAGAAATGGGGTCATGAAAGGATCTAATATCCCTAGACTAAGGAGTAGCTAATTGTAGGAGCATAGAATGAAATGTATGCTATTCAATACTTGATAACTAAAAGGCCAATCTTCTATTCTGGCATTCCACAGGCCAAACCATATTAATCGTAGAATTTGAATATAGCATGTTTTCACTGAAAAGTGAAAACAAAAAGTATTTATTGTGTGTGCATGGTGTTAAAAATTGTAATGTCTTCCTATTTATGATTTTCCTAGAAACGGCTTTCTTAAAAAAATCCTAAATTTTTATGCCTATTATAAACTTGGGTATTGGGTTTCTATTTTTCTTGCATTATTCAAGTTTCTTTCTATAATAACAAGGACAATTTAGATAAGACATGATTAACCTGGTCAAATTTTTGGTCATGCGAATGACAGAGTTGGTTTAACCTATTATAATCTGCTTAAAAACAAATCTCTGATATGCAACTTCCATATAGCATGCAATCTAGATGAATAGGTTTAGGTTTTGTTTTTTTAATTTTTATTTATTTATTTATTTCTGGCTGCATTGGGTCTTCGTTACTGCACGGGCTTTCTCTAGTTGCGATGAGCGGGGGCTGTGCTTCATGGCAGTGCGTGGGCTTCTCATTGCAGTGGCTTCTCTTGTTGCGGAGCATGGGCTCTAGGCACGCAGGCTTCAGTAGTTGTGGCACGCGGGCTCAGTAGTTGTGGCACATGGTCTTAGTTGCTCCGGGGCATATGGGATCTTCCTGGACCAGGGCTCGACCCCATGTCCCCTGCATTGGCAGGCAGATTCTTAACCACTGCACCACCAGGGAAGTCCCTAGGTTTTGTTTTTAATAACAACTTGCATAAAGGAAATTTAATGACCTCATTAAATCTGCCTGCTGAGAGACAGGGGCCTACTGGTCTTCCTCTCAGGATTCTTGTAATATAGTTTTCTTGGATATTAGGTGGTTTTGTTTCATTGAATCTCAGCAGTTGATTGCTTTAAAAGCCGTTTACTGAGTTGGGTCAACATTCCACCTTGAGGAGATTTTTCTTTCCAGTCATGCAAGAATTCAACTGTTATTAACAGTGATATGAGTCATTCATGTATACTAAGAGGGAAATAGGTTCCAGTTGTTAAAAAACCTGTTAATTTCTAGTTCTAACTGTGGGTAGCTCTGTGAAGTGAATCATATCACTGCCTGTGGAAAAGAGAAAAGGGAATCAAGTTCTTAGCTCACCATCAGCCATATAATCATTGAAGATGAAGAAGGCTAAAGAGAGAAATCCTCCACTGGGTGTTCTGTCATTCATCCAGTAGGCCTTCGTGTGCCTTTTTAGCCATGAGATTATACATTAAGGGACTGCAAGGTGATGTGTGAAACCCCATATTTTATATTAAAGTCTGTTAGATATATAATGTGGGTTTATCTGCTTGTTTGTGCTATTAAACAGCTGCTACCTTCTGCTGACTAAGGTAGATTTCCATAATGGGAAAAAAAAATATTTACCTATATAGACACACATGCATATGTACATATGGCTCATACATTTATATAGAACACGTATATCTTATTGACAGTGAGGAAAAATTGTAGTTTATTTTCATTTGTAGTTCACATGCTTAAAATATTTTGTTCCTAAAGATACAAGTATGAAATTGATCTAATAGGTTCAACAATCAAATCTTGACACCAAAGTTATCCTATTTTGTATTATTGTGTAGTGATTAACCCCTTTCTCATAATATTAGAGACTTACTCACTGGACTCATCTGTTGAAGGAATTTTTAACTAACATTTGCATCAGCCCAAGAACTGGTGGATTTACTTGTGAAACGTTACATTCAGTGTTTCTTAGCCAGGAATGTCATTATACCAATGCAGATACTATAAGGCCTCAATTAATGACTCTTCTGTGGGAAACCTCTATTTTTTTTTTTTTACTTTTTATTTTTTCCAGCTTTATTGAGATACAATTAACATATATTTGTGTTAGTTTAAGGTATACAATGTGTCGATTTGATCCACTTATATACTGCAATATGATCACCACCATAGATGTTAACTAACACCTCCAACACATCACATAATTACCATTTTATGTTTGTATGTGGTGAGAACATTTAATATCTAGTCTTTTAGCAATTTTCAAGCATACAACACAATATTGTTACTTATAATCACAAGGCTGTACATTAAATCCCCAGAACTTATTCATCTTCTCTATGTGGGTATTTGTACTCTTTGTCCAATATCTCCCCAATTCCCCCGCCCCCTCGCCCCTGGTAACCACCTTTCTACTCTCTAGCAAACACCTTTCAAAATGATGTTGACTATGTTAAAGATATTTTGTAATTGTACAGAGGCCTGTCATGTGGGTTAGAGATAAAATTGTTAGCTCATGCAACACATTTCTCAAGAAAGCGACAAATGTTGGTTAAGAGAACAAGTGGGGTAGGTAAGAAAGAAGAATCAGGTTGTGATGTCTGTATGACCCTGAGAGAAGAATTCCATGTTACAAATAAAATATACTATCCTTTGAGCTTCATCTCAAATGCTTTCTCATGAGTGGCAATACCTGCTCTGGAGGCAATGGTGTCTTCCTTTGAACAAACACTTTTCTTGTAATTCTTTTATAGAACTCATGATTTTCTGCCTTGAAGGGTATTTTGATTACTTGTTCTCAACTATTAGAATCTAAAATCAGAAAGCGGGGAGTGGGAACACGTGAGACAAAGACTTCTGCCATACCTAACACAATATTTCCCTCACATAATAAACACTTAATGAGAATGTGTGGAATTGAGTTTAATATTAATCAGTTTAACACAAGAAAATGTAGACTATAGCATGGGTTAAAGTCCAAGAGGCTGGGGACAAAAATCAAATAGAAAGAAATGTATTTGATGCAGGCCTTCCAAGCTCCCATAAAAAGCACCAGAGCCGTGCCCATCTCCTTCTCTATACCACTCACACTTATCAGTACAGAGGATCAAGACCACATTAAAAACTATGGTGTCGTGTCATCTCACTTTAAATTCTTGTTTCCTCAAGCCACACGGAAGAGATAAATAGTTTAAGTCACTCTCATACAAACTCTAGCTCCTACTTAATTCCGTCGGCCCCCTGCTTTGGAAGGCAGGAAATACACCTCTGTTCCTGGGCTTCTCATGGGCACTTACACTGCCACCCTCATGGTCACACCCCAAAGTTGTTCTGTTTGCAGCTGCCATGTTCTGCTCTGTGTCCGCTGACTCAGGCACCACTGTCACACACTCACCCCCCCACCCAATTTCCTGAAAGCCACTGTTCTCTCCCCACCCAGAGTGAAGGAGATGTTTCCCCATCATTTCATGCTTTCCCTTAACTAATCAAGTATTTGCTCATAATTTGACATGGGTGTTTAATTCATACTTCTTTGTTGTTATTAATTCAATGGTGCACACTTGACTTTTGCAAAAAGAAATTTAGGATTTCCAAAAAATTAGAGCTGAGGCATGCTCTAGGAATACAAAGGCTAGCACTCTTAATTTATGTTTTGAGAAGTTAAGGCAAGCTTTTCATGTGAGTTTGACAGCTGAGCTTTTCATAATGATATGAAAAGCACATGTAATAAATTAGACTAATGATCTCAGTTATTGAAATATCTCACGTGTATATGTATTTTATTCCACTGGCTTTATCAGCTTTAGCTTTGTGACCAAGGAGGACAAATTAAATACTGCCTTCCAATACAAGAAAAAAGAAATCACGCCCAATATATATTCTAATAAATTTTCTTATCTATGGGTTACTGTAACTCATACTTAAAACAATGTTATTTATTAAAGTCAGAATAGGATATCTTCTGCTTCTTTCAAATAGACTTCTGGTAGGAAGTCTTCAGAGAAATTATTAAACTTTCATATAATGAGTATACAGTGAATATGTTCTGCACGTATGGAATTAGCAGTCTGGTCTAGGTTAAGCTGTACATGAAAAATATTTTTTCCTATGTTTAGCAGGTTCTTCTGAAAGCAAGCCATGGAGAAAGGTGTATAATTATTTCAATAGTAAAATTTAAAACTCTGCTACAGTTTTTAATATTTTAGTGTTTTCCATGATAGGCAATTATCATAGGCAATAATAATAATATATTATTTAACTATCTTGTCTTATAGGATACCAAATGGGAATATTACATGTAAATAGTTTGCTTATTGATTCTTTGAAATAAAATTTGGGATTTTTTTATTGTCATTAAATCTGGGGAAAAACAGAAGTAAAAGAAGGCAAACAGATTTTCTTCCATGATACTTCACGAAGTTTGAAATGTAAAGATGAAAAAAGGAAAAATGTACCCATAATCCAGTAGGTCTTATAAGTGCTGTTGTTGTTATTATTTTTTTTTAAGTCACATTTTAGAGCCACATTTTAATTCTTAGGGATTCACAGCTGTATAATGAAATCCACTAAATAAGTATGACCAAAAATATCTATACAGGCTTTATGTGTGATTGTTTTTCAGGAATATCAATAATACCGAAATGGAAATAGAGCTCTAAAGAGAAACTAGCTTGATGAAGGTATATGCTTACCCATAGTTGTAGCCTATTGTTATCCCAAGATAGACTTTTCATATTTCTGCACCATCATTTTTCATCTCACTCACCAAGTGAATATCTTTTATAGATGTCAGAATGATTAGATTTACCGTCTGCAAGATACTCATTGTTGAGAATTATAGACCAGTTAGAAGATTGGCAAGGACAAGTTAAAACTGAAAATAGGTCTATCAACAGGCATGCAGAATCATAGCAGTGATTCAGTAAATTCTCAGGGATATTTTCCTTTCATGGTAGGAAAGGGGGACAGTTTATTGTTTGCGATTGTTTGCAGAATAAACGCTGCAAGTAGAAAATTACACCTGTATTTATTGTCGATCCACATTTGTTATATAATGCATTTTCCTCCTCCCCAGATGTTCCTCACCTTCTGTCAAAACGTTATTTCTTTTGCTATCTTTTGTTGAAAGTAGTTCCTCTCAGGCCTTATTCCGTGGATTCTGCCACTTTTATACTCCTCAGCGAGAGAAGTGAAAGTTGTGTTTTTAAAAGCCTGAATGTACACAAGTTTCATTCTGACAAGTCCTCTTTTTCAGGATGACCTTATCAGCGATTACAAATTTTAGAAGGAAGAAAAAAAAAAAGAAATCTAAGATGACCTTTAATGTCATTATTTAACTTGGGTCTTGAGGAGAGCAAGCAGAGCAACAGCCTGAAGATGTAGGTTTACTGGTAAACATTTCTGTTCATCTAGTAGCAGACTGACAGTGGGATGGCAGAACAGCGAGGAGCAGGAGGGGGCGTGGTACAGTGGGGATGAGGTTAGAATGGGGAAGGTGGTGCCCAGCAGATGGTAGCTGGGAAGCGGTAAGTGTGCTGACAAGCTGTGTCCATCACTGCGTGTTTCAAGAATTCCACTTTGTGGCTTGTGGCCTCAAACTTTACTCATTTGCTGTTACCATATAGCTTCCCCTTTTGCAAACAGTTCCTATAAAAGCATTCTTTTCCATACACTGTCTAAATGCTATTCTTTTTAACTGAAAAATTCTTTAAGTTCTATAGTGCTTTACAATTTTCAAAAGTTTCACACAGATGATTTCATATAAGCCCATAATAACCCTTATATGTGTTATAATTAATCTACTGATATGTAGGAAAAAACTGTTCACTGTGCTTTGTCTCCTAATAATCACACACACACACACACACACACACACACACACACTCGCACACTCTCTCTCTCTCTAGAGAGAGAGAGAGAGAGAGAGAGAGAGAGAGAGAGTGTGCGAGTGTGTGTGTGTGTGTGTGTGTGTGTGTGTGTGATTATAAATAGCTTTGCTGTACAATCTATTTGTATAGCAGGAGCAAATATTGTTAAAAACAGTTCGGTGGATTTTTTTTTCCTCTTTTTCCCTTCAGTTGTAGGACTCGTGAGCATTTGCCTGTCTCATCTTTAGTTGAAATTCTGGTTTCCGTTCAAAAAATAAAAGGAAATAGCCTAATTTAAGTTGAAATGGGTCCGTGACTACAGTCTCATATTTCTGCAAAAATGCATTCACTGCAAATGTTACCGCCATTTCCAGTGCCTAAAATGCCTTTAGAGGATATACATAGTGCATTAATTTGAAGTTTTCACCCATATGGCACAGTTGAAGAAAAACTATATTGTATTAGGTCAAGCCACATGTAATTGCTGATATTTACTATATTTTGAACTATAAATAGCAATTTGGTATGGTTCATCCTGATCTGTACATTTTTTTTATTCTTTATGTTCAGTTTGAGAAAAATAAATTATAGACCATGTATATGTATGTTTCATCTTGCAGCTAAATAAAGGTGATATATAATTTTACAAACCTTCAGAGTGTCTAGCTCAACTGAAAATAGTTTGCCCAGGTATTGAGATTTGTCTTCATAAAAGTGCTCTGAGAAGGTTGGTTGATAATGTATTTTATTAACCAAAGCTTCTTTTGCTAATACGTCTACTCAGACGTAACTCTGTTATATATAAATATATTTGTTGCAACAGAGAGGCAGCTAAATAATGTGTTTAAAAATAAATGAATTAATTCTTACGGTGGTCACTGGAATTTCTTGTTCAAATTGTGTCCAAAATAATAGCATTAAACTTCTCCCACAATTTAACAAAATGATTTTGCTCCCTATCTTTTTCTTTCTGAGACAGTTTTTAGATTAGAATGAACTATAAAGTGCACAGATGATTAAATATCTGTCTCTTTAGTCTGAAAGTGCTTAGTTTTTTGAACTGGGATGAAAGTTGAACTGGGTTTTGCATTTGGATGAAGTTATTACAGTATTGAAGTGTTAATTACATGTCTGTAGCAAACCTCATAGTATTAATTACACTGTAGCGTATAGCTTTTTTGTTGTTGTTGTTGTTGTTGTACGTGGACGTCTCACTGTTGTGGCCTCTCCCGTTGTGGAGCACAGGCTCCGGACGCGCAGGCTCAGTGGCCATGGTTCACGGGCCCAACCGCTCCGCGGCATGTGGGATCCTCCCGGACCGGGGCACGAACCCATGTCCCCTGCATCGGCAGGTGGACTCTCAACCACTGAGCCACCAGGGAAGCCCAGCATATATCATTTTTGAGAAGTGTCTCAGTCACATCCAGGCTAATTCCTTCCTTTTGTTGTTTATTTTGGTATTTGAAGAAAAAAGGGAAAGTCTAGTTTATCAAATAGGAAAAACAAGCGTTCATGAATGACAAAATATTTCCAACCAAAGTAGGTTAACCCATGTACAGAAATTAAAATAGATTTTAATGGTAAGAATGCATGTTAAAAATGAATCATCTCTTGGATTTCTCTTAAATTCACTGTAATGTGATATTGTGGAAAAAGTTTAAAGGAAGGTCTGAAGGTCATAATATTAGACTTCATTCATTCACAAGCTTAAATTAAAGCACAGTGCTAGTATAATGTGACCCCTGAATTCTGAGAGAGAATTGTCTGGGGTTTATGCTTTGTTTTGTGGTCTTAGTTTTGTTAAAAGTGGAAAAAATATCTTGGTTTTGCTCTCGTCCTTGAGTTTTTCTTATTTCTCAGTCCAAAGTGATTTTTTCTTCTTATGTTTACTATTTTAAATGAAGAAATTTTCTTATTATATATATGGTTCAGTTTTTTACTCTAATTTTCAGATAGTTTATTTTAGTGTGCTCTTACTGGTTATAGACGGTTTCCAACTCTCCTTCCCTAAATTTTAGCCCACGAATAGTGTTTTTCTTATTTTCTCAAACAGGAGTGATTCCAGCTGACTTATATGAGCTTGTGTGTTTTTTCGTTTGTTTGTTTTTGCTTTTTTGTAAATGTTTACCCCACTGCCTTTGGGATAGAAAATGGTAGATTGTACCATATCATTATAGTCACCATGGCTTGATTATTTTAAGTTGAAACACTGTTAATTCCTCCTTTATTTTCTGATGTTTTCATTTATTTGTATATTTCTACAAATATTTTATATAGGTCAAGTTACCAATGTCATTTTTGATAACTTTTGTACTGCCTTTCTCCATTTTTTACTGTATGTTTTCTGATTACTAAAACATGTAGGGTAATTGACATTTAATATACTTTCCCTGATATGTAGTAAAACCAATATTTCTACTGAAATAAATTAGTAGTGTCCTACGAACAAGGACCTACTGTATAGCACAGAAAACTATACTCAATATTTTGTAATAACCTATAAGGTAAAAGAATCTGAAAAATTATATTTATATATATATATATAATCACTGTGCTGTATACCTGAAACTTACATGATATTGTAAATCAGTTATACTTCAATAAATTTTTTTTTTACATCTTTAATGGAGTATAACTGCTTTACAATGGTGTGTTAGTTTCTGCTTTATAACAAAGTGAATCAGTTATACATATACATATATCCCCATGTCTCTTCCCTCTAAATGTTTGATAGAATTCGCCTGTGAAGCCATCTGGTCCTGGGCTTTTGTTTGTTGGAAGATTTTTAATCACAGTTTCAATTTCAGTGCTTGTGATTGGTCACCTGTTCATATTTTCTGTTTCTTCCTGATTCAGTCTTGGCAGGTTGTGCATTTCTGAGAATTTGTCCATTTCTTCCAGGTTGTCCATTTTATTGGCATAGAGTTGCTTGTAGTAATCTCTCATGATCTTTTGTATTTCCGCAGTGTCAGTTGTTAATTCTCCTTTTTCATTTCTGACTCTATTGATTTGAGTCTTCTCCCTTTTTTTTTTTTTGATGAGTCTGGCTTATCTGGTTTATCTATTTTGTTTATCTTCTCAAAGAACCAGCTTTTAGTTTTATTGATCTTTGCTATCGTTTCCTTCATTTCTTTTTCATTTATTTCTGATCTGATTTTTATGATTTCTTTCCTTCTGCTAACTTTGGGGTTTTATCGTTCTTCTTTGTCTACTTGCTTTAGGTGCAAGGTTAGGTTGTTTATTCGAGATGTTTCCTGTTTCTTAAGGTGGGCTGGTATTGCTATAAACTTCCCTCTTAAAACTGCTTTTGCTGCATCCCATAGGTTTTGGGTCGTCGTGTCTCCATTGTCATTTGTTTCTAGGTATTTTTTGATTTCCTCTTTGATTTCTTCAGTGATCACTTCGTTATTAAGTAGTGTATTGTTTAGCCTCCATGTGTTGGTGTTTTTTACAGACCTTTTCCTGTAATTGATATCTACTCTCATAGCATTGTGGCTGGAAAAGATACTTGATACGATTTCAATTTTCTTAAATTTACCAAGACTTGATTCGTGACCCAAGATATGATCTATCCTGGAGAATGTTCCATGAGCACTTGAGAAAAATGTGTATTCTGTTGTTTTTGGGTGGAGTGTCCTATAAATATCAATTAAGTCCATCTTGTCTAATGTATCATTTAAAGCTTGTGTTTCCTTATTTATTTTCAAATTGGATGATCTGTCCATTGGTGAAAGTGGGGTGTTAAAGTCCCCTACTATGAATGTGTTACTGTTGATTTCCCTTTTTATGGCTGTTAGTATTTGCCTTATGTATCGAGGTGCTCCTATGTTGGGTGCATAAGTATTTACAATTGTTATATACTCTTCTTGGATCAATCCCTTGATCATTATCTAGTGTCCTTCTTTGTCTCTTCTAATAGTCTTTATTTTAAAATTTATTTAGTCTGATATGAGAATTGCTACTCCAGCTTTCCTTTGGTTTCCATTTGCATGGAATGTCTTTTTCCATCCCCTTACTTTCAGTCTGTATGTGTCTCTAGGTCTGAAGTGGGTCTCTTGTAGGCAGCATATATATGGGTCTTGTTTTTGTATCCATTCAGCCAATCTGTGTCTTTTGGTGGGAGCATTTAGTCCATTTACATTTAAGGTAGTAATCGGTATGTATGTACCTATTCCCATTTTCTAAATTGTTTTGGGTTCGTTATTATAGGACTTTTCCTTCTCTTGTGTTTTTGTCTAGAGAAGTTCCTTTAGCATTTGTTGTAAAGCTGGTTTGGTGGTGCTGAACTCTCTCAGCTTTTGCTTGTCTGTAAAGGTTTTAATTTCTCCATCAAATCTGAATGAGATCCTTGCTGGGTAGAGTAATCTTGGTTGCAGGTTTTTCTCCTTCATCACTTTCAGTATGTCCTGCCACTCCCTTCTGGCTTGTAGAGTTTCTGCTGAGAGATCAGCTGTTAACCTTATGGGGATTCCCTTGTGTGTTATTTGTTGTTTTTCCCTTGCTGCTTTTAATATGCTTTCTTTGTATTTAGTTTTTGACAGTTTGATTAATATGTGTCTTGGCGTATTTCTCCTTGAATTTATCCTGTATGGGACTCTCTGTGCTTCCTGGACTTGATTAACTATTTCCTTTCCCATATTAGGGAAGTTTTCAACTATAATCTCTTCAAATATTTTCTCAGTCCCTTTCTTTTTCTCTTCTTCTTCTGGAACCCCTATAATTCGAATGTTGGTGTATTTAATGTTGTCCCAGAGGTCTCTGAGACTGTCCTCAGTTCTTTTCATTCTTTTTTCTTTATTCTGCTCTGCAGTAGTTATTTCCACTATTTTATCTTCCAGGTCACTTATCCGTTCTTCTGCCTCAGTTATTCTGCTATTGATCCCATCTAGAATATTTTTAATTTCATTTATTGTGTTGTTCATCGTTGTTTGTTTCATCTTTAGTTCTTCTAGGTCCTTATTAAATGTTTCTTGCATTTTGTCTATTTTATTTCCAAGATTTTGGATCATCTTTACTACCATTATTCTGAATTCTTTTTCAGGTACACTGCGTATTTCCTATTCATTTGTTAGGTCTGGTGGGTTTTTATCATGCTTCTTCATCTGCTGTGTGTTTTTCTGTCTTCTTATTTTGCTTATCTTACTGTGTTTGGGGTCTTCTTTTTGCAGGCTGCAGGTTCGTAGTTCCCGTTGTTTTTGGTGTCTGTCCCCAGTGGTTAAGGTTGGTTCAGTGGGTTGTGTAGGCTTCCTGGTGGAGAGGAGTAGTGCCCGTGTTCTGGTGGATGAGGCTGGATCTTGTCTTTCTGGTGGGCAGGCCCCCATCTGGTGGTGTGTTTTGGGGTGTCTGTAGACTTATTATGATTTTAGGCAGCCTCTCCGCTAATGGGTGCGGTTGTGTTCCTATCTTGCTAGTTGTTTGACATAGGGTGTCCAGCACTGTAGCTTGCTGGTCGTTGAGTGAAGCTGGGTGCTGGTGTTGAGATGGAGATCTCTGGGAGATTTTTGCCCTTTGATATTATGTGGAGCTGGGAGGTCTCTTGTGGACCAGTGTCCTGAAGTTGGCTCTCCCATCTCAGAGGCACAGCACTGACTCCTGGCTGGAGCACCAAGAGCCTTTCATCCACACGGCTCAGAATAAAAGGGAGAAAAAGTAGAAAGAAAGAAAGAAAGAAAGAAGAAAGGGAGGGAGGGAGGAAGGAAAGAAAGAAAGAAGATAAAATAAAATAAAGTAAGATAAAATAAAATAAATTTATTAAAATAAAAAATAATTATTAAGAAACAAAATATTTTAAAAAAAAAAGAAAACTGATGCATAGAACCCTAGGACAAATGGTGAAAGCAAAGCTATACAGACAAAATCTCACACAGAAGCATACACATACACACAATAAGAGGAAAAGGGAAAAAAATCATAAATCTTGCTCTCAAAGTCCACCTCCTCAATTTGGGATGATTCGTTGTCTATTCATGTATTCCACAGATGCAGGGTACATCAAGTTGACTGTGGAGCTTTAATCCGCTGCTTCTGATGCTGCTGGGAGGGATTTCCCTTTCTCTTCTTTGTTGTCACAGCTCCCCTGGCTCAGCTTTGGATTTGGCCCCGCCTCTGCGTGTAGGTCCCTGGAGGGCATCTGTTCTTCGCTCAGACAGGACGGGGTTAAAGGAGCAGCTGCTTTGGGGGCTCTGGCTCACTCAGGCCAGGAGGAGGGAGGGGTTCGGATGCGGGGCGAGCCTGTGGCAGCAGAGGCCAGCATGACGTTGCACCAGCCTGAGGCCCGCCGTGCGTTCTCCCGGGGAAGTTGTCCCTGGATCCCAGGACCCTGGCAGTGGCGGGCTGCACAGGCTCCCCGGAAGGGGGTTGAGGAGAGTGACATGTGCTCGCACACAGGCTTCTTGGTGGTGGCAGCAGCAGCCTTAGCATCTCATGCCCGTGTCTGGGGCCCGCGCTTTTAGCCACGGCTCACGCCAGTCGCTGGAGCTTCTTTAAGCAGCGCTCTTAATCCCCGCTTCTGGCACACCAGGAAACAAAGAGGGAAGAAAAATTCTCTTGCCTCTTCGGCAGGTCCAGACTTTTCCCCAGACTCCCTCCCGGCTATCTGTGGTACACTAACCCCCTTATTGCTGTGTTCAGGCCGCCAACCCCAGTCCTCTCCCTGCGCTCTGAAGGGAAGCCTGAGCCTCAGCTCCCAGCCCCGCCTTCCCCTGCGGTTGAGCACACAGGCCTCTCAGGCTGGTGAGTGCTGGTCGGCACCGATCCTCTGTGCGGGAATCTCTCTGCTTTGCCCTCCGCACCCCTGTTGCTGCGCTCTCCTCCGTGGCTCCAAGGCTTCCCCCCTCCGCCACCCGCAGTCTCCACCCGCGAAGGGGCTTCCTAGTGTGTGGAAACCTTTCCTCCTGCACAGCTCCCTCACACTGGTGCAGGTCCCGTCCCTATCCTTTTGTCTCTGTTTTTTCTTTTCTCTTTTGCCCTACCCAGGTACGTGGGGACTTTCTTGCCTTTTGGGAGGTCTGAGGTCTTCTGCCAGCGTTCAGTAGGTGTTCTGTAGGAGTTGTTCCACGTGTAGCTGTATTTCTGGTGTATCTGTGGGGAGGAAGGTGATCTCCGCGTCTTACTCTTCCACCATCTTCCCCTCTAGGATCAATAAAAATTTTTTTTTAAAAATTAGTAGTGTCCTCGTATTTATGAGCAACAACTTTAAGCCAGCACTCAACTCCTTGTAGTTTAGGAATTTGATCTGTAGGGTCAAAGATGCATGGGTGGGAGAATTTCAACGTTAGGAATTCAGGAAGCAGTGGTTATATATTTCTGAAATTTGGGGGATTTTTGTTGTTTTTCTTTGGTCATTGTTCAAAAAACAGATGGTGGGTCTAGCTTTAAAGTAAATTATTAATTATAACTGTTATCCTTTTTAGTTTAAAATCCAATGAAAAACACAAGACTAGATTAGTCTTGACTATCAAGTGTAATTGCATGTACTCATGAAAAGCCACCATTTCCAGACCAAATTAGACTCTTATTATCTATAAAAACATGATGGTGCTTAATTTATTTGGGGTGTAGTGTTACCTCTGTGGTTAGCTGTCAGTTTCTGAAAACAGCAGTTTTCAACATTTCAAGGTTTTCAATTAGACCATAGTGACAAACGCCAGTCTTTCTAATCACTAGAGTTTAGTCAGTAAAATTACGATATGGTCTTTCTTTAACTATTGTCAGGTCACTTAGTATCTGCTTAATCTTTTTACGCTTTCATAAACTAAGGGAAAGATTGAGATCATTAGATATCCAACTGTAATTCAACGCTGTCAAGATTAAGGAGGGGATTATGGTCATTAGGAGTAAAATGGTCTCATTTATGGACTGAGAACAATGAGTCCCATCAATAAACTACTTTCTGCCTCTAATGATCCTACTTCTAATTGTGTGCAAATCTAACAACAAACTCATTACCTTCTTTCATTCTTGAGGGGACGATGGCTTAACAGAAATTCTTTGAGTCTGTGTTGCTTTTATACTTCCTTGACTTTTGGTACCTGTTTATGAAAGCAATAAATTATTTCTAGGTGAACTGGTATGTCTTTTAAGGGAAATGTGCTGTGTTCTCTCTCAGTTTTTCAGCATAGATTTGACAGAGGAACAGATTTTCTAAGATTAGATAAGCTCCAAAATCAGTGGCATCTTAATCTTTACACGAGTCATTCATTTTAGACAGATATCTGTCTTATACAATTTCCAATTCAAAATCCTTGAATGTTCTAAGAATTGAAAATGATCTCAGCGAGGGGTTCATAAAGGAGGCGTCTCATGTTGGGCTCTCTGTCATTCTCTCACCTTTATGGTAGAAATTCTCTTAACCCACCTCCTCGTAACCACGTTGCCTGAGAAATCAGTGCTTACACTTCGCTGGATATAAGGTGTTGACTGATGCCCTTGCAGCTAGTAGGCTGTTCTCAAGTACATCCTGGCACTTCTACTCTTAACTTTTGAGATCATGGCGTGCCATGAGTCTGTGGTGCTTATTCTCCAAACCTCCTGTATACGTCAGTTGTACTTGTTAGTTCAATTATGTCTTTCTTTTTTTCATTATTTTCTAAATTAATTTTTATTGGAGTATAGTTGATTTATAATATTGTGTTAGTTTCTGCTGTATAGCAAAGTGAATCAGTTATACATACACATATATCTACTCTTTTTTAGATTCTATTCCCATATAGGTCATTACAGAGTATTGAGTAGAGTTCCCTGCACTATACAGAAGGTTCTTTCTTTTTTTTCTTATTTATTTATTTTTTATACAGCAGGTTCTGTTATCTCTTCTGCTGTATAGCAAAGTGAATCAGTTATACATACACATATATCTACTCTTTTTTAGATTCTATTCCCATATAGGTCATTACAGAGTATTGAGTAGAGTTCCCTGCACTATACAGAAGGTTCTTTCTTTTTTTTCTTATTTATTTATTTTTTATACAGCAGGTTCTTATTAGTTATCTCTTTTATACATATTAGTGTATATATGTCAATCCCAATCTCCCAACTCATCCCACCACCTCAGTTATGTCTTTCAGTTAAATATTATGTGAACCAAGAAATAGTGCTTAAAAAATATGTCATTTTTATGAGAACTATGTCAAATGCTTTGCAAAATGCTTTATGCTTGATAAAGTCATTTTAAGTTTGCTGTCTAATCAGGATGGGTAAGAAAACTTAAAAGATAGGAACCAATTCCAAAAGCCTTCTGTACTCAGATTGCTCCATGAATGTATTTAAATTCTAGCAACTTAAATCTAGAAACCAATCTAGAAACTGGCTGAGAGAGTATATTTTGTGTGTGGTTTATATGCAAGCAAGCCTCAGCACGGAGCCAATCAGAGGATCCTAACTCAAATAGAATACCTTAGCTCTACATCAAAAAGATTGGCAAATGGGGCTTCCCTGGTGGCGCAGTGTTTGGGAGTCCGCCTGCCGATGCAGGGGACGCGGGTTCGTGCCCCGGTCCGGGAGGATCCCGCGTGCCACGGAGTGGCTGGGCCCGTGGGCCATGGCCGCTGGGCCTGCGCGTCCAGAACCTGTGTTCCATGGTGGGGGAAGCCACAGCAGTGAGAGGTCCACGTACCGCAAAAAAAAAAAAAAAAGATTGGCAAATGAATATTATTTATACTTTTTCTGTTAAAATATCTAAGATGTGTATCATGTTTTATGAACACCTACTTTAACTGAACTCTTTGATTAACTGACCCTGCCTGATTTTCTAATTGTCTTTCTAGTCATGTCTAGTGTATTAAAAACTGTATTCCTGCTCACTCATATTCACTAGAAGTGTTAACTTTATATTCTAAGTCCATCATTTTCTCTCCTTTCTGCAGTGTAAAAATGGGCCATGTGTGTTTATACCTTGAAGATTTTATTTCTTCCCCCAAGACAAACTCAATTTCTATAGGCTTTTGTCATTTTACCCAGTTAAGGTATTAAAAATCATACAAACAAGCTGAAGGCATCTGTCTTTTTTCTCTCTCTTGTGAATATTATTACCAGTGTGAATATGTTACCAATAGCATACAGGCCATCTGAGGAGGAGAGTCTCATGGTGACCTGAGAATAATTTTGTTGGCAATCTTAATGCTAAGATCAGAGATAAATAGGGAGGGCTTCTTGTGGGGCCTGACCATGGTACATCCTGTAAGAAAAATGCGATGCCTCTGCTCTAGAGGAACTTACAATCTTTTTGAAGAGATAAGATTTACAGATAAGAGATACTTAGAGAACCGTATAAGATACTGAAATGCCTAGATGGTAAAGGGCAGATTATAAATTTTCTAGGAGCTAAGAGAAAGATAGTAAAAAGTATAATTATGTTACCAATCCTAGAATGTTTACCCATCTCTAATGATTGAATCAAAGAATGGCTCAGGAAGACTTGGAAGTCTGGGTGTTATCTATGGGACATCCTTTCCATTGTAAATTGGAGAATAATTGATAAAACATAAGACTACAAAAATAAATACTATATTAGGAATTACCTAATATAATTTAAAACATGACAAGGCTTGTTTCTGAAGGGTGAAGAATGAATATTTGTTTAAAAGCATGTAATGCAAATGTTCAGGTGGTCAATGAAGTCAAAACAATTCTGCTTCTTAGGATGGAATTAGAACTTGTTGCATCATCTAAACCTTGGCATGGAGATACTGGCCTACAAATGGCAGTTTCATCTGGTTCAGCCATTACATTTATATTCAAAATTCCCATGGGGACATTAATCAGTAGAAATGCATATATCTATATATATATAGATATAGATGCATATATATTTCCAGTAGTCACATTTAATATGTATAAGAATGCTATATAGTAATATAGAAAATATATTAATATTAAAATATATATCACATTTATTCATTCACTTAATTTGATCAGCATTAACAAAATACCTGAGCTATTCATGGCACTGAAATGTTCTGGGCACAGTTATAAGACTTACAAAATCATTGAAGCAGTGTGGGTCAACATGATACATAAATAACATAAGGGTATTTCCCCATTCTGCCCATTTATTATTTAGGACTTAATGTAGTTTGTTCTTAGTTGACTAATGATTAGACTATTGGTTAGTAACATGTTTTTTTTCATTTCACCCAATATTTATTCAGTCATACTACGTGCGAGGCACTGTGTTAGGCCCAGTGAGAAGAGCAAAAAGTACCTCTGACCTTCAAGAACGTGACTGGAATATCATTTCCCTAATAAAATGATTGCAAAGAATTTAATCAGGTTGATTAGGAGAATTTTTTTTTTTTATTTCTTTATTTTTTGGGTGCATTGGGTTTTTGTTGCTGGACGCAGGCTTTCTCTAGTTGCGGTGAGCGGGGTCTACTCTTCATTGCGGTGTGAGGGCTTCTCATTTCGGTGGCTTCTCTTGTTGCAGAGCACGGGCTCTAGGTGCGCGGCCTTTAGTAGTTGTGGCACGCGGGCTCAGTAGTTGTGGCTCGCGGGCTCTAGAGCGCAGGCTCAGTAGTTGTGGCACACGGGCTTAGTTGCTCCGCGGCATGTGGGATCTTCCCAGACCAGGGCTCGAACCTGTGTCCCCTGCGTTGGCAGGCAGATTCTTAACCACTGCACCACCAGGGAAGTCCTAAGAGAAATTTTTAAAAGACATTTCAAACAGTTCTTAGTTTATTCCAGCTCTTGCAAAGTCAAACTTACATGCAATAGTGAATACTGAAGGAAACCAAGAGTCTTCTTTAGATCCCATAAGAAGAGGCAATAATCAAAAAGTCAAACCCATTTGCTCCGTTCATGTTAGTGAATATAAGGCATAGTTAAATAAAACTGACTGCAAAATTGAGATCCAGTTTTTTAACATCCAAATTATTCCTAGGCAAATGTTTAAAACCTTAAACTATTTATATTCTTAAATCTTGCCCTCCCCCGAATTTATATTTGAAAATTCAGCAAGTACCTGAAACAAATCTTAGGGGGAAAATGATAGTTTTGCTGCCTAATATTTTAAACTTTTGACTACAAATAATGTGAGATCATGAGTCCTAAAATGATTGGGGTCACATGCTGGATTCTGTGTTTATGGTGGAAAATTGGAAAATACTCTTTTTTACGAGGAAAGAATTCATGTAGAAAATGAAGTCTGTTGATGTATAGTAAGACAAAAAGAAGTGTCTTACAAGCGAAAAAAAGAATGTTTTCCAACATGGCTTATTGTTCTAGTACTACTCATTAGTGTATGATCACTATTTTCTTTCTAAGATCATACCCTTTATTAGGCAGCAATATTCTGCTAATGGAGAAAAGAAAATGAGCGGTTTATAATTATGTAAATAAGGCATAGTTTTTCTATTTCTGAAAAGTAATAGAACTTTTCCCCCCTAAATGAATAAAGTCTCAAATAAAATTAGAATCCCTGTACCTCACTACTCATTAAAGAGTGACACTAGTAACAATTTGCAAAGAGCAAACTGTAGAAATGCAATAAAACAAGATTATCATGGCAAAATTGAGATTTCTCTCTGTACGTCATGCTAAAAATGCAGCTGAGAGCTGGTCTTTGCAAGATCAGTGAGGGATCTCTGCACAAAATGTGATTTGCATATTTAAAGAATTGATTTAAACCACAGCTTGTAACCCACGCCACAGAGAGAAAAGCAACATAACATGGATGCACCATTGTCCATCTATGTGTAGCAGAGTCCATGTGTTTGTCAGATGGACACTAGTGCATTTTTAATTCTCAGAGGCAATAAGGCTGGTGTATGAAGTTTACAGAAGCTATTTCATTTTATGTCCACCATGGATATTGTGACTATTGTTTATTTCTGAGATAGCACAGTAATCTTCTATTAATTTGTGTTACTTTAATGCCTTCTATCCTAAAAACCTCTTGATTTGTATTCAGGGTATTATTCATATTCATTCGTTTCTAATTGCATTTGGTAACCTCTGGTAGCTTTTGAGACTTCAAATGTAATTGAAGGTTTTCATTTTAACTCATAGAATCAAGGAGTGATGGTGACATCAGTGTTCTAAGAATAACACATTTTCCCCCGGAGGCATTTGTGAGATGGATTGAAAGTGTGGAGACCAGTTGCAATAGTCTAACCTTTGGGTGATGTGAGTCTCAGAAAAGTGGCAGTTGCCATGGAAAGGCAAAGATGGATGCTAAAAGGCATTTTGAAAAATAACGATTGACGAGAATTGTCTAGGTGTGGTTAATAAAAAGGATAAAGAGTAAAATCTAACTCACTGGTTTTAAGAAATGACAGCTGAAAGAATGGTGGTACCATTGTGGCAAACAGGATAATTGGAAATAGATTTTGGTTTCTGGCAGAAAGTGGTTGCCCAGATTTGGATATGTTGCTTACCAGGACATGGACCACCCAATGGGATGTGTTTAGTTGGTAAGTGAGAAGAGAAAACTGTTCTTCAGATAAGAGGTAGGAGCTTGAATATAGAGATTTGGGAATCCTCAGCTTATATACAATAATGAAAGCCTTGATGTGAAAGCAATGCCTTAAGATGAAGAGTTTTTAGAGAAAAGAGCAGAGGGTCTTGGGAATGCTTCCATTTACATGGTAGGAAGAAGCATAGAAGGCAGCAAATGAAACAGTTAGAAAGAAGAGTCATATTGCTCTATAGAATGAAAGAGAATTTGTATTTGGAGTTGAATCAGCTTGATAATATTGGCCTCAAATAATTTTTCCAGGTACCTAGAAATTTCATATCATATACTTTGGGCCTAAAAGTAACCATTTTATGAGTTGATGGAATTCTAATGAATACAAGTATCTGTGGCATAGATTAGAGATATTCCTGAAATGTTTCCTATGAAAAATATATCTCATGTACTGTGCCTTGCTTTCTAAATATTACCTTTATACATAGAAAAGAGAGTTAGGGGGCTGTTTTGGCCCCATCCTTCTGCCAACTACAATTTCCCTGTATCAACATCTCTAACACCATCAACTCAAGTTTTTTATGACACAAGCACAGTTTACAAAGAGTTTTCACAACTCATTTGTAACTTTATCACCACTCTATGAGGCCAGCAAGGCAGGTGGTATCATTCGTGTTTTACAGGTGAGAAAACAAAGACTCAAAGCGGTTTATGTGTCTTGTGCAGTCATATGGAAAGTAAGTGGGACTCGGGTCTTCTAAGACCAGCTTTCTTTTTGTTGTTATCCTGCTGCCCCACATTTATTATACCTTCCCTGAAGACTACTGTAAATGAGACTAGAATTTCATCAAAGCAGATCCTAAAGGTACATTATGAATTTACTCCCTGTTTTACTGAGTGAAAATCCATTTAGGCAATATTCCATACATTAGGTCACAGGTCAAAAGTGACTGTTTACTGGGCTTTTGGGGACACATTTTGAGGCATATTAATTCCTTCAGGCTTCTTGAGTAAATTACTCTTGAAAGGGTTCTTATTGGTACCCTCCAGAGGCCCAGATGAGTTAATTGGCTTACAAAACATATGTGGATTGCACTCAGGGAATAATTCACTCATCTCTTAACGTCTGGATGTACTGTTTTATTTTTTTTTTTACTATTATGTACTCACGTCTGAAAACTGTGGCCATTTAAAAAAAATATGGCAAGTAAACAGTATGTATATAATTAAGAATAATTCACTGTAGCTCTATGCACATTATAAAAATGTTTAAAGAAAGAAAAAGCCCTCAAGTTTATAGCACCATGTTAAAAATGTCCCAGTGTATCTACGTAACTATGAATTTAGTGTAATTTAAATAACTAAAAAAACATTTTTACAGCAACACTTCATTCTCATTTTGAGAGAATTACCAATTGTTTTTATATTATCTGCTTTGAAAATATGGGAAACAAGATTGTTCAAGATGTTTGTGTGCATGTCATTCCATGAACCAAAGCACAGGTTTTGTTAATCTGCATTCCCCTGGAGAGATAATAAAATATTGCTCTGCTAAAATCTGATTTTCACCTTATGCTAATAATACCCTCTTCCTCAGACTTCTTCTCCTACTCCCTTCTAACTATAACACTCCATCAAAACAAGAAACAAAACAAAAACATCCTCCAAGAAAGAAAATTACAGAACTACAAAAGCAGTACAAAAACCAAGAAAATGAATATGTCTCTTTAGTAGAAAATAAGAGATGAATGTTGATGACTCTGCCATTGAAAATGAGTCCCATTCTACCACTTGGCCTCAAAGTTCCTTGGCCTGGATTCCATCCCCATGAATTTTTCTCTCCACTTCAGCTCCCCCAAAAGCATGGAAACAATAGCCTTTGTCGTAGAATATGGCTGCCTCCAGGATTCCACACTTTGAAATGTGCCTTTCATTCCCACAGCCATCCTCACACAGCCCTCGCCTCTCGAGCCTGTCTGTTGGCCTCATTATGACTTCACCTTTACCCTTCCTTACCCTCTCCCTTTTCTTCCAGTCTATCAGTTCCCCTCTAGCTGCACTCACCACATCACCTGACCTGTACATTTCTAGCACACACTGCCAGCACTTTGGAATCTCACACTTTTCCTCAAGCCCCCCTCCTTTTGTCTTCTGTCATTCATACCCTGCTATTCCTATTGCTCTGTTCCAATTCCAAGTCCTGCATAGATAACAAAAGTCATACAGTCCACCTGATGGGATCTTCTATCCCATGATTTCTAACGTTGGGCTCCTAATGGAGTAGCGACCGATTTCCGTTTAACTCAAATCCTCTCTTTTTCTCCCACAACAGCAATTCCAAACTGTGTTTGTTCTCCTCAAGCCCCCAAGTCCATCCTCTGTATGCCTAGAAGATCACCTTTTCTCCTTCTTGACTGAGAAGATGGAAACTACCCCTTTCATTTACAGTTACATGTCTCAAGGAATACATCATCCTCCATCTCTTTCCAAAGTTTCTTACTTCCTGCTCACTTATTTTTATTGAAATATAATTAATTTACAATATTGTGTTAGTTTCAAGTGTACAGCAAAGTGATTCATTTATACATATGTGTATATATATGTATTATTTTTCAGATTGTTTCCCATTATAGGTTATTACAAGATATTTAGTATAGTTCCCTGTGCTATACAATAGGTCCTTGTTGTTTATCTGTTTTATCTATAGTAGTGTATATCTGTTAATCCCAAACTCCCAATTTATCCCTTCTCCTCTTTCCCCTTTGGTAACCATAAGTTTGTTTGCTATGTCTGTGCCTACTCACTCTTTAACGCTTATAATCTGACTGGTACCTCTCATCAATGTATCCATCCTTGTATGTACTTGATTTAACCTCCTTACAAAATTACAAGCTCTGAGTGTAGCAGGACTGTGCTTTACTCCTCTCTCAGGTCCTTGTCCTTTGCTATTACAAGGTTGTGCCATTAGCAGACACTGAATAACCATGTGTTAAATTAGGGACATAAAAGAACTTCACATACCAGGTTCCGCTTGTACTTCTCATACCTGGAAATGCTGCTTAACTAAAACTGGCCTTTCCTTATTCCTAAGAGCCAGTAGAGCATATTGGTTAAAAGCACAGACTAGGCTACATAACTTCACATACTAGTTCTGCCACTTAGTACATATATAACTTTGAGGAAATTATTTAGTCTCTCTTTGCCTCAGATTTCTCATATGTGAATAGGGATAATAACAGGATATATCTCCCAGAGTGGTTATCAGAATAAAATGAGTGTGTGTGTGTGTGTGTGTGTGTGTGTGTGTGTGTGCACGCATGTGTGTGTAACACTAGGATGTGTAACTTGTCAACTTCCTAAAATGTATTGGATTATCATTTTAAAGCCCAAGTTAACTACAAATAGATCAGTTATATAGTATACTTCTTGGTTAATTATTTATTATATCTTTAGAAAAGTCTGAAAGGAAGTATAAGGTAGAGATATAATACTGGAGAATTTGATTTGCATCCCTCTGTGTTACTTTGACAAGTGATCATTTGGCCATTGAGATTACATTTCATATTACTTTATAATGGCTGATTTTTCCTCTTATATTGGCTGACTTACAGGACCTGGCTTTGAGTTTCTGCATGCACCTATTGCTGTTATATTTTACTTAATTTGAAGATTTTTCAAATTTTGCCAGAGGTGCCTTGATCCTATCTGCCTGTGGTAGTATGCTAGCTGTATAAAAAATGCTTTTTTTTTTAGCTGTTAAATAATTATTCTGTTGATGCATTTGGCAGAATAAGCTTATATAATCAGCTGCACCTTGTGGAATTCACAGTATGCATTTATCCTCAGAAGGATGGAAATAGTTGTTGTAAAGAGACTCAGGTGCATTGTGATTGGAAGAGGAACCAGAAATCCAGAGACCTGGCTGTATATACATGGACAATCACTTTTGATTTCTCTCTTTCTCCATATCCTCATGAGCTATCTGGGCTAGGAAATTAATGTTGCCCCTCCCAAGAGTGTACTTTTATTCATCTAGAGCTCACGGTGTTTGCTAGAGGTGAGGGGTGAGGGGTGAGCAAAATGGGTGAAGGTGGTTAAAAGGTACAGACTTCCAGTTATAAGATAATCAAGTTCTAGGGAGGTATGTAATGGATAGCAAGTGACTGTAGTTATGATGCTGTGTTATATATTTGAGAGTTGCTAAGAGACTAGATCTTAAAATTTCTCATCACACACAAAAATTTTGTAACTAAACTTATTGTGGTCATCATTTCACAATATATACATATATCCAATCAGTGCATTGTACACCTAAAACTAATACAAAGATATATGTCAATTATATCTCAATTAAAAAAAATAGAACACAGGTCAGCAGACTTTTCCCATCAAGAGTCAGAAGTTAAATATTTCAGGCTTTGCTGACCATACAACATCCATGTCACAAGGACTCAGCTCTGCAGCCGTAGGCAATGTGTCAATGGCCATGTTCCTATAAAACTTTACTTATAGACACTTAAATTTGAATTTCATACAATTTTCATGTGTCACAAATTTTATTCTTTCATTTTTTTGCAACCACTTATAAATGTAAAAAGCATTCTTACCTTGCAGGCCATATAAAAACAGGCAGTGAGCCAGATTTGGCCTATGTGCAAGTAGTTTGCCAACTCTTGATCTGGAATAACAATTTATACATGTATTTATATATTTGAGGACATACAGTACGTAAGGTATTACCTTGTGGTGCTTGTATTCATGATTATTTTCACTTTCCTTTCCCTGATTTCATAAATGATCATGAGGCATTTGAAAAATCTGAAGGGCCTTTGACCAGATTGTGTGTGTATGTGCTTGTAGATATTTTTGCCAGAATACTTCAAAGTCTCTGAGCTCTTTATTCACCTTTACTTTGCCGAATGTTTTCCCACCTGTGTAGATGAATGAAGGTTTTTGACAGCTTTTCTTTGCATGACTTTCAAAACTAGTTGCTACTTAAATTACCCAAAGGTGTCTGTAGCCCTTCCTTGTATATTTGTTGAGTCCCTTTTTGCAGGGGTGGAGGGACTTTTCAGGAACATATTTGAATAGATTGAAAATTCTTCATGGCAAAGTTCAGATATTTGGGGGGGGGGGTCTTATGGAAGATGACATTTAAAGCATCCTTTGTGCCTCTAAGGTAGTTCATTTCTTCAGGACCTGAGACATATCCAGTGATTTTTGGCGCATAGGTGTTGCTTCATAGAATCTCCCTATACACTTAAAAAGGTTCTTTCCCTTCTTTGTTAACTGTCAGATTCACCCTATGTCCCAATATTGTATCTCCTATAAAATTCAGAAAGAACATGAGTGATATGGGGGTACCATTCAAAGTTAGGGAGTGTCTTTTCTTTTACAAAGAGGTTATTAAAACAAAATGCATTAAACAGTTAAGATCCTACTGTACATAAACTTTCATAAGATGATTTTTTTTCAATTGATATGAAAGAAATCACATGTATTACAAAGTTTTTGTGAATTTCACATTATTGGCTATATAATTATTCATATCATTGTTCTAAAGTTTTTACTTAATTATTCCCTTATCTCTGATCATCTAGATTGTCATTTTATATAAGATCATATGACTTTCTTTGGCTAAAAGCCTGGCTTCTCTTTCAGGCTTTCTTTTTTTTTTTGAAGACAGTTAACAACAACTAGTATTACTGTGTCAAATGTTAGAATATTTATAAGCCACTTAACTCTAATTATTTTCTTGGAAAGTTATGATTTTTTTTTTCGGTTTACATTGTACGAGAGTTTCTGTAACTGTACCCTCAGCAGTACAAAGTAGTCTACACATTAAAAATCATGTTTGCTAATTGGGTAAAAGAAACATGGTGTCTCAGTTCAGACAAAATTTATTAATCACTCACTGTATGGCAGGTACAGTGTTAAAAGCTGAGAATAGGAAAATATTTTTGATAGCCTCACTGTGCTTTCAAGGAACTAAAATTCTTTTCAGAGAAGTAGCCATATAAACTATTAGAATGCAATGAAAAAACCTTAAAAGAATCAAAAGTACTATGGGAGCACTGAGAATGGGGTTACTACATCTAGAGATGTCATGAAAAACTCCATAGACAAGTTGACCTCGAGCAGAATGGGAATTCCAGAGAAAAAGAGTAGAGTGATGGTTACCAGGGTGGCGTGGGATAAATTGGGAGATATTAGTCAAAGGGTACAAACTTCTAGTTATTAGATTAAGAAGTTCTGGGGATCTATTATACAGCATAGTGACTATAACTAATAATATTGTATCAGATACTTGAATGTTGCTAAGAGAGTAGATTTTAAATGTTCTCACCACAAAAAAGAAATGATAATTATGTGACGGGATGGAGGTGTTAACTAAAGCTATGGTGGTGATAATTTTGCAGTATATAAATGTGTCAAATCAACACATCAGTATATTTAAACTTACACAATGCTATGGGTCAATTATATTTCAATAAAACTGGGAAGGAAAAACAAAAACAAACAATAAAATAAGAAGTAGTAACATTTGCTTTTATTCCCCCATTATGGAGGGCAAAAAATTTTTTTTTAATCAAGTAAAAGGAAGCAAGTGCCTCTGGGGAGTGGGAAATAGGGGGCAGGAGACAACAGGTGTTATTTTCGTAACCAGTTTTATAGAATGATTTGACTCTATAAATTATGTACATTTATAACTTTTGTAAAAACAAAAACTATGCTTAAAACTTCCACAAAGAAATAGTTAAAAGTTGCTTATATTCTTTATAAAGAAGAAGAATGGGAGTTCATTAGTCCAGGGTAGCAGAAAGATATTCCAGGCAGAGAAATGTGAACCAAGGGAGGGAGACGTGAAAGAGAAGTTGAGGATGGCAGTTCAGGAGCATTAAGTGTGGGAGAATGACCTTAAATGAAAATGAGAGATAAGGAGATGGAAGTCATCTATTTAAAGGCCTTATACATATTGATCCTGTATGTGACGGGAGAACAAAAAGAAATAACATCTTTCTAATTCTATAAGGTGCTAGTTTATATGATAAGAGCTCTGTCTACATCATTTCACTTTATCACTATGACAACCTTATGAGGTTAGAATTATTTTCCCCATTTCACTGATGAAGAAACTAAGGTTCATAAAGGTGAAGTAACTTGCCCAGAATCGCACTGTAAGTAATGGATAAAGAATTTGAAATAGGTGTGTCTGACTCCAAAGGCCATGCTTTTTTTCTCCACCATAGCATAGCACACCATTGGATACTGAAAGATTTGAAGCATTGTGGTGGCAAAATCAGGTTTTAATTTTTAAAGAATAAGTCTGGCATAGTGTGGAACCAGATTTTATGATGCCATTGTTGACTAATTTGGAAGTGTGTTTCTATTCTAGGAGGACTATTTAGTCGGATGTATTGTTCATTCAGATTCCAATCCCAATTCTACCGACACTAGTCAGCACCTCCTAAGTGCTGGGCACTCCGCCACATGTGTTTTACCACATTCTGTAAATTAGTGTTAATTGTGGTTGAATACAGTATTTTAATGCTGAAACATGTTTTATAACGTTTGGCTAGTTTGATCTACTAGGAAAACTGTTTTGGAAGAACATATATGATGTTCAGGGCTAAATCTCTTTTGTCAGCAAGTATTACCAGCATGACATCTGGTTGTGTGTCATGTTTAGAATTTCCTGTGATCACAGCTTAAAAAAATGTTATTCTGCAACTTTTAGCAGCCAACCACATTTAATACTGAAATTGTGGTTTTGATTTTGGTGGGAAATTGGTAGACCTACATAATGAATGTTAATTTCTAGTTGTCTGAGGTTGAAAGTAATGACCATTTGTGTGGAATTCTTATTTGCGTTTTCTTATCCATTACTGGCTCCATTGAAGACCTCCAAATCCTTTATAAATTGGCAAAACAATTTCAGTAAAAGGGCCATAATTGTTAAAACATTTATTTTCAACTACTGAAGGATAGAGATTACAGTGGCAAATGTAACTCGCTGACTAACTGGAGGGACAGTGATGGACCTTTTGAAATTGATGGAAGGTGAAATTCATTTTAAAAATTTAGAAATAAAAATAAAGGGATAAATAAATAGATCCTTTAAAAAAAATAAAGGAGAGAAGGACAGGACTTTATCACGTCCAGGGCAGCAACAGAGTTACTGACTTGGGAACTAAAGCAGATGTGTGCAGCATCCCTTTCTACTCAGTACACTCAGGAGTGGTAATTATATTGTTCCACTCTGATTAAAATACAGGTAATCACTGCTGTCGGCCTTAAAAAGAAAAAGTTCACTGATAAGAAACTCTGCAATTAATTGCAATGACCATTCAAAGAAAAACAAGCAACAGTGAAAGCTAGAAATGTGTATACCCTAAAAGAAGTTTGTAGAGCTACAAACAGGAAGAAGACATGCTTGCCATGAGTACCTCAAGTGGAGCTGGTGGGAAAGAGGGACCAAAGAAGGATGAAACCTACTTTGTCTTGTATTGGCTAAACCACCCTTAACCCTTCCACTTGTACCAGTGTTAATGTATCAATTATGTACACTATGAAGGAAAAACAATCGAGTCTTTCAGATTTCTCATTCTTTTAAGGAAATTTGGGCAGATATTTTCTTGACTCTGTGCTTTAAAGGCCTGCAGCTTTTAGATTTTGTGTACTCCCCCCCCACCTCCAAATGCAATTAGCTGTGTGGCTGTTATTAGCAACATTTGTTTCAAGAGAAGTATAACAGCAAGACTTTTGGTGGCGGGGAGACAATAGGAATATCCATGGTACCTATGAAAGTTCAGAGTAACTCACAGCAAAGTAGAGGAAAGAGGAAAAATAGGAATAAATTACAAGCATAGCCTAGAGGAGAATGACCTTACCCAAAATCTAGAAATGTTTGTACTTGGAATGAGTCAAGGATGAGGAATTATTACCTAGACTTATACAGCCAGAAAACTAACTGTACTAAATTATATAATGAAACAATGTAACTGAAGTTGGATCTGTATACAAATGCCTCCCTATTTCCTGTATCCAGCTCAGACCTCTCTTCTGACCTCCAGATCCATATATCCAACCTCCTATTTGCAGTCTCAACCTGGACACTTCATACAATTGAAACTTAGTTGGTCCAAAGCTAAATAAACCCATCAGTATTCCCCCCAAATCTCCTTCCTGATGTCTCTGTTTCCTTTGTTCATGCCGGAAACCCAGGAATCATTCTTAACAATCCCTTCTTCCTTATCGCTCACATTTTATTCACCCCAAGCCCAGTCAGCTCTGTGTCTAAATTACATACCACAGCCACTTTGGTCACCCTAATTCAAGCCACCATCACCTCCTGTCTAGACCATAATCATTGTTTCTTAACTCTTCTCCCCTATTCTATTCTTGACCCCCTACCTCCATTTTCCACATAGCTGCCAGAGTTTAATCTTTTTTAAAGTGTAATTTTCATCAGCCTCCTCTGCTTAAAGCCCTTCAGTGCATTCCCATTACTCTTAGGGTGAAACCTAAAGTTCTTATCATGGCCTAAAAGGCCCCACCTACCCCTCAAACCTCATTTCCTCTTTTCATCCATTGTTACTGTTATTAGGCAAAAACACTTAAGGGATAGTAGATTTATGAGATGATAACACCCAGATAAAGCCCCACTTTATTTATGGACTGATTTCAGTGGTGAGGAACTTAGAAAATCATTACAGTTATATCCTCTAATTTGTTTAGTTTGCATTGCCAATCTCTTATCTGGGGGCATATAGTAATCCTATTGGTATCCACAGTCAGTTAATGAAGAAGGAGACCTGTAACTCAAACCTTACTATACCCTTCCCAAGCCTCTTTTATCTGACCTGTAACCCTATTACCAAGCAGAACTGCCAATTCGAGCAGCACTAATGTGGAAGGGATCTGATGACTCCAGCATTATGACCTCATCACTGACACTGACCTCATGACAACTTGCATTCAGTTTGGGTGAAAGTCGATGGCTTATACATAAGTACATATCTGTGGATTTCACTCATTAGACTTGTTCCGGGAGAACCCAGGCAAGTGCAAGAATAACCTTGCAAAATCGTACAGTCCCAGTGATTTCCCTGATGACTTCAGAAATACATTTCTTGGATAAGTTGGCCATAGTCGCAAAAATTACACTCAAGAAGGCTAACAGTCTTTTAATATAGCATTATAGCTTTATTTTTTAATTTATTTTTTAAATCTATTTTTATTTATTTATTTTTGGCTGCATTGGGTCTTCGTTGCTGCGCGCAGGCTTTCTCTAGTTGCAGTGAGCGGGGGCTACTCTTTGTTGTGGTGCGCGGGCTTCTCATTGTGGTGGCTTCTCTTGTTGCAGAGCACGGGCTTTAGGCGCGCAGGCTTCAGTAGCTGTGGTGAGTGGGCTCAGTAGTTGTGGTTTATGGGTTCTAGAGTGCCGGTTCAGTAGTTGTGGCGCCTAGGCTTAGTTGCTCCATGGCATGTGGGATCTTCCCAGCCCAGGGCTCGAACCCGTGTCCCCTGCATTGGCAGGCGGATTCTTAACCACTGCGCCACCAGGGAAGCCCAGCATGCAGACTATTTAGTTGCGGCATGCATGTGAGAGCTACTTCGCCCACCAGGGATTGAACCCGGGCCCCCTGCATTAGGAGCATGGAGTCTTACCCACTGGACCACCAGGGAAGTCCCGCATTTTAGCTGTATGATGACACTACCTACATGTATTTAATTCTTGCCAAATAACACGTGGAAGAAAGTATTCAAATGGTTTATCAATCAATATAATCTTTTCGTACCTTATTAAGGATGTAATATACCAGGAGTAAGGGGGTTAGTAAAGTTGCCATTAAATGGCTCCTCGGATGAGAACATTTGTGAATGCTTTTTCAAGAAGCCGGTAGTTGTTTAGATGTGGAAAAAAAAAAAAAAAAAAAAAAGTGCTCATTTCTCACAGCTCGTTTATCAGAACTTTGGCAACATTGAATATAGTTGTTTTCCACATGTTTTTTCTGTGTGATTTTTTTCAGTAATTATTATAGCTCAAAACTAAATGCATACATAAACATAGACTCAAAATTCCAAATTTTACAAAGATGTAATTTCAGATTTTGTAAGATTTTTTGTCCTTTCTAGTCTTTAGTCAACAAGACTACAGTTTACATATTTTTCCATAATTTCACTAATTTAGTTTTAAGGCCTCCTGTTATAGGTAATATTAAGTAGCCTCCTTTCATAAGGGTCCTTTTTACCACTTGTGTCCTGATTACAAGCAAAAGAAGAGTGCATTACATAGACTTGACAAGTGAAGACTTTAATATAGGATTGCCATAAAGGATTTATCAATATCTGAAGGTTCGGGCAAGCTTTTTTGCTAAGGAGAATACCATTCCAGCCACTTACATAAAATCTCCAAGGGAGGACAAGTCAGTATAGCCCAGCCTCAACTCAATAAAGACATGACTTGGGGGCTTCCCTGGTGGTGCAGTGGTTGAGAGTCCGCCTGCCGATGCAGGGGACACGGGTTCGTGCCCTGGTCCGGGAGGAACCCACATGCCGCGGAGCGGCTGGGCCCGTGAGCCGTGGCCGCTGAGCCTGCGCATCCGGAGCCTGTGCTCCGCAACGGGAGGGGCCACAACAGTGAGAGGCCTGCGTACCGCAAAAAAATAAAATAAATAAAAAATAAAGACATGACTTGACCCATTAAAATTATTCCAGTTTGAGATGTGAGTGAGTGAGAGATCTTTTACTATAAGAAAAACAAATGAGCTTTAATAAAGATTCTTCATAATGAGAACAAACTATTCCAACAAGACTACATCTAGCATTGCTTTATAGAAGCTTCGGCTTGCACCTGTTCTTCCCAATCCTGGCCTTGAGCTAGGACTGTCAACAAGGGTAAGAGATTTTAGTTTGTTTTTTAGTCTTTGATTTAAAAATTCACACATACTATTGGCTGCAGGCAGAATAACAGTTGGAAAAGAGACAGCAGGTGAAAGAACTCGATGCTTCACAGGTAGCTTGGCTGTCCAGTGCTAGTGGGTCCGTGGTCAGGCTACAGAATTCGGGGTTGCAGATCATGATTCAGAGGGTTTTAAACTTTTTTTCTCTCCTCCTTTACCCTGGCTATTCTTTCACCATACCTTCCATAGTGATTAGCAAGGTTGTTTCTTTTGTCTCTTCTTTTTGTTAGAAGGCTCCACTTCTTTCTTTTAAAAAAATGCATTCAGACTGAGGTTTACAGGCTGAGATCTTGTGCAAATGTATGAACCCAGACAGTGAAATATACTTAGTGAAGTTTTTCGAGTTAAACATGTATATGGTTTATAAAGTAGTTTTCATGTTTTGTTATGGATGTTCCTCTGCTCTCAGCATCAGTTCAGGCCGTATTATGGATCCGATTGAGAAAAACTGCACCTTATACCCAAAGGCACATGTTCCAGGGGCAAGTGATGGATGGCTCTTGTGAACACACATTGAGGACGTACGTTTTAAAATTTAATTTAGTAAGGACTCTAGTTAAGTTGTGTTTTCTGTTAAGGTGACTTTTTAACAATTTTTTTTTTTCTCCTAAGAATGAGTCATTCTCTAACAGATTTTTTTTTAATTAGAGGAATTTCTTATTTGGGTGCCATTTATCACTTATTTTCTTTAAAGGCCTGAGAAGCCCACAGTGCTGACTGAGCCTTTGCTATTTTTATTGTATAAGCACATTTGCTTCATTTTCATGTATAGCAGTCATATAAAACGAAACTATTAACTTATAAATGTACTTGAGAAAGAATACAACTGTGCCTATTGTTTGGGCTGCTTGTAATGTCCTTTTCTTTTATACATGTGCTTTCTGGATGAGTCACTTTAATGTTATGCTGCTCGGCTGATAGTAATTCTTCAACTAAATTTATTCAGTTAAAGAAAATTACAGGGTGCTTATAATCAGGTTGGGGCCTATTCACATACAGACTTGCAAGAGTAAATTGTTACCTGGCCTTTCTTAGAGCAAAGATGTCAAGAAGTGCTGGGTTACTTTGTCAATGGGTAAAATTAATAGAAATATTTAATTCAGAGAAAAAAATTCCTCAAGTTGCTGGAAAAGCTTTTATATTTACATAAAATTACACATTCTGCACATGGTCTAGAGAATGTCACCAGAGTACTGTGATTTTTTTTTTTCTTCCTTAAATGCATATCAGTTCTCTTAGGTACTATGTAATTGAAGAGTCTTTCCATATAAAAATCTCACTTAAAATAATTTTCTTACACTTTACTTTTCATCAAATTATGAATTGGAGCAAGTCTGTCATTTCAAATGTTTTGAATGAAGATCAGGCCACTCTCATATATTTGCTTGAAGCCAGCAAAGAAGTACTATATGTATATTTTTCAACTGAAGTAAGCGGATAAATAAGATTCGTGGGGAAGGTTTCTCCCTAGGTATAACTCAAGAAAGTGTACTGAGCTTAAAAGGTTATTTATGGAGTATAAGGGAGAAAGCTATAATAAAGAACCTGATAGCTATAATTTAATTTTTTAGTGTTATAATTCAGATTCAGTAATTCAGTAGCAGATGTAAAAAATGAAATTAGTGAATAAAGTTAAAGTGCCACCAGACTGACTAATCAGTCATTGAAAATGCTTGTAGTGGAAATTTACTCAGATAGAAAATGTTTGCCCTGTCACTAAAGACTCCTTAATTTATATTAGTGAACTAATGACAGGCACAAAAATAAACCCTGAGGTGGGGGCTATGCAGTAGACAAGCATTTCTAACCCACTCTGGCATGTAAATGTTCTTGGAACTCCAGCTGCCCTACATCTCCCTACCACCTCCAGTTAAAAAAAAAAAAAAAAAAAAAAAAAAAAAAAAAAAAAAAAAAAAAAAAAAAAAAATATATATATATATATATATATATTTCTGTCTTTCTTTCTCTCCCTCTCTCTCACACACACACGCACGCAGGCACGCACACACACACCCTGAAGACATATTAGAAGAAATGTAGGCTAGGATCTAACTAGTTACATAATCAAATTGTCTCCTAACTCTTAAGATTAAAACAAATGTATTCAAGGCAAATAATCAGGCAGGTAAACACATGTTAATTCTTTAGAACACTTACAAAAAATCTCTTATGATTTAGACATGTCTAGAAAAGCAAAGTAACTAACTTGTAAATGTCTCCAAAGAAATACTACTGTGCAGATTTTAATTTCCAGAAATATCCTTTTTTGCGGTACGCGGGCCTCTCACTGCTGTGGCCTCTCCCGCCGCGGAGCACAGGCTCCGGACGTGCAGGCTCAGCGGCCATGGCTCACAGGCCCAGCCGCTCCGCGGCATGTGGGATCTTCCCGGACCGGGGCACGAACCCATGTCCCCCGCATCGGCAGGCGGACTCTCAACCACTGCGCCACCAGGGAACCCTCCAGAAATATTCTTTAAATTTGGAACTTGCTAGTATCTCTAACAAATTGGCTGTTCATTAGTATAACTTTCACTGCCTCCCAGATGTAAAATTCCATGTACCCTGTAAAACCTACAAACAGAGAACCCAATCTAAGTTTAGTTCCCTTGATTAGAAAGAAGACGGATATTAAATCAGGCCGCAGTGAGGTAGCAGGTAAGGAATGACTGCTTTTTTTGTTCAGATTACATCTAAATTGTTGTTTAGTTTTTGGTGGCACGTTTACAGTAGGAATTTGTCTGTTGGTAGAATATAGTGGGAAGGATAGTAGAATATGAAGCGAATATTTATAGATTACCTATTATGTACTTGTTATAATGATAGAAACTTTATATTAATCAAATTATTTAACTTGAATGGCTACCATTTAAGGAAGGTATTATTATCTTTATTTTTCAAATTGGGAAATGAAGACCCAGAGAGGCTAAGCGACTGGCTCAAAGTAACCCAACTATTAGTGGATATGGTAGAGGTTAGAATCTAGGTCGACCCTGACTCCTGTCCCCAAGTATAGGTGACATACCCTTGTGCCAATGAGTACGGATTTTTTAAAATTTTTTAATTGAAGTATAGTTGATTTACAATATCGTGTTAGTTTCAGGTGTAGAGCACAGCGATTCAGTTACACACACACACACACACACACACACACACACATATATTCTTTTTCAGGTTATTTCCCTTATAGGTTATTACAAGATACTGAGTATAGTTCCCTGTGCTATACAGTAGGTCCTTGTTGGTGATCTATTTTATATATAGTAGTGTGTATATGTTAATCCCAACCTCCTAATTTATCTATCCTCCCACCCCCTTTCCCAGATTTTATTTCCAGTCGTTGGCCTTCCAGAAGTAGAGACACTGCTTTATATTTACAATTTCCTGACAAGGCATCATTTAGCTCATACTATACCCCTTCTTGAGAGTAGTATATACCTCATAAGAGTTTTTGTGAGAGTTAATACATAAAACTACTTAAAATAATATCTAGCACATGGTAAGTACTCAGTAAATGTTAGTTATTACTTAGGAGCATAAGTAATGACTAACCCTTATACCTTAGGAGGACTAGTTGAAGGAACCAGCTGTTTGTAAGCTGGGCAGATTAAGAAGATGCAAGTGACACCTTTCCTGTAAAATAGAGAGTAGACTTGAGCAGTGTTGATTTAAGGCAAAATGAGGACTAATGGGTAAGAAGAGTTCAAGTAGGCTGGTTTCAATTATAAGCAAATAAAATTTTTCTAATTATATCAACTGTCAAAAACGAAGCCACTTAGGGATAGAGTGAAAAATATATATATATATATATATATATTTCTGTCTTTCTTTCTCTCCCTCTCTCTCACACACACACGCACGCAGGCACGCACACACACACCCTGAAGACATATTAGAAGAAATGTAGGCTAGGATCTAACTAGTTACATAATCAAATTGTCTCCTAACTCTTAAGATTAAAACAAATGTATTCAAGGCAAATAATCAGGCAGGTAAACACATGTTAATTCTTTAGAACACTTACAAAAAATCTCTTATGATTTAGACATGTCTAGAAAAGCAAAGTAACTAACTTGTAAATGTCTCCAAAGAAATACTACTGTGCAGATTTTAATTTCCAGAAATATCCTTTTTTGCGGTACGCGGGCCTCTCACTGCTGTGGCCTCTCCCGCCGCGGAGCACAGGCTCCGGACGTGCAGGCTCAGCGGCCATGGCTCACAGGCCCAGCCGCTCCGCGGCATGTGGGATCTTCCCGGACCGGGGCACGAACCCATGTCCCCCGCATCGGCAGGCGGACTCTCAACCACTGCGCCACCAGGGAACCCTCCAGAAATATTCTTTAAATTTGGAACTTGCTAGTATCTCTAACAAATTGGCTGTTCATTAGTATAACTTTCACTGCCTCCCAGATGTAAAATTCCATGTACCCTGTAAAACCTACAAACAGAGAACCCAATCTTAGTTCCCTTGATTAGAAAGAAGACGGATATTAAATCAGGCCGCAGTGAGGTAGCAGGTAAGGAATGACTGCTTTTTTTGTTCAGATTACATCTAAATTGTTGTTTAGTTTTTGGTGGCACGTTTACAGTAGGAATTTGTCTGTTGGTAGAATATAGTGGGAAGGATAGTAGAATATGAAGCGAATATTTATAGATTACCTATTATGTACTTGTTATAATGATAGAAACTTTATATTAATCAAATTATTTAACTTGAATGGCTACCATTTAAGGAAGGTATTATTATCTTTATTTTTCAAATTGGGAAATGAAGACCCAGAGAGGCTAAGCGACTGGCTCAAAGTAACCCAACTATTAGTGGATATGGTAGAGGTTAGAATCTAGGTCGACCCTGACTCCTGTCCCCAAGTATAGGTGACATACCCTTGTGCCAATGAGTACGGATTTTTTAAAATTTTTTAATTGAAGTATAGTTGATTTACAATATCGTGTTAGTTTCAGGTGTAGAGCACAGCGATTCAGTTACACACACACACACACACACACACACACACACATATATTCTTTTTCAGGTTATTTCCCTTATAGGTTATTACAAGATACTGAGTATAGTTCCCTGTGCTATACAGTAGGTCCTTGTTGGTGATCTATTTTATATATAGTAGTGTGTATATGTTAATCCCAACCTCCTAATTTATCTATCCTCCCACCCCCTTTCCCAGATTTTATTTCCAGTCGTTGGCCTTCCAGAAGTAGAGACACTGCTTTATATTTACAATTTCCTGACAAGGCATCATTTAGCTCATACTATACCCCTTCTTGAGAGTAGTATATACCTCATAAGAGTTTTTGTGAGAGTTAATACATAAAACTACTTAAAATAATATCTAGCACATGGTAAGTACTCAGTAAATGTTAGTTATTACTTAGGAGCATAAGTAATGACTAACCCTTATACCTTAGGAGGACTAGTTGAAGGAACCAGCTGTTTGTAAGCTGGGCAGATTAAGAAGATGCAAGTGACACCTTTCCTGTAAAATAGAGAGTAGACTTGAGCAGTGTTGATTTAAGGCAAAATGAGGACTAATGGGTAAGAAGAGTTCAAGTAGGCTGGTTTCAATTATAAGCAAATAAAATTTTTCTAATTATATCAACTGTCAAAAACGAAGCCACTTAGGGATAGAGTGAAACCCCTGTTGCGGGTCTAGTTTATGCAACACTGTAGATTAACACCCCTTGAAATAGAATTCCACCAATGAGAGAATAAGAAATGAGAAGGAGCCAGCAGGTGAAATTCCCAGCCCTTTTAACCAGCTCTTCCAAGTTGGAGTTGCTTTATTTGTCTTACATGGGGACCAGGACTGACTACATGTTTAGGGGGACCTAGTGCAAAATGAAATTGCAGAGCCTCATTTAAAAAATTACTAAGACTTTCAAAATGGTGGCAACAAAGCGGTAAACAAAGTGCAGGGCACTTTTAATGCAGCCATATGTTTGCATGTGGGCTAACATCCTTGGTTTCTTACATCTCCAGTACTTTATTTTCTTTCGTTCATTCATAATGTTAATAAATTACTAGAGAGGGAGAATAGAGAAGCTGAAAAAAAGAAAAGGTGTCCCTTACTTCTCTTCCTTATCTCTGTTTCTCACTTTCCCCTTTGTCTAAGCATCTCCTTCAACTTCCTGCTTCCTTTCATACTCACATAATAATTGATATGCTAACTTCCAATCACTTCGGTTGTATCTAACTTCTACATGCACATCCAGTTGCAGAAGTGGGAAAACATTTAAATCTGAATCAAAATTTCTTGAAATATACGTATTCATTCAACAAACATTTATTGAGTACCATGTGTGATAAGTACTGAGGGGAAAGCCAAGTACTAAGTAGGGATCTTACCATTAAGTAGCAGGAGGTTTTATAGCAGAGACTCTATATACAAAAAATGAAAAAAAATTCTCACTTAAAGCAGAAGGTGGTGAGTGGAAGATCACTTAAACAAATAGAAGTGTCTCTAAATGGTAGAGAATTTGGACTAGAGCTCTAGAGGGATTTACAGAGGACTAAGGATTTGACAGGTGGAACTGAGGAGGACAGATGTCTAGAAAACATTGTTTTATTCAAAATTCAACTTTAGGGTAAAAGCAATTTTAGTGGATTAAAAAGAATGTCTCATTATTTGAGTTATCTAGACTTTCGTGTGCATAGCAACTTGATTAGGCTGTTACTCTGTTGAACAATCAGAAGGATCCTCATGATCACCCCCTTTTTTACTACTGGAATGACTATTGCTTTTCGCAGGAGGATTACTATTGTGACTTAAACCTCGCCTATGGGCACATTTTGTTTATTGCAGAAAGTTGTCGTGAGTTTATTTCTTCTGTGTAGTCTATATGACATAAACAACTTGTCAACTTCATATCTTCAGTTTTTCAGTCAAGCAAGTGGGAAAGGAGAGACCCTTTGAATAATTAGCAAGAATCTCCTGGAAAAACCCAAGTGGAAAAGTTCAGCTTTAAAGTCAGAGAGAATGGTTACCTCCACAGCAAACTCATCCTTTAAATAAAGCAAGCAATGATTGCTGAGCCATTAGCACATTTATGGCAGGACAAAACTCTCTTCGACTTCTCCGATAAAGAATAATTTCCAAGCTTGTCAGATCTAAACAAATGGAACTAAATTGGACATAGCTATTTGAACTGACAGAGTAATAGGGGAAAAAAAAAAAAATTTGTCTTTAGTGTTGATGTTTGATTTTCAGTCTCTTGAACTTCCAGGTATATTTAAGCGATTTCTCCTCATTGAGTTATAAAGGTGTACGTGTCAGCGTGATGAATTTGTATCAGAAGACTTTGGCTGAAATTTGCCAGGAGGTTGATTTTTGTCAGTCTCTTGAATTTTTCATTGTAATTCTGATATGCCTCTGAATGAGACTGAAATTTACTTAAAAAAAAAAATTGTAATATTATCCTATTGCTGTTTCATGGTCCTTTAATGAAAAGAACTGTTTCAGAGACCTGGATTTAAAAATCAACGTCACGGGGGCTTCCCTGGTGGCGCAGTGGATGAGAGTCCGCCTGCTGATTCAGGGGACACGCGTTCGTGCCCCGGTCCGGGAAGATCCCACATGCCGCGGAGCGGCTGGGCCCGTGAGCCATGGCCGCTGAGCCTGCGCATCCGGAGCCTGTGCTCCGCAACGGAAGAGGCCACAACAGTGAGAGGCCCGTATACCGCAAAAAAAAAAAAAAAATCAATGTCACGGGCTACCTATCAAATTCTAATAGTTACCTTGCCTTTTCAACTAGAACCCTGCCAAATGCCGTTGATATTGATAGAAGTGTCTTCATACATAATTGGCAGTCATAGAGTAATAGGGTATCTATAAACTAGTGTCAGCTTAAAAAAAAAGTACCTCTGTGAAAAGAAAGCATCGTGAGAGATCTGGAAAGTGTGCACGTATTTAAGAGTAGTTTGAATACAATACTTAAGATTATTGGTTGTCAATGAGGAGAGAAAAAGAAAAGTGCAGAGAATGTTAGGGGTAATTAAAGCAACTAAATAGTGTTTGAGGGCTCACTGAAGCTTTGTGGGTATGTATGCACACACATGTTTGCTCTGGTTTGCTCTAAATTCTCTGTATCAACAGTTATTTATCATTTCTCTATGAGTATGAAAAGTACTAAAGTCAGGAACTTTTACCATAGATATTGGTTTATAAAAATCAGGATCTTTCAACAAGAGAAAAATATTTGATCCTTTTGTGTAATTTAACTTTAAATCATTTATATAGCCAAGAACACACATTAATAAGATAGGATCTCTTTGAATGTTAGCTTCTCTTTAATCTTCAAATTAGATTTTAAAGAATGAAATATTAGGAATTCCATCAATAAATTTAAATAGAAATGGATTCATTTGAGCTAATGGCTGAATAAAATGATGGTGTTGCCATATTAAACATGATGATTTGGTATATTATATTACACATTTTCATTTATTTCATGGAGAGTAGAATTTTTATGAGTAGTAATTCAGAAAAATGTGAGTTGATTTCATGGAACTATTCTCCACATTAAAAAAATACTTGAACTGATACTGTTTTCTTTTAGTTGTAAAAGAAATGTTCTAAACACTTTGCACGTTGTTCTTTAGTTTCAGCTCAAATTCTCAAGAGCAACCTTGCAGCAATGGAACAACAAATTGTTCATCTGGAACGTGACATCAAGCAATTCCCCAAAACAGAAAATCAACGTGATAAGTTTGTGGAAAAGCTGACGATATCCTTTATTTATTTAAGCACTTTGTTTATTTGTTAGTTTCTCTCTGTGTGTGTGTGTGTGTGTGTGTGTGTGTGTGTGTCTGTCTGTCCATATACCTATTTACCTTGTGGTTAGTTCTAAACTTGCCACTCTATTCACAGTTTGGATACATTTGTATATAGGCTGTTTTTATATTACCAGCATAAATTTTAGTTCATGACGTTTTGAATCGTAGGGTAGGCAAGGGAACAATTATATAAGAAAAAATGCCATTTCTCAAAGACAAATTTCATTTGAAGGCCCACAAGATATGCAAGGTAAGTCTTTTGAGGCTTGATGTGACCTAAAACAAAACAAAGAATCTCCTTATTGTTTAAAGGAAATGATCAACGGAAGAATTTTTTTGCTCAGAGGTTTTTTTCTTTTTGTGTGTGTGTGCAGGTATTTTCTGAGGCGATATGTGCATTTTCAAGGGCAATCAGAGGATAACTGGTATCAGTAGACTGAAAGGTTATGAAGAATAAAATGGATGCATGCATGGACAAATAGATTAATTGATCAGTAGATTATGTATTTAAGTAAATTGTAATAGCTATCTGTATAACGTTAGGCATTGCCTGCTACCTAAATGTTTTTAAATCCCTATTTTACATATAGTATATTCATATAAATTATAGAAATATATGAAAGGAAAACTTGAGAAATGATATTTAGCTTGAATTGTTTAATGTTAAATCTGTTGTCTAAAGATAAACTACATTAGAGCTGATTTTTTTTTTTTTTTCTATTTTGGTTTTCAAAAGTTAAAGCCATATCCTACTCTTCTGGGTTTAAATAAATATCTTGAACTGCAGATTGATTCACCATTTTATATCTCAAGAGGGAATAAATACTGTAAATTCTTTATCTGATAATAAGTAAATTCCTTCAACAACTATATGGTAGTCACCTTGTTTCAAGGTTAAATCTATTGCCTTTTTCTTCTCTGATATGCTTTCTTTCCTGCCCAACTTGGAAGTTATGGTCCTGAACTTGAATTACTTGAGAATGGCAATTTAGGTTTATGTGAAAGAACAATTATTTTCACTCTTTTGGTTCATGAATTAATACTGTATTTTGTGTGGTCCTTTAGTGATGGTGAGTAGTTATATAAATAGGAATATTGGGAACATAAGTTTGTGGGTGACTGGAGGCAGGAAATACTCAAAAATAACCTTGGATTATGTACCTGTCCACATCAGGATATTTAATGTGAAGATTTAACTTTGTTGCTGATTAGATTTTTCTTTCAAATTTGTTATATTGTCCTGTGGCTGCAAGCACCACCTACATTTTTCAACTTTTGATTTTGATTCTTGCCTCACATATTTGAATTTAATTCCTGATTCCCTTGTTCTTTTTAACATTTTCTTTTACAGTTGGCTTGTGGCCACACGACAGCATACAACATTGAGGGTCTTTGTTGCTCATTTAGAAAAAGAAAAGTAATTTCAAACCCTCATGAACTTGGCCTGGGCTCTATTTTATTTCTCTCTTTATGCAGGTAATTAAGCACTTTAAAATGAAAATCCAGAGCCTTCTGTATCTGTGTGTTACAGATGAATGGTTATTCTTCATTTAAGTGACACTGAAGTGTGACTGTTTGTCCACAAGGGGATTGAAAACTGTATTAAAATGTATGGGGCTGTTACTTTGCATATCATATTTTAAAAAGCAAAATAAAATACACAGCAATTTATTTTAGAGAAAAAGACTATTGTGTTGAGTTGTCTAAAAACTCCAAATTAATGAATTACAGTGATAGAACTGTAGCTCAAATTATTCTTGCTTCGGGAGACTCTTTGGACACCAAATGAGAGTTTGTATCTTCTAGAAAATGGCAAACAAAATGTTTAATCATACTATGATATATGAATTCTGGTGCCTTCTTAATATTTTTTCTACTCTTCTGGCAATTCCAAAAGAGAGGAATATTTTCTTGTGGGATACTTGATTCTGTTTTAAAATTAGAGCCATGATCCTATTTCTAGTATAGGATTCTTTGTACTGGATGATCTTTCCAATGTTTCTGTCCCCTGCCAATAAATTCTTTTGCTTCAGGCACTGGCCTTTTAAATTGAATAACTATGGGCACAAGTATGGGGGTAGTTTCCCCTTGAAAATAACCCTACCTACTTAAACGGTAATCTCTCTATAAGGACTGTGAGTTCAAAAACTGAATAGCAGTGCCACTCCTCTGGGCTTTCAGAAGGGCATCAGTGCTATAGTTAGCAGCAGTGGCATGATGGCCAAGGGCAAGTGAATATGCAGGTTGAATCTTCACCAAATCTCCAGGTTGGGCTAAGTCCCATAGCATCCTATGTTCACCCTTACTCTTTCACAGTATTAATTGAACTCATAATATGCTCGGCATTGACAGGCCATGGAAATTCAACAGTGCACGAGATAGAAGATTTGACCACAAGTTGCTGACAGTCTGGCATTTACCTGCTTCTCTGTCTTGCTGCCCCGTGGCCAAGATCAGGTCTAGTGTGTTAATTTCTATATGCCCATCCCAATGCACAGCACCTAGCAACATGAAGGCGCTCAGTAAGTGTATATTGAATCACAGAATATTATAGCTATAGAGACAGTGGAGATCATCTGGTCCAAGATCCTACTTTGACTTAACACATCACAGGGGATATTGTTGAAAGAGTAGTAGGCTGTGCTTGTAGTTATAAAACTTTTCTTCATATAAATTTTCACAGGAACTTGAGTCACATTGAATCACCTTTTCAGAGCATGTAAAGTGTAATCAATTTTAGAAAAGATAATCCACACCTTTTAAAAGTAAATGTCAAAAAAATTAACCAAAAAAAAGAGAATGATACCTCTCCTATGAATGGAGTGGCCCAGGCTATTTCCTGCCCCCTAAGCAATAGTCAGTGGCTTTTGAATGAAGCTTGTCACCTCTGCTTCCCTTTCTCTACCCCAAACTGGTTGCTTGTACCAACTCAAAAAAAAAAAAAAAAAAATGGAAAGAGTAAAATAAGCAATATTAATTTTGTAAGACTACAAAACAGGGAGAAATGGAGAAAATTCTCTCATAAATCATAGTAGAGAGGTTCTAGGATGAAAGGGGTTGGTCTATAATGGATACAATAGCACCATATATATTGAAACACACATGGTTCAAAAATCTGGATACCACGTGTGGGAATTTGCTATTATTCTGATTTTTTTAAAAAGCAAAGTTCTTTGTATTCTTCATGCCAGTATGCTCATCATAATAATATTGGGGAAGTTTTAAGTTCAATTGTTTGTACAGTGAATTCAAATAGAATCTATATTCCTTTTTTGGTAAGTTATAAAAGTGATGATAATATTCACTCATTATTTGAATGTTTACTATGTATCAGACACTGCCTAATTTTACATACTTGAGCTTTGAAAAAATGGTCCTATTCATTAAATGAAGAGTATTTTCCATACCTGGTGATGAAATTGATCACAGTTGTCCCTTTGTCATTGTAGTGAGCTCAAATTGTCTCAGGATAACAACCCATAAAGTTATTTGTCATGGCCGCATTGTTTTAAATTCATTAATTTCGAGGGGTCATCTCTTTTTATCTTTTAAGGTTACCAGGAATTCTGTAGTCTCTGTCTGTGTTTGGCACCTATTGCAAAAATTAGTAGGATGAGGTTCAGAATCACATCGTTTCAGTTTTGAAAAATAACCCGTGATAAGGAAGGGTGAGAGGGAGCACTGTGAGTGGTCTGCGTGCCAATCCTCAGGCTCATTCTTGTTTTGTTTTGTTTTGTTTTGGCCACACTACGTGGCTTGTGGGATCCTAGTTCCTTGACCAGGAATTGAACCTGGGCCCTAGGCAGTGAAAATGAGGAGTCCTAACCACTGGACCACCAGGGAATTCCCTGAGGCTTGTTCTCATGGACTTGACATTATATGTGAATTCTGATTTTTTCAGCTTTTGTCTTTTGACCAATCATGTGACTATGAAACAGTTTTTCTTTCTTTCTTTGAAATCTAAGCATCACTTTTACTTACTGCTCCTTGCTTTTTCCAACGGGAAAAACCATTCTTAAAAGAGGGCTTCTTAGACTTTAGAATATGCGTTGTGGTCCATTCTTAACATCTTAAACTGTCTAAAAAACACGTTACCCACAGTGTTGACCTTACTGCTTATATCCTGTTGACAAATTTCTTACATTTACTTACATAGATTTTGTCAATGGCAGAGCTGTCTATTGCGGCAAATCAGCTTAGCTTTTTGATTGACTGCTGGCTAAATCATCTCACCAACTGGAGGGCAGGGAGGACTGAGCTGCAGGGGCACCATTAACACATTGACAAAAGGAGCTGACAGAAAGTTAATGACATTAACACCCTGTAGCTAACTATCAACACCTGGGAGTTTCTCATAGTGGGAGGGAGAGTCATTTGAAGTGGTTAAAAATCAAGTTCCAGAGGAAGCACATTGCCCTGACCAGGCAATTCAGAGCAGATTCGGGGTCTCTACTGTACTGCAATTACGTTGATTTTTCTCCCACTATTCTTTATTAAGTGAATAATTTTTGAAAAGATGAAAAACTCACAGGGTTAGTGTTCAATCTCAGTAATATTGATCACCTTTGAGAACATGCCATATAAAAAATAGACAAAACAAAAACAAAACAGAAACCTCAAGAGCAAAGTTTTTTGTTTTTTGGGTTTTTTTCCTCTCTGGTATGAATGTACTAATCCAGGCTGTTTTCTAGCTGCTGAAAAATCGAGAGGTTTAGGTTAGACTGGAGGGAAGTTTAGTGGCTTGGACTCTCTCTCATTACCTTTAATTGCCTGCTGGTCTCAAACTCAGAAAATTAGGAAATTCAAAGCAAAACATTTTTAAATGAGACTGCTCAGGGAGAGAGGGTCCAGGATTGAAGGAAGGAAGGAAGGGAGGGAGGGAGGGAGGGAGGACAAAGAAGGAAAGGAAAGGGAAAGAAGGAAGGAAGGAGGGAGGGAGGGAGGGGAAAGAAGGAAAGGAAAGGAGGAAAGGGAAAGAAGGAAGGCAGGGAGGGAAGGAGGAGAAAGAAGGAAAGGGAAGGAAGAAAAGAGACAGTGAGCGTATGGGAGCAGTAATAGAGAAAATGCATACATTGAAAAACAAATTGTTTTAGAAAACCACATGGGGGAAAATATTGCTTTTTTTAAAAAAGGAAGATTGTTAGCATTCTTTGAAATATACACTCTTCATAATGGTATTGGAAGATTTTTTTTTTTTTTTTTGGCCACTGTGCATGCTTTGTAGGATCTTAGTTCCCCAACCAGGGATTGAACCCAGGTCCTCTGCAGTGAAAGAAAGTTTTCTTTTTTTTTTTAACTTCCATTATTTGTGCAGTGCTTTGCAGTAGAAGGTATGATCATCTATAAAAATAAAAATAAAAATGATAATAAAATAGTAATAATAGCAACTGTTTAGTGAATGTCATGTGCCCGTCACAGTGCTAAGAATATATAGGTGTCTGTATAATCTCAAGTGATCTCCAATGCAATACTATAGGGGAAGTACTATGATTAACCCCATTTCAAATATGTGAGAATTGAGGCTATAGAGGTTCAAAGGTTCAAACACGTGTGTGAGATCATGTATGTTACAAGTCTGGTTAATGAGGGCCAGGATTCAAGTAAGTCTTGGTCCCTCAGACTCCAAGCCTTGTGCTTGTAACCATGGTATTGTGCTGCCTCTAGGGTCAGAAAGCTTTGTAAATCTGAGATTAATTCCACATTTGTTCACTGTGAAATAATGTGCTGCTTCAGAAGAAAAAAAAATTCTTTTTGAAAGGTTTGTAAACTAATTTAAAAATTAGCTGCTCATGTCTTCCACAAAGTCTTCCTTAATCATAGCAATCAAAATTAATTTCCTTGTCCCCTGTGTTCTCATAACATTTTAATATTTTGATTATTGTACTCGCTGACTTGCCTGTACTCTGCTTATGTGCATGTGTGTTTTGAACACTGGGCTATAAAATCTTTTGAGTACAACAAGCCTAGCACAATGCTTTACAGAAAGTTGTCTTAATAAATGTTTATTTAATATGTTAGAGGTCATTGCATAATGATTAGTGTTAAACAACATTCTGGCAAGTAAATAGAAAACATTAGCTTGTGATGCTGGCATAACTTCAGTTTGACAAAAGAAAGGGGTATAACATGTTTCCACTGTTATTCCTTTATATGGTTTGATTTTAAATGCAGGTATTAAGAATTATCTCTTTAGCTCTTGGAAATCACATTCTAAGAAACTGTCTCAATGGAGCGTATGGTTTTTCAGATCAGTCAGTTCAAAAATTTTTCATTTGAAGAGTCTTGCTTGTTTGAACTTCAGCCTGAAATTACCATGAGCTCCATTTTTCAAACTTTGTTTAGGGAATTGATGGACATTTGGTGCATGATGCTAATGGTGAGAGAAGAGCATACTGCTTGGTTAAAGGGTACATAAACCCTTTCAGGCCACTAGAGACTCATCTGAGAAATCATCTTTTTCAGAACATAAAACGGGACATAAGCCATCTGAAAGAGTTAATGTACCCTCAACCTTACAAATTCTCATTCCTACCAGAAGCTAAGTTTTAAGAGACTAAAAACCTTTCTATGGGATTTATTCATATTGAGTAGAAATGATGTAAAAAAAGAAGTTTGAAAAACTAAATGACCCAATGTGGTTATGGTTTTGTGTATGCATGTATACTAGAAAACATGTAGCATATACATGTATCTATACATAGATAGAGATATGATTTAAAGCCATTTTGGTATTCACAAGAGCTTAAATTGGATATCGTAGCAATGAATGAGTTTGTTTCCTTTTGCTTTGATTTCAAATTTACTAAAACTCTTTTATTTTCAATTATTGAAGGCACGCATAGTATGTTAAATACACATAGTTTATAGGCAATGATGGTGACGTTAGTATAACTAGTCAGTAAATATACTCTTGCAGCAAAATCTCAATCAGGTATTATTTGAGAAATGTAGGTAAATACATCAGTGTCTTTTTCTATATTAGATGTCTGTTCAATTATTTCTAGTTAGGCTCTCTGAGATATAACTTTTGAAAATTATAGCAAGTAAACTTAGTTTTTCCTTGAATGTTCCCTGTTCCTTTCTTCTGGTTTTAAACTTTGAGGTATGGGAAGTGAAAACAAAAAAATGCAAGAAAGCAAGTCAATATGTTTAATAAACATGTAATGATACTGTCCTTTGTGTTGCAAAGGTAAAATAGGATAATTACCTACTACATTGTCCCAATTCATTACTGAAGTTAGAAATGGAAAGAAATACATAAAAAACATCACTGAAATTTTTCAGTTGAATCTTAATGATGGATATATATATCCACACACATATACATACATATACACACATACCTCATAAGACAAGCATTTAAAATTACAGTCAATTTGAGAGGATTACATCTCATCTACTCATTTAAAGCTAAGGCACTCACCAGTGGTGAGAATTGAAAATGAATCAAAAATTTAAAAAGAAACTTTCGAAAAGCTTTCCCAAGATCATTAGTGAAAAGGAGAATATGACCTAGTCACCAGTTGATGTTGTCTGGGTAAGAAAAGCCATGAGTAACTGAGTTGAAAATGGTTCCAAGGGGTGAAGGTACCAACTCCTCTTTGCCTTATCAAAAGCAAACATTTAGTAAGTGGCTTTTTTATATCAGCTAAGGCATTATCAACTTTGTGCATGGCAACACTGATTACTCATCTCCAGATTTCTGTATTATGGTCCTGACTCAAAACCTAAAGAGATCCAATTTCATTTTGCACACTGTTGAGAAGTACTCTGTCCACTTTATTTGCCTCATATATATAAAAGTACTTTTGAACTTTAATGTTCTGTACAAATGCAAAGCATTTTTATTAATCCATCTGAATGAAAAGACATGTGGATGAGTATCAATAGACCTAAGTGTTAGCCTTGGTCTTTGCAAACGTAGGAAAGACACTCTGTTTCCTCATTTGTAAAACTGAAATGAAAATACTTGCCTTGCCCACCTCATGTATGTTTTTATTAGGACGAGGTATAGTAATGACTTTGAACATGTTTTGTAAAATGAAGAAATAACATACAAGGTGTCATTGGTCATTCTGCTCTAAACCTCACAAATGGGAGATAAATTATTTCCCCCAAGGAAAATATTCTTTGTAAACAACCACAGTCTGATTTTGTCCAACTTCATTTTATCTAAGTTGGGTTTTTGTTGTTGTTGTTTTCATTTTTTTTTTTTAAGACTGAAAGAAAAAAGATACATTCGTGTAGTAAGCGCCTGTGGAAGAAGCAGGAGGCTTGTACTTCATTATTCTAGGAGTATCCAGATGTTTGGTAAACAGATCCCTACATTTTTCACTTAGGTATAAGAGAGAAAGAAGCAACTAATAGAATTTGAAGATACTTGTATACTCCATGAAAGGTGATATTCTAAATGTTAGGACACCTATAAAGTAAGATGCAGGTATGTTTCCTGCTTTCAAGAAGGCATGTAGTCAGGGAGATAAAAGTGATAGAGAGAAGATAGCAACAAACAATCCAAGCTCATTTCATAGTAAATGAGTATAGTGCAGACTAAAAATGCAATAGGCCTTTTCAATATTTCTTCCCCTCTTTCGTCTATAGTGAGACAGCATTCCAGCTTTGACCACAGTTGGAAATTAATGTGGCGACTTTATTATTTTGTTGGAAATGTATTCTCTAGCCAAGCAATAGACCCCAATGAAAAGTTAATTATGGAAATGCATTCCAAAGCCAAATGGAAATGACTTGTATATTAGTCTTTGTTTTGCATCAACTATCTCCCTCAACGCAGATAATTAAGAACTGACTGTACCAACAATTTCTCTAGGTTCAAAAATAAGTTTCTTTCCATGTTTTTATCAGTCAGTCAACATCTACTCATTAAGCAGCTACTGCAGAACCTAGCACCATACTAAGTACCATGGGACTGAAGCATAACAATGAAGTACAAAATGTTCTCTGCTCTAAAGAAGCTTAACATTTACTTAAGAGCATGTGTATGAGAAATAAGGCACTCAAATGATGGTGTTTCATAAAGTTTAATTGTGTGACATTGTTACCGAACCCAACTTGGATCCTCTTGCCCACATGCAATAAAGCCAATCTACTGACCCTGGGTTGTGGTAAAGGAACAGACAAGGAGCCGGGGCAGCTAATGCTCAAAAAACCCGAACTCCCCAATGGGTTTCAGGAAAGCATTTTTAAAGGCAAGGTGAGGGAGGGGAGTTGCAGGGTTTGTGATCAGCTCGTGCACAATTCTCTTATTGGTTGATGGTGAGGTAACAGGATGGTGTCACAGGGGTTAACATTATCAATCCTCAGGCTCCAGTAGGTCTGGGGGCTGTGTGCTTATGGTCATCAAGTAGTTAACCACTTCCATTTGATGACGGTTTTAACATCTGTAAAGCAACTCAGGAAATGTACATCAGATACTGTTATCTATATATTTCAGGGAGGAACTAAAGGGTCTGTGACTGCCATATGACTGATTCACTATTTAAATTCTTACCAGTTCTCCTGGCTCAATTGCTGTTTTTGTTGCTGCGTGGTCACATCCTTTCAATCATTCATTCTTTTTTTTTCTTTAATTGTATTTATTTTTTTTATACAGCAGGTTCTTATTAGTTATCTGTTTTATACATATTTGTGTATATATGTCAATCCCAATCCCCCAGTTCATCACACCACCACCACCCCCAATCATTCATTCTTGAGCCAGGCTTTTGTGACTCAGGGGAGGCCTGGGAAACTTACAGCTTTTCTAGAAACAAGAGGCAGGCAGAGGACATTGCC